>NC_058136.1:21582631-21730262 GCF_016433145.1 Gracilinanus agilis | reverse complement strand
TTTCTTTCTTTCCTTCTTTCCTTCTTTCCCTCTTTCTGTCTCTCTCTGCCTCCCTCTCTTTCTCTTTCTTTTCTTTCTCTCTCTCTTCTCTCTCTCTGTGTCTCCCCACCTCTCTGTCTCTCTCTTTCTTTTCCTGCCTTCCTTTCTTCCCCTCCCCTCCCCTTCCCTCTATAAACATGAACACACATATATACACATACTTGTATGAATATGCATCTCTGTCTCTAGAGGCATCTATGATAACATAATAGGTAGCACAGAAGTGGAGCATTGGACTTAGAACCAGGAAGTCTAGAGTTCAAATCCATTCTCAGACATTAGCTGTATGACTCTGTACAAATTACTTAATTATTCCATGTCTAGATGGAAGCCAGGAGGTAGCATTGAGGAGGGAGGACATTCCATATGTTGGAGACAGCCAGTGAAAATGCTTGGAGTCCTTAGAGGGACTGTCTTATGTGAGGAACAGCAAAGGAGGCTAATGCTACTGGATCCCAGAGAGAGAGGGAGAGAGGCAGACAGACAGACAGGGCTGGGAGGGAGACACAGAGGGAGGGAAGTAGTGTATTAGAGATAGAGGGAAGGCAGAGGGAGGGGGGAGAGAGAGTGAGTGACTGAGTGTGAGGGGGTGAGTTAGCTATAAGATGACTGGAGGCGAAGGGGATGGGGCAAGTTATGAAGGGGCTTTAACAGCCAAGCAGGAAAATCACTTTGTTGGTTGAATGAAGGATGGATTGGAGTGAGGGGAGGGCCTTGAGGCAGCCAGACCCACTGGCAGTCTATTGCAGTAGTCTACTCATGAGGTGATGAGATCCTGCCCCAATGGGGTGGCAGTGTCAGAGGAGACAAGAAGACGTGTTTGAGAGATGCCTCTGCTCCTATGAAGACTTGAGCTCTCATATAAGGAAATGTCTGGATAAGCTTTACACACCTTAGTAAGAGCTGCTTTCATTATTCATCCAGTACTAGGTTCTTCTGATGTGTATTATTTTACAATGGACCCAGTTCTTGCCCTGGGGGGCTTTTTGGTCTAATCAGGAGAGGCAAGGTAGAGGAAGATGTGATCAACAGGAACAAACTCTTCACAATCACTAGAAAAGTGAGCACACATGAGGGAATATGTGGCGTCAGAGATGGCTGTTGGCAGGGTGGTGGACGTCTGGATTTTAACAGGACCACCTGCTTGGAAGAGGCAGCTAGTGAGCTATAGCCGTTACCGGGAATGGAGAGAACATTGGGCTGTCCCTAGCCAGGAGTTTTCCGAACACAGAGACACGAAGTTCTCTTTACCTTTGACGTGTTTTTCTCATTTACCAAAATAGGTCAGATGGCAGTAAGAAATGTGTTATTTAATCCCCGTCACAGGGTTGTACATTGGCTGAAAGCAGAAATGGGTTTCCCGTCTGGTGGCATTTGAGAGAATGCTGGTTTTATAATGTTTCTGAAGGTCATTGGTAATGGAAGGTCTATTCCATAAGTTTATGGGATAGTTGAATCAGTTTACTAAGTGACCCTTACCCCCATCTCCCAATCCTTTATACTTTAACAGAAAACACTTATGGCTGGAAAGTCACACGTCTCAGCCTTCTTCATTATTTTGCCTCAGCCTTGTGTGTGTCCATGTCCCTGTGTCCCATTGTTTTGCTTTGGTAAGGTATGTGGGGAAAGTCATTTCTCTTTGGACTTTAGTTTCCTTCTGGGTAAAATCAATTGTTTGGATTTTTCAGTTTTTTCCATTCTTTAATGTGAAATTGGAAGAGATTCCACATATTATCTAGACTCTTTACTTCCTGAATTTTATGAGTCCAACGAATAGCATCCATGAAAAATAGTCAGTTTCTCCTTGAAGATGTCCAGCAACAGGTCACATAGGTCAGTGGTAGAGGCAAAACCACATCCCATATAGCCCCATTACCAGCGTCATGTTCTTTTCCACTTTATACCGAGATAGCCTCCCATTATAAAGAAGTGTAGCTTTAAAAGGATAATTAAAGAATTGGAGATGGAAGCGAATAAGCATTTTTCACAATGTCCTTCCCCCTCCCACCAACACCCAACTCTTAGGATAGGATTAGAAACCAGAGATAACCAAACTGTTTAATTTTAATTTCCTTAGAGGAATTTCTCAGCAAAAAAACTTACATACCTTCTTCCTCTTGGGGTCCCTTGCTGAGTCTTTTTCTGCTCTGTACTTGTTGCTCAGTCAGGCCATGCATTCAAGCCAATCATCAGGATGTGTTTGGAAGACAATGAGAATGAGAATAAGCATTTATTATAACACCTACCATGTGCCAAGAACTATGGTAAGTGCTTTATAAATATTATCTTAATCGATTCCCATAATAGTCCTGGGAGGTCGGTGATATTATTCCCATTTTACAGATGGAGAAACCAAGCCAAAAAGAGATTCAGTGAAATGCCCAGGGTCAAACAGAAAGTATTTGAGGCTGGATTTGAACTCAGGTCTCCTGACTCCTGGCCTAGCACTTTATCTGTTGTACAAGAGTTCCAGTTCTCATTATCCTTTTCTGGGAAATTGTAAAGCTCTACCTACCTATTATTTATGGCAAAGTAGTTGGAAACTTTCATAGAAATTCCAGAATTAGAAATGAGGTATATGGAGCATTCTTCGAACCTTTATTGGACTGCTTTCAGAAGGAAGGATGGATTTGAAGTCTAAGGACTTGGGTTCAAACCTTGACTTTGATCACTTACTATTTTTGTGTCTCTGAATAAGTCCTTTAACTTTTCTGGGCCTTAGTTTCCTCATATATTAAGTGAGAGTGTTGGCCTAGCCAACCTTTGCCTTACCTTCTTGGCTCTACATCAGCAATAATCTGAGGCCAACCAATTTATGTCCCTTCCAATCTCTCCCTCTTCTGAAACCTTCTGAGATAAGCTGTTCAAGGTATCTCATTGTGCTTTCAGGGCTTATTTCCTCAGTTTATTCTATATTCTTTGCAGAGAAAGAAAAAGCCAGGAAGATGGATGAAAAAGCATTTATTAAGCACTTACTCTATATATGGGGCAAACATTGTGCTAAGCCCTAGGCATGCAAATAGAAAATCTAGGCTCTCCCTGCTTTCAAGGAGCTTACACTCTAATTGGGAGATATTATCATGGTGGGGTGCCCCTGGGTCTCTAGAGTAAGTGACAAGGGCATCTCTGCAAATTTTCATGTACCCCCCCTTCTCTCTCACCTCCAAGGTGAGGGGCCAGGAGCAGGGTATGTAGGGTTACCTCCTCACCCACTGATTTCTGGGACTCTCTCATGTTCCCAGTTCCTAAATAGATCCAGCTCAAGCTAGAGGGAACCAAGCAGTACAGTGGACTTAGAAGTCTTCTAGAATTAGCAGCCGGGAAGATCTGAGTTCCAATTCTGCCTTGACATTTATTGTGTGACCTGGGGCAAGTTGCTTAACCTCTGCTTGCCCGTTTCTCTATCTTTTAAACAGGGATAACAGTAACACCTACTTCCTAGGGTTGTTGTGAGGATTAAATGAGAGACCATATGTAAATTGTTTGGCATACCTTAAAACACTCTATTAAATGCTAGCCATTATTACAGTTACACAAGCAAGAAGACATACACCACGTCTCTGGAGTCAGAAATCGGGGGAGCTTTTCAAATTCGGCCCCTGACAAGATGTATGACTTTGAACAAGTTCCTCACTTGGTCTTTATGAGCCTCTCTTTCCTTCTATGTGCCAGTATTTGCACTAACTACTTAACGAGTGTCTGTGAAGACACAGTGAGGGGATGGATGTAAAATAATTTTTAAACAGCACTAGATAAATGAGGATTGTTACTGTCACTATCCCTAGGATTGGTGGAAAACAGAATTTTTTCCAGTGTCTTAAGTTCTTAGTGGCTAGGAGAGATCTAAAGGGGGAACACAGCCCCATCCCTCACCACCCAGCAGGGCATTTTATAGCTAGCTGCTTGCATGGGGTACAGGCCTCCTCAGTTTCCCTCTCAGATGTGGCTTCACTCTCTGCTGGGTGCCATACTAGATGGGGAACATGTGCAGCTTTGTTAATTTTCTTGCTTCCCTGTGATAATTCCTCTAGGATCCTCAGCTTGATGAGTTGGACCCAGCCTCTGGGAAGGCTGCCCATTCATTGGGCCTCCTAGAAATGGCAGCAGAGGAAGCAAAGGGTGGCCGGGGGATATTTGTTGCCATGCTGGCTGCCTTGGCCCCTGTCCCTTGCTTCCATTGGTCCCATGCTGAGCTTTAAGATCGTTTGGCCCGCAGCAGGCAGTGGGACACGTTTTTCCAACAAGAAGCCTTTTGCACTCGTTCAGCCTTACAGTTGCTTTTGATCAAGAAATACATCCTGGTTTGTAATAAACATGGTTTTGAATATTTAAAATTGTGCAGCTGCTGCACTTCTAAAATCAGTATTTAGAAAGGCAATATTAGGAGGAGGGGGAGGGAATTGAGGCAGAAGGAATTGTTCATAGGACTGTTGAGCTGGGAGAGAGCCCTTAAAGAGAACATCGAGAATTATTAGATCAGAAGCCTACTGAAGGGAAAAACTGGGTCTCATCTAAAGTGTGCAGTTACCAAACACAATTTCCTGCCCCTGTTGGGTGTTGAATGAATGTTTCGGACTATCTCTTGATTGAGTCTCTGATCCTTAAGAGTGAAATGATTTGCCCAAGGTCTCTTGTACATGGCTAATCAGTGGCAGCTCCCAGTCCATTGGTCTTTTGGTGACCAAAAATTGACACTGAAGGTTTTAGGTGGTATTTTTTAAAAAAGGAACTTGGGAAACAGTGGGAAGTCTGTAGGCCTTGACACTTTTTCTCTAGGGAGATCATTTGAAGATGCCAGGATACCTTCTCTGAATACCGAACTCTTTCTAGCAAATTCTTTTAGGAACTTTATCTAGACAAAGCAGATCATAGGATTTAGAATCCATAGAGGGGCCTTAGCTCTCACTTTTTACAATTTTTGAATTAAAAATATGAGGAAAAAAAAGAGACCCAAACATCAGAATGATTTGCCCCAACATCAAACAGAAAACAAGTGGTAGAATGAAGATTTTTGGATTCATCCCAGAATCTAAATTACTCTTGAATTATATCATATTGTTGAATCATTTTTTAAATTTATAAATTGAGGTAAATCATTTATCTATATTAAAGCCTTCAGTGGCTCACTGGAGGAAAACTTTGAGTTCCTCAAGACGGACACTTGAAGACCCTCCATAGTCAGCACTCTCTTCTCAGCCGTATGCCACGCCGTGGCCGTGATCACATACTACATTTCATCCCAACTGGACTAGTGCTACTTTCCACCCATTTCTTCCTCTATCATATTATTATCTATCATAAGCCTTTTTGCTTATGCTATATCTCAAGTCTGGTATGGCCTTTTGAACAGAAGTATCAAACTTGTAACCCGAGGGAGGACCGAACCAGATTAAAATGTAATTAAATAAATCAAAATGCAATAAAATGTAAATAATATTACATTTTGAAACTAAGCCAGTGTGTGAGCAGGGATCCTTATGTAAAGATTGGCAACCTACTTCCATGTGCTTTTGACACCAGTACTTTTGAACTGTTAAATTCCCACTCATCCATTAAAACCCAGCTGAAATGATGGCTCCTTCAAGAACTATTGTTGTTACTGGCCTTCCCCTGTCTCACATAATAACACTAGCTGACATTTACATAAAGTTTTAAGGCAGAGGTTCTTAACTTGAGGTCCAGGAGCATTAATAGATATAGATATAGATGTAGATATGGATATAGGTATAGATATAGATGTAGATGTAGATGTAGGTATAGGTATAGGTATAGGTAAAGATATAGATATAGGTATAGATATAGATATAGATATAGATATAGATGTAGATGTAGATGTAGATGTAGATATAGGTATAGGTATAGTTATAGGTATAGGTTTAGATACAGATATAGATATAGGTATAGATATAGATATAGATGTAGATATAGGTATAGATATAGGTATAGATAAAGATGTAGATAGATAGATAGATAACTGTTTCATTATAGTTGGTTTCCTTTTTGTCTTATACTTTTTATCTTATTCATTTAAAAACAAACAGAACTGTGAGAAGGAGACCATAAGCTTCCCCAGACTACCAAAAAAGTCCAGTGTACACAAAGAGTCTAGAAGTTAAACTTTCAGGTTTGTTTAAATATATTGCAGTTTGTGCCCACTCTGTATTTCCCCACTGCCCTTTGAGTATTCTACATTATCGATCACAATACATTGCTATAAGAATATCAGTCTTGAAATATGGGTTTTTCTCTTTGGGAGAAGCGTGGGGGCATTTTAAGCATTGTACAATTTCTCAAATGTGATTCTGCTGGTAGAATTTGGTACCGTGGCATAATAGATGGAGAGCTGGGCTCAGAGCCAGGAAAACCTGGACTCCAGTCCTTATCTATGTGACATCCTAGCTTTGAGGCTCTGGGTAAGTGAGTGCTCCAGAGGACTCTCGAAGACCATAGGTTGCAGGGGAAGCACCAGCCTCCATTGGTAGAGGGAGTTTTCCTGTATCAATGAAATAGCAGAGCCAGTTCCTATTTCATTCTGAGTCTAATCTCCATGAGAGGTATAAGTATAATTGTGACCGACTTGATGGCTTGCCCATCTCATGATGGGTTGCATATTACAGTCTACAAAATAGTTCCAGTTTCATCCCCTTTTTTTTATTGCCATGTGAATTGTTAGGCCCTACTCATTTGAGTGAGATGCCTCCCTCACAGTTTCTAGGAAATCTCTCTCTTCTATTTGGACCCTCTAGAACTGGAAAAACCCCTGAATGAGGGCAGATAGCTCTGGCAAGCATATATCTTCATGGTTTGTGCTATACTTAATGTTTATTATCCAGAGGGTCATTGAACAATACCTTCATTGTTGCATCTATCAAGACATTATAACTTATGCCTTTCTGAAAGAGAGCTTTTAGGGTACATTTTATTGTAATTCATCAAATACTTCTTCTAGCCAACCTACAATATACATAGTTGTAGGATCTTGTATTGTGTGACTATTCCTAGCCTCTACCTTTCTCCCTTCCTCTACTGTAGAATGTAATTGCCTAAAGCTTGCTTCTTCCCCTTGCATATTTTTATTAAGAATGTCATCTGTAGTTATATAGATTGTTCTTTTAAAAATTTTGTAGAGCTAGGAAAGCCACGCAAATCAGTAATTATTGATCTTTGCTAAATCACCTTTGGGGGGGTGTAATAATGCTATCTCAGTGTCCTCCCCCCAAGTCACTCATGGCCTTCCCCTTTTCCATATATCCTGAAAATCAATCCCTCATTACCCTCAGTTGTGTTGTGCCTAAAGCACCAACTTCCATCTGCTCTAGCGTCTCTTCCTATCTTTATTTTATTTTGTGTCATTCTTAAATCCTCATGTACCATGTTGGGTTATTTGAATCTAAATGCAGTGGCCCCACTGTCACTGCTGGAAAAAATACTCTGTTAATCATTTTTTTGGATCTGTTTTTGTCTTCCTTCCACTTTTAGCTTCCATTGCCGTTGGGATGATCTGGCTTAATCAGGCCTCATGCCAAGATTTCTGCCAACTCATTTTTCTGTCTACTACTTCTCACTGTTTTATGAGTGATTCTGCTCATAATCTTTCTCTATCCTCTTTTGTAAAAAATTTTCAGATGAATTCGTAGCCTAAACTGGTAGTGTCCTTAGCTGCCTATCTCTCCTCTGATCCAGTGCCCTGCTGCTTGAGGTGGCTTTAATCAATCAGTCAATATGCATTTATTAGGCACTTACTATGTGCCAGATACTATGCAAAAGTTTCTAGTTCCCGTTGACACCCTCGTTTTGGAAGCTGTTTTACATTAATTAAACCCTCTGTAGGAAATGCTGTTGATAGTGCATTTATCCACTCTCCGTTTCTCTTTCTCTGTCTCTCTCTGTAGCTCGTTTAAGTAGGATAGTTTGGAGATGTTCTGATCGTATACCATGTTTATTCTTTTTTCCTAATCTGGTGTTGATTCTCATGTTTGTTCTAACATATCAATGGCCCGAAGCATAGACAGCTGCTTTGGAAATTGCCACTCGGATAACCACTCATTGACTGTTAATATGTAATCTATTTCATTTTGGGGGCTGATGTTATTCACTGCTCCTCATTCCCAGAACCTTTGACCTCTCTTTTCAAATAATATAATCATGGTTTATATGGGAAACTTTGGTGCCATCTCCACGTCGTTAGCTTTTTTCATTACTTGACCCTGAGCCGTATTTTCCAACTTCCCTTTCAGTGTCCTCCTGACCATGTTGGAATTTAAGTAATCAAGTATCAAAGTTGAGACTAATTTAACTGAGAGGTTCTCATTGAGCTTTTCCTAGTACTTCTTTTACTTTCTCATCTTCTGCAATAGATATGGATGCATAATCTGCCATTGTCTTTGTGGTGACCTGTTTGCCTAGACTTGCCTTGAGTGCTATGTGGCTCTGTGATCCAGCTGGGCAGGAAATAAGAATATTGGTATGTTTCACTTTCTCTAGTGTTGCATTGACTACCATGAATAACAATAATAGCATGATATAATTTTCCTACTTATCTAGGCTGCTCCTCAGCAAGCACAGTGAATTGTATACTGAGACCATAGTGGAAGCCATTCTAGCTTGATAGGCTCAGTCAGAGCTCAGGTTCTACTAGAATAGCCTTTGCCAGCCCAGGGTCACCTTCACACCCTAATGGAGTAGGAATTCCATGCCCCTAATTGACGTATAGGAAACCTCTTTGATTTCTTAGCATGTTTTTTCTTACATCCTGGAACAAAGAAATCCAATAGAACACATCTCTGATCCTGTAATGAAGTTCAGTGGGAGAAAAATAGGATTGCCTTGTTAAACTTCAGTATGTGGCCCGGCCACATCTGTCCCATTAAACCAATATCCCCACCTCACTCATTTTCACTAATAACACTTGGAATGTGTAGAGAACAATGTCCTCTTCTCTTTCTCAGAGTGTTCTGGCACTGCTGCCATGAATGTCTTTTGACAATTCAAAGCAATGGATGCTTTTCTTTTATAGGCTAGATGTTTTTAGGGGGAGACATTGATTCTACTGTGCCCATGGTAGATTTGATTCATAGGACAATATATTTAAAGCTGGAAGGGATCTTACAGCTTATCCAAGCTAATGCCCTTCTTCTTACCACAGAGGAAAATGAGACCCAAAGTTGCTCCAATTCCCACGTAAAATAGCCCTAGAACTAGTAGGGCCTTCAGAGGCCATCTAGTCCAATTTCCACATTTACAGATGAGGGAACTGAAGTTTGGGGTGATTAATCTCCCCTTATTCGCTTTTGGGGTGAATTTGGTTTCCATGCTCTTCGATTGAGAGATTCAAATATGTAGGGATAATAAATTCTTGACAGGTAACGTATACCCCAAATTTCATTCAATTCAATTCAACAAACATTGAATAAGCTTTAAGCCATGAAACAGTGTACCATGAAGCCACAGTGAAATCAGAGTCCAGAATGTTTCCTCACAAAGAAGAGGTTACTGCACTTAAGGAAAATACTTAATTGTACAATAAAAACAGAAAAAAAGCATGTTCTCCATTAATTTCAATATAGGATATCCTTGGACACATTAGGTGGCCCGCTGGGATAATTTAGGTCACATAGAATAGGTAGACATGGAAGGGCTATGATTGCTAGCCTTGGATGAAACACACCCATCAACAGCATCACAGATCCATGGGAACGTTTGGAGGATTGAAGCATTAGACTTTGAATCATGAAAGCTGGAGTGAAATCTCGAGCCAGACACTTGCTCGCTGGCCTACCAAGGACATACCCTCTCTGGGAGCCTCAGTCACCACCCTCCATGAAATAGAGATAATCATCTTTGCACTGCTAGCTCAGCAGGGTGGTTGTTTTGGAAAGAACTTTGTAAATCTAAAAGGGCTATAGAAAGGGGGCCGTCATGGCCAATGGGTTGATCCATTGCCTCTGACATGAAGGACAAATGCAGTTGTTAACTTTATGAATCCAGGGACTATATTCATCAGAATGCTAATCTTCTGTTCTCATTAGACCATTTGAAAGTTAGTCATTTTAATGAAAAAAATGACATTCCAATTTACAGTTGATCTATTTTCAAACATTATTAGTTTGTGTGATAATTAGCATATTTCTTTGTAACTGGCACCAAAGAAACAGAGTAGAAAATTCTTTAACCTCCCTTAAACATCTAAGTAGCTTTTTATTTGATTTAATTTACTATTTGCTTTTTGCCAACGTCATGGGACCTATTGAAATGGAGTGGTAAGAGTACCTCCATTGGCATGAGGTTTAAGCATTTACAAAGGGCTTTTATAGACTTGCTCTCATTTGGTTCTCAGGATAGTCCTTCAAGGACTGGAATCTCAGATCTAGATCTAGAAGAGATTCAGTGACCATCTCATCCAATCTCTTCATTATACAGAAGAGGAAGCTGAGGCCCCAGGTGGTAAAGTGAACTTGCTTAAGTTCACAGAAGCAGTGAGCATCAGCAGCTGGATTTGAACTTGGGTCCTTTGACTCTAGGACCAGCTCTTTTCCCATCATACTCTATATTTATTTGATCATTGGGGAACAGAGAAAAGAAAGGTTTCAACGAGGGGAACATTGGGTACTGTTATATTTAAAGGAGGTCACTAGTATCTATTTGATGTAGTAGAAGATGATGTACAGAGAGGATAGGATGGTACTTCTCCTTTATAACAGTTGCCCAGGCAGGATCCTTCAGGTCAAAGTGGTTTATCCCTTCAGGACCCACCTGGGGTTAATTGATATTATTAAATTGGGCTCTTCAGCTGGGATAACGTTGGTATTCTGACTGCGTTGGCTCCCTTCCCAAATAAGCTTTGGAAACCAATTTAGGAAGGTACTTTAAACTTTATATATATTTGGTAAGAAGGATAAGGGTAAAGGATTGAGGTATTAGGAGACCCTACTTAAATTGCTACTAATGAACTCTAACTGCTGGCAATGAAGAATCAAATGATAGCTTCTCTCTGGTCCAGCCTGGCCAGGGCTAAACCAGAGTAGGTAAACTGCTGGGAAATCTTCAGCTTCTTCTTCTGTAGATTAAAAGTTGAGATATATCTACCCTTTCCACCCTCTCCTTCGTCTTCTGCCCACTTCCCGGATCCCTCCCGGGCCCTGGGAAACCTAGATAACTAAGATGGTGAAACTCCTAATATCTAGGGGCAGTAGACAGAGATGGTGGTCAAATACAGGTTGATAAAGGTACAGGGAAAACACAGGAGGAGCTTGCAGAGTAGTGTTTGCAACTCTCTCTCTCCAAGACCAGGATCCACACCGATCTCTAGCCTCAGGACAGGTAAAAGACCCAGAACCTCTGCCAGGGTTCTCAACTGCCTTCTCTCCTGAGTCCCACATGCCTCTCTGGGAACATTCTATCCAACTGACTTATCTGTCAATCAAAGGTGAACTTCAAGCTCCCAGAAATTCAATATAATAGTACACATGTGGTAGATGAGTAGTCCTATCTGTTGATTATTTGGTTCTGTTCATCTATTAAATGTTTTACATAGTGGAATTATTTCCAGCATTAAAACACAGTGACTTCAGCTAACAAAGCTTGCCCAAATGAGAAGAGGCTGCTGGCGGGGCAGTAAATAGAGCGCTGTGCCTGGAGTTACAAAGATCAGAGTTCAAATCTAACCTCAGGCATTTACTAGCCATGTGACTCTGGGGGCAAATCACTTAACCTCTGTTGGCTTCATGAAGTTTCTTCAACTGTAAAATGGTGCTAACAACCTCATCTACCTTGTCGCTTTTAGGGTTGTGGTGAGGATCAGATGAGATAATATTTTTAAAAGCATTTAGCTCAGTGCCTGGCACAGAGATGGGGTTTTAGTAAATATTTATTCCCTCACTCCCCAGATATGTCATGGCTGTAATGTAGACCTTGTGTAAACCTCCATGTCCAGGTGTCAAATACAGATCATTGTGCTCTTCCCAGGAAATGCATGTCAGTGAGACAGGGATGTTTTGAAGAACACCGAGTTCCTTCTTAAGAAGCTAGAGAAACATGTTGGACAAGGTGGTGTTTATTACTTATGTAACCTTGGGCAAGTCACTCCTCCTCATTGGGCCTCAATTTCCTCCTCTGTAAAATGAGGGTTTTGGACTAGGTAACCTTTGAGGTCCTTGAGTTCTAGAGGTAGGGTCTTAAGATTCTATAAAAAATTACTTCCCTTGCTGGTTCTTGGCTTCCTCGGCTGCCAAATCAAGGGAGAGTTGACTTTTAACATCTCTTCTGGTTCTAGATCTCTAATCCTAAGGATTGACACCATGGCTCCTTTCTCTTACCACTGACAGTCTGATACTTTTAATGCTTAAATAAAAGGTCTTGAGTTCTTGGGTCTGAGGAAATTCATCTCCTGTTGGCCAACCTTCAAGAGGCCAGTGAAGCTCATGCCTCTCGACTGCTTCTCAGATAGTAAACATGAGGTTGAATACCAGCTCTATATTGGGCATTTTCCAACTCTGTTGAAGTTGCCAGAGCTTGTGCTCTCCTGCCAAGGTCTTCAAGAGTCCAAGGTCATCTCTATGCTGTGTGGAAGCGTCATAGGAGGAATCGGATATAGTGAAGAAACAAAGACAATTTTTAAAAATCCATCTCCAGTTTGACTGCAGCCTACCTTCATCAACTTATTTCATATTACTCCTGTCTTCCAACTTATTTGTCTGGCTAATCTGGTACACTAGCTACTCGCTCATGAGATCCTTCTCTTGACTCCGTGCCTTCGTACTGGCTCTTTCTTCTGCCTAGAATGCACTCTTTTGTCTCTTCGTATCCTTATTTTTATTCTAGACACAGGGGAAGAGACAGCTTCTATTAATTTCATTCACTCATTCCAGATCATTTAGGTGCTTCCTCCATGCCAGGCATCAAGGAGAAAAAGGAAATCATCTTTCCTCTCAAGGAGTTTCCATTCTCCAGGTCTGGGGCCCCACCACAGTAGAGTGTACAAGGCCTCGTCCCTTTTTCTGTTCGTCATGGCTTGCACATACTAGGTATGTAATGAATGTTACATTTTGTTAAATTGAATTGAATTAAAAAGCATTAGTATGATTAGCTGCAGTGTTGCTAATATTTTCTAAACCCTGGTTTTTATCCTATTAGTATTGCAGATAATTAGTGTTGCTGATGGAAAGCATCTCCATTTGGATTTTAATTTTAATGAGAGCTGATGTATGCTGTATCTCTCACGTGGCAACACTGTCTATGATATTTGTGCATTTCCATTAGTTCGAAGGGAAACCTAAGTATTACCTGCTTTTGGTCTTAGCCTTGGCCTAGAATTGTAGATTATTAGAGGTAGAAGGGACCTGCCAGATCATCCAATCCAGGAATCTTCATCCAAGGGCAGCTCCCTTTGACCCATCGTGCATCCCTTTGTTCTTCTGAATGTGTTAAAGACCACTATTTATAAGACTTTGTGAAAAGAAGTAAAGATTTTGATCACAGCATGCCAAATAGTAGAGTGCTTTGATCTGAAGGCGAATAGTGACTAGAATTTGAGACCCTAGGGAGATCTCCCTGGGGACTGGGATTGTTTCTTTTGCCTTTGTTCCCTGCTACCCCTAACTGATTCTAGCATTGTGCCGGGCACAGAGGAGGGTCAGAATCCATTCTCTTTGAAGTCTGTTCCCCTCCTTTGATAGATAAAGGACCTGAGGCCCAAAGAGTAGACTCATATCTTTACCTAGAATCTAGGAACTTCATAGTAGCTTGGGGAGAATGGGAAGGAAATAAGTATTTAGTCAATACCTCATGTGTGCCAGGCTTTACAAATAATATTTCATTTGATCCTTATAATAACCCTGTGAAGTAGGTACCATTATTATCCTTGTTTTGCAGTTCAGGAAACTGAGGCAGACAGAGGTTAAGTGACTTGCCCTGGGTCACATAGATAATAAGTGTCTGAAGCAAGATTTGAACTCTGGTCATGTGGACTGCAGGTTCCGCACTCTGTTCATTGTGCTACTCAGCTGCCCTGGCTACATGGAAGCTCCCCAGTACTACTGTGGGCTTTTCTGTTAGCGAGAACGTTTTGGAGTTTTGCTCTGGAAAGGTAAGGTTCCATTGCTAGAAGCTCAGAGTTGGGTTCTTCCTGTGAAAATCTAACTCAATTTGGCCGACATCCATTGTGTTACGCTGCTCCCTGTTCTAGGCATTATGTGTTTTTCTTGCTACATGGCATCTCCTTCCCATGCTTCCATAGATGTACATCTAGAAGGGACCCTAGAAATTATCTAGCCCAACCCACTTATTGTAAAGAGAAAACAAACTGAGACCTGGGAAGGTGAGGTGGCTTGTTCCTGGTCACAAGTAAGTAGCAAGTAAGTAGCAAAGGCACGATTGAAATGTAGTTTATGTAACTTCCAGTGTTCTCCTGTATCGTATTAATTCCTTTCACGCAGCCTATGCTCTACCCAGTTGGTACCACCAGTCTTTCTCCAATCTGGTTCTGCCCTTTCCTATCTTTCTGCATTTCTTTTCATAGGTTGTATGCCTGGGGCGCGTTCTCCCAGTCATTGAATTTTTTTCCCACTGGGCCCAGCTCAGGAGCCCCTTCTCTAAGAGAATGATTCAAACCTTTCTCCAAAAAGTGATTTCTTTTCCCCTTCCCAACGTTTTCTAAAGCCAAATACCAAGATTTCCCTTCCCTTGTATTGTATTTTGAAGGATGGTCATCCTTTGCGACAGGGCTCCAATGCCATAGTCACTTATGACAGTATGTAGACGCCCCCGTGAAAGGAACCCCTTGAAGACTTGCCAAGCAGGAGAAACTTGCATCCTTTACCAAAAGGAAGATTCTCTTTGCTGCTTTTGCCAGATAAGCAATGATTCTACAGGTGCCAACGAGAGTCTGGACCATTATTTTTATCTTTTCCTCATTATTAGCATTTATAAACCAGCTGTTTGATGGCAAAGAGTGCTAGCAATTGCTTGGCATTTTTGTGCCTAATTGCAGTGACAAAGTGGCTACTAATGCAAATTTCCATTTTTCAAAGAGTCCTCTTCTGTTAATCAAGGCCTCATGGTAAAGGCAACATTTAATTATAACTGATCAGCATTGACAGAGGGGGTGGAGAGAGGAGAGAGGAAGGGGGAGGAGAGGAGGCACAGTTGTTTTTGGTTTTTTGTTTTTTTATAAATCCCACTTAGGAATTCAAAATACCGCTAGCATATTTGTACCACTTTCCAGTTGCAAAGGACTTTCCTCACCACAACTTTTTGAGATGAGTAGTGCAAGTATCATTATCTTCATTTTACAAGTGAAGAAACTGAAACTCAGGGTGGGACAGCCCTGTTGATAGGATCGTAGATTTAGAGCTAGAAGGAATCTTGGAGAACATCTAGTCCAATCCTATCAAGAAACTTTTATTAAATACCTACTTTGTTCCAGGAACCATGCTAAGAGATCATTTACAGTTGAGTAAGTTGAGGTCAGGAAATATTGTAGGTTGAATAGCATGCCTATTTTCTTCAACGGAAAAATTATAGCAGTTGTAGACAGGGGATGTGACACATGTGTAAAGTGATTATCAAAGTGATATCATTTATAGGAAGACAATAGCATTGCCCTTGCCACCTGGATGGGCCAAGATAGCCACTATCCCCTGGTCCCATAACTTTACAAGTCACCAGCTCTCATGCATTCACATCTGGCTGCTTCTCTCTCTCTCTCTCTCTCTCTCTCTCTCTCTCTCTCTCTCACTCTCTCACTCTCTCACTCTCTCACTCTCTCACTCTCTCACTCTCTCACTCTACCTCACTTTCTCCTTTTTCCCATTCCTCTAAGCTTCTCTGCTGAGGACCTTTGCAAATAAGCACACTCTTCTGCAAATTCTTTGAAAAGATTCCTTTGCCCCTTGTGAGAGCCAATAATATAGTATTTTCTCTCTCTGTAAATCTGAACAGAATATAAGCTTCTTGAGGACAGAAATTGTTTTATGCTTAACTTCATACCCTTGCGAGAAGAAGGCTCATGATAGAAGCTTGTGGGAGCACTTGGTTAGGGAGTGGGAAAGAGGCGATGAGCTAGCAAAGGAGCCCAGGGGAAAGCAGTTCTAAGGAGAACCAGGAGAGAATAAGAGTGTGACCAGAACCCAAAGAAGAGATAATATCTGAAAGAAGATGATCCACCTTGTCAAACGAGGCAGAACAGTGAGCTCAAGACCATTTGTTTGGGCACTTAAGAAGTCATTGGTAATTTTGGAAAAAGCAGGTTCAGTTAACTGATGAAAGAAGTACCCAGGGCTGAGGCAGAGGGGAAATGGAAATAACGGGCATAAGAGGTAGCTTTTTCTAAAAGATAAGTAGAGAAAGGAAGAAGAGATAGGACAATACCTTGGAAGGATTGCAGGGACAAGTGAAGGATTCTGAGGAATGGGAATGCAGGTTGCCTCTCCTCCTGAGCCTCAGTTTCTTCCCCTGTAAAGTGGAATGACAGTTCCAGCAGTCTCAGCCCCACACAGCTGTTTTGGTGCGATTTGTGAATCGTAAAGCTCCCTAGAAGTGGGTATGATGTGTCACAGTTATCATTATGATGAAGCTGTTTTCCCAGCATATCAAGAATGAGCTATGAAACCATTTGACACCATTCCTGAAGACCGTATTTGCTCATTAAAAAAAAAACAAACAGGACTCAAGAACTGTGAAATATTCTATGATAGACATTCAAATTAGAGGGAGCTCATTCGCCCTCGTGCTTGCTGAGCTATAGCAGTACTCATGGGAGCAGGTTATCTCCTTGCACCACGGGAGCTAAATGTTAGTTTAAGGCAATGGGATGTTTGTCTTGAAATGGCGGACATCCTTTTCCCATTTCGATATCATGTGTGGAGAAGGAATAGTTTAAGATGATTACCAAATAACTGAGGCTTTGGCTAGTTTCGAGGTTCACAGTAACATTGGCCAGTATTTGCTTGAAGCACTGTGTACTTGAAAAAAAATGGATTTGAAAGCCTGAGCCTTAATGTAGTTATTAGGGTAAATTGGGCTTTAGAAATGAAAACTATTCCCTGGAGTATGTTTGGGAGTGCATTGTGCCCTAAAAGATAGAGCCCTGGATCGGGCTTTAATGCCTGCCTCTGCTACTTATTGCCTGTGTGGCCTAAAGGAACTTTCTCTGCCCCCCGCCCATGCCTTTCTGACCAGCTAGGTAGTTGAATAGATAGAGCATTGAACTTGAAGTCAGGAAGACTGGAGTTCAAAACCCATGTCTTACTAGTTGTATGAGCCTGGGCAAGTCACTTAACCTGTAATAGCATCGGGGTCCTTCTCTGTCAAATAGAGATAGCAACAGTCTCTATCTCACAGGGTTGTTGTGAGGTTCAAATATATTTGTGAAGCATTCCACAAACCTTATTCCATAAATGTTTGTCGTTATTATGATTACTACTGTTGTTATTATTAAAGGAGAAAGGTAGACTAGATGACTTCTAAGATCCCTTCCAGCTTTAGACCTCTGATGCCAGGTGACTTTTCGTCAAGATCGAGAGGACCTGGGTTCATATCCCACTTGGGCTGCGTCAGTCACTGGGCATTTATTAAGCACCTACTATGTGCTGTAATGAGCACTGGAGTTAAAAAGAAAGGGAAAAGACAGTCCATGTTCTCAAGAAGCTTATAGCCTAACAGGAGGGACGACATGCAGGCAACTGTGTACAGACCAGCTTATAGACAAGATAAATTGGGGGTCGTCTCAGAGGGAAGACTCTAAGAATAAGGAAGACTAGGAAAAGGTTATTTCAGTAGGTGGTATTTTAGCTGAGACCTGAAGGAAGCTGAGGAAGGCAGAAGGCAGAGAAGAACAGGGAGAGTTCTGGACATGGGGAGCCCAGGCAAGTCACTTCCCATTCTGGAGCTTCAGAATCCTTGTGGAAAAATGAGCCATCTAGTCCAAGCTAGATGGTTTGGGGGGGGGCTCTTCAAGCTCTACATCTTTGATCGTAAACCGCACATGTTCAGAAACCCCATTTTAGTCAGTTAAACTTAGAAATATATTTGTATTGTTTTTTTTTTTTAACACAAACACAAACAAACACACATGCGAAAGCCAACAAAATAGACGGTTTCTTGCCTCGTCTCTGTCATGGGATTTTGTCTGTCTAGCCTAGATTCATGGATCATTGGCATTTGTTTATATAATATCAGAGCTGGAAGGAACTTTAGGGATCCACCAGTCCAACCCCCTCTTTTTACATATAAGAATTAAGGAGGTAAAATCTCCATGGGAGGCAGCTTCTCCATGTAAGTAAATAGAGGAGTCGAGTCTTGGATGAGATGGCTGAGGGGAGCCCTTCCTCCTATTAAATCCTTATTCATTATAAGTTGGTAGAAAGGGAAGCTGGAAAGAATAACACATCTGCCAGTGAAGTAATCCCAAAGAAGACTGATCAGCAGTGACACATCGAAAGCATCTTTCCATTTTTCTCCTCTCTGGCTCCCCTTTCAAAATATTGTCCGCCATGTCTATGAGCTTTAGATTAATCCATCCCTTTCTGTTTACACCCTATCCTTTGAGACTGCCCAAGGTGTATGGTCGCCAAGTGGTCAAATGGTGTGTTATTGCCTGGAGGGGCTAACCATCAGTCCAGCACCTCCCAGGGCCCCATGCCAGGGGATGGATGTGTCTCTTCTTCTTTTTAGACCATCCATTGCTTCCAGCCACTATAAACATGTAACAAGGATTAGCAGCTGTTGAGCTTTTTTGACATGGGCTAAATTACCGCCTGGCTTTTTCCTCCTCCCCCTCCCAGAGAATTATCCCTTAAAGCAAAGAATTGGCATTGTTTTCTTTCATTAGCCAAGAACAACAGAAAGGAAAAAGGAGATGGGGTCACTGCAGCCAATGTTGGCCACTGCTAACTGTAACAAAAACCAGTTGTTTTTTTTCTACTTCTTCTCTCTCAGGGAAGAGTTGGGGTAAAATGGAGAATGAGTAAGGGCAATTATTGATTTCTGCATTCTCCTCTACCCTGGAATCCCAGAGGAAGGATATTGGCCCTGAAGGGACATGTGTATCATCTCCCCAGACCTGGTCCACTCAGAAAATCACAGCTTACACAGATCTATTATCTTCTGTCTTTCGTTATAGGACCAGCTGTATACATTTCAGTGTTTTATAGGTGGGAGCAAAGGGGCCCAAAGCCAGAGACTTGGCTCAGGGTTTGACACTTGAGCAGTCCATATGGAGCACAAACTGAGCCTCCTTATCAAGTGTATTTCTCCCAGAAATATTCACAAAACAATCCCACAAACCCTGTTTACTCATAGTATGCAGTAGTGGATAGAACATTGTACTGGGAGTCAAAAAGATCTGACTTCAAATTTCACCGCAGATATTTGCTAGCTTTGTGATAGGCAAGTGGCTAAAACTCATTAGGCCTCAGTTTCTTCATCTGTAGAATGAAGGGCTTGGACTAGATGGAAAATAGCTGTCATTAATTTAAAGCTCTAGAGTTTGCAAGGCATTTTATATAATTATATGTGAACATCTCATTTAATCCTAACAACAGTGCTAGGAGGTAGACACTATTATTTTTCTTATTTTACAATTAAGGATACTGAGGCATACAAAGTTAAATGACTTGCCCAAGGTCATATAGTGACAAAGAATCCGAGGCAGGATATAAATTCGGGTCTTCCAGACCCCCAAATCCTGTGCTCTGTTCGTTGCATCTCCTAGCTTCCTTAGTGGCCTCAAGTTCCTCCTAAGTCTTAAATTTGTAATTCTGTGCACCCATAAAGTCTTAGTGTTATGTAATAGAAGTACTATTATCTCCATTTTGCAGAGAAGATAACTGTGACTTAAAGGGGAGATAGTGACTTGTTCAAGATCACAAAGCTGATAAGTGGCAGATCTTGGATTTGAGCTCAGACCATGTTGCTTTGTGTCTGGTATTTTCTCCATCTTGTCTTCACTGCTGCTGTAAAACCTTGGCTCAGCTTAGTATGAACACTGCATTCAATAGTTTATTTATTGCTTTTTTCCACGTAAGGTGTTGGGGGGGGGTACAAAGATAGGTTGACATCAAGGATCTTATTTTCTCCTTGGAGGTACAACATTGAAAGAGATATAGAAATACAAAAGCATTTGAGGAACCCTAGGCATAGTGCTAGGAACATAAAGATAGCTGTGACCCAGTTCATGCCCTTAAGGAGCTTACAATCTAATTGGGTGTGGTAGGGAAAGGAAGGCTTGTGCTGAAATAACTATGATATAAAGAAGCATCTTTCCTTGGAAAGAGCGTTGAGTGAGGAGTATGGAAAATGAAGTTGTAACTCTGGGACTAGCCATCATGGACCAGACATTTTCCATCTCTGGGCCCATTTCCTCCTTTGTAAGGTGAAGACATGATGTAGTAGTGGTGGAAGGGATTCCTGAATTTGGTCTACCAAAGGATAGGCTCAAATCTCCTCAGCCTTGTTTTCCTCGTCTGTAAAATGGCTCTATGGACTTAATGTCTTCTAGGATTCCTTCCAGCTCTAAGTCCATGTAAACATCTGTTTCATGATCCCATGACTAGATGATCTCTAAGAGTCCTCTAAATGCTCCCTATCTCTAATTCTTTGCCATGTTCATTCCTACCTCTGTGAGTCTGCTCAAATTGTTCCCCTGCTTCAAATGCCTCCCTTCCAAAGAAGGGCATCAACGACCATCCTCCCTATCCTTATTTTTCCTAAGGACCCTAACCCTTTCCCTGCTCATTATCTCTAGCTCTTGCTGTCTCTGTAATCGTTTCAGGGTCTTGTTTTGAACTCCTGACTAGACAAAAAGTTCTCAAGAAACCGAAGGCCATTTTGATTTCAGAAGAAAAGGACAATCTTACATCTTGGCTCTTAGCACATGAATGTGTTCCAGAATGAACCTTTCCCCATGGCTATCAGCCACCCCACTTTATTGAGCACCCACTGGATGGGCAGGACAGGCTGCACTAGGGGCTTGTCCTGGCCATTGTCTATTGACAGCGGGACTCTGATTATATTTACAAAGTGACTATGATCATTGATTATTTATGGTGGGGCGATGACACGGGAGTTGTATTTTAAGAGGAGTAAAGAGCGGACACTTGTTTTTCTCCAGGGAGTAAGTCACCTCCTTTCTGACAAGAGACGCCTGATTTTTGACGTGCTGTCTGGCTCATAAAGTACTTTGTGAAAGCCAGATTTATGGTTTCCCCTTTGTGTGTTACGAATAAGCTGGCTCCAAGATTAAAGGGCTTAGCCTTCCATTTGTATGGCCACTTATGGGGCTTCTGATTTCTTTTGCCCTGTAATTTTCCATCTGAAGTGTGGAAGCAAGCTCAGGCCTATGACACTGATGAAAATGAGACTCAACTCTTGAGAAATTGTTATTCTCTTTGGATCCTAAGGAGATCTGAGAAGTGACAGGAAGAGAAAAGACATTTTGTGTACCTTGCATTTTAAGAGGGAGGCCTCTTTAATGGCTTACAAATGAGCTTGACCTTTGTCATGACTCCTCCTTGCTTCTTGGGCCCACTGAAGTCAGATTTCTAAATGCATTGAGTTCCCTTTGCATGGCATGGCCTTCCTTTTCCATCTCTTTCATCTCTGCCCAGCTAGCTCTCTTTGAGGCCAAGCTCAGGTGCCACTTCCTAGGAAAGACCTTTTCTGACCTTTCTCCTCCCAACTCTGAAACGATATTTCTCCTTAGTAGAATATAAGTTCTTTGGGAATGGGACAGTTTAAATTTTCTGAGTATTCTCAGAACCCAATAGGATCCCTAGCGCACAGTAGGCATTCAATAACTGCTTCTCAAAATGGAATTGAATTTCCCAGGGAGACTTTTAAAAGACCAGTAATAATTGTGGTACATGATGCTTGTGGAATACTATTGTGCTATAAGAAATGATATTTTCATAGATCATTTCAGAAAAAGCTGGAAAGATCTGCAGGAACTGATGCAGAGCAAAATAAGCAGAACCGGGAGAACACTGTACACAGTAACAGCAAGACTGGACAGTGATCTACTGTGAAAGACTTAGCTACTCTCAGCAGTACAATGATCTGGGACAATCCTGATCCTGAATAACAACTAGAAAGTAGAATCCAATGTGTGCATACATGGGTGAGAAACAGGCTGCCCTAATGGATAGATTTCTGAATGCAGAATTAGGAATAGGTAGGTTCAAACCAAGCCTATTAGCTCTGTGATCCTGGCTAAATTATCAGTTTCATTGTCTGTATAATGGGAATAAGTCTAGTACTTAGCTCAGTAGGTGGTTGTGAGGATTAAAAAGGATAATGTGTTTAAAATGCTGTGTATAAACTTTATTAAACTCTTACTTTCTGCCTTGGAACCAATAAGGCAGAACAATGGTAAGGGCTAGGCAAGTGGGGGTTAAGTGACTCTGCCAGAGTTACACAGCTAAGAAGTATCTGAGGCCAGATTTGAACCCAGGACCTCCCATCTCTAGGCCTGGCTCTCAATCTACTGAGCCACCCAGTTGCCCCGTGTGTGTGAACTTTAAAGATCTTTAGGCCACCCTGAGGGACCAGGAAGGATCTCTGCTTCTAGGTGTCATGCTCTCAATTCCTCTTACCAACTAGACTCAACTCTGCTTCTGGGCTCAGCTCTACTGGCAGCTCTACTCCTCTTCTCCTGCAAACCCCCTTTTCTGGTGAGGCTAGAGAACAGAGAACTTTTTTCTGCATAGGCCTTCTGAGATGTGCAAAGAAAAAGATGAAGAGGAAACTTCTTCCTCTAGAGCTGGGTACCAGACCCTCCTGCTGTCCCGTGCCAATGAGTGGGCAGAGAGTTCCCACTTTCCAATGCCCTCGATGGTGTCTTCTGTGCCCTTTCTCACCTGCAGGTCCTGATTGGCAATATGTCCTAGCCCACTTCTACCCTTGTTTGTACTAACATTGCCCTGTAGGCCACTGACAGTTCGAATTCTTCTAAGTTCATGGTGCTCCATGATTCGCGGCTGTCTCATCTTTTTAATGTGTTTTCATGTGGCTGTCAGGGAGCAACCAAAGTTACTGGGAATATTACATCAGCCTTCTAATTTGCCCCCTGCATCCAGCCTCTTCCCTGGCTAGTTCAATCCCCAGGAACATAATTCTGATCGTTGGGTAGAGGCCGTGGAAGAAGAGAGGAAGGCTTGAGCTGAAGAGATGTTATGTAGGTTGAATTGACAAGACTAGGATACTGATTGGTTAGGAGGATGGGGTGGGGTTTGGGAAAGTGAACACCCAAAGTGCTAGGATCCTGCTTCCCTTATGCCCATCATCCCAACTACTGAGTCCTTACTGGGTATAGGATATGTTGTAGTTCAGTCATTCAGTCATGTCCAACTCTTCATGACCTTGTATGGGATTTTCTTGGCAAAGATACTGGAGTGATTTGCCATTTCCTGTTCCAGGGGGTTAAGACAGATTAAGACAGAGGTTAAATGACTTGCCCAGGATCACATAGCTAGTTTATGGCTGTGGCCAGATTTGAACTCAGGTCTTTTTGATTCCAAGCCCTGTTCTATATCACTGACAAACAGGTTAAATGGTTTGCCTAGGCTTACACAGCTACTAAGTGTGGAGGCCAGAGGCACCTCCATCACCTCAAACAGAGGACCTTAGAAGTGTGGTCTCTTGCGTATGGCTACACAGTTAGCAAGAGAGAGGGCTTCGATTGAAAGTTCAGTCTTGGGGACGTAGACTCTGAACCATCACTCTATTGCAAATATCAATAATATGAAATAGGTCTTGATCAATGACACATGTAAAACCCAGTGGAACTGCTTATTGGCTGTGGGAGGGGGGAGGGAAAGAACATGAATCCTGTAACCAGGAAAGATAGTCAGAATTAATTAATTAATTAGTTGAACTTAATTAAAAAAAATAAAGTTCAATCTTTTGGCTCCGAACCCACTGTACCCTGTTTTTTTCATGGACTGCTATGGGCCTTTTGGACAGTCTTAGGGAGCCCATGGAACCCTTTGCAGAACAAGGTTTCTTAAGGCATAAAATAAATGAGATTGGAAGCCACTTGTATTAGATTATTCATCCAGTATATAATTATATGCCATATAATAATTAACATTGTATAATAAAGTCGTATGTAATACATGAGAGTTACAAATTATTTCTTAAATATTAAGTTTCCAGCCCCCAGGGTAAGAATCTCTGGTCCATAGTAAGTGCTTTGGGATCAAGAAGCTACTGCATCTCGCAAATATTTCCTGAGTCGTATGTCTTTTGAAGTAGAGGACACTGATGAGTCCTGACACCAGTGATAGCTATGGCATAGAAGAAAGAAGACTGGATTTGGAATCAGAAGACCTGAGTTTGAAACCTGTTTCTTTTATCCAACAGCTCTGTGACCATGAGCAAGTTGTTTAGCCTCTCTGTGCCTCAGGTTCCTCATCTGTGAAATCGGAATGATAATTTCTTTGCTACCTGCCCTGCGACTAGAGTTTTATTGCAGTAGAGAGTGTCCTTGTGAGATAGTGAGCTCCCTGCCACTAGGAGGATTGCACCATAGTCAAGAATTTACCAAGGAAGGTGTAGAAGGGATTCTTGAATTGTGTTGGAGGTTGAACTTCCAATTCTAAGCTTCTCAGGTTGTAGGAAAGGATTAACTATCTGGGAGACGGAAAGAGTTAATGCAACGACCCTAGAACGCTGTGGGCTTAGGGCAATGAAATCCATATGATGACTTCCATCTCTAAGTAGTTATTGAGTGTCCACCACATGGCAACAAGGCAAATGGGCTTTATATCTCTAGAAGCTGATCTTGAGACTTTGCATCTGTTTTCCTTTTCTTGACTTTTAGCATAGATCTGGTTTGGAGGTGAAGGGTAAATCTATTTCTAGGCCTGCTCATTCTTTTTCTCCCTTTCCACTAACTAACAGCCAGCAGCTGTGTGGAGCCCTTCTGAATGCCGTGGAATAATTTATGCATTTGGATGCTATATTATAGATCTATTAATTGTTTCTCCTCACTACAATGCTCTCTAATTAGATTGTCGAAAGCTCCCAGTTCTGTGTCATAGGAGACTCTTCGTGTGGATCTTAATGGTTGTTCTAGTTCTGATTAGGTAGATTCAAATTGCTGTCTTCTCCCCCCTCCCTCTCCCTCTCCCTCTTCTTTCCTCTTTTCTCTTCTCTTCTCTTCTCTTCTCTTCTCTTCTCTTCTCTTCTCTTCTCTTCTCTTCTCTCTCTCTCTCTCTCTCTCTCTCTCTCTCTCTCTCATTCCATCTTGCTGAAACAAACTAGAGCCCAGTCTTAGGGGCTTCCCCTAGAATTTGTATTTCAGATGAACATGGGTTTCACCCACATGCATTTCCCTCTCAGAAGATAACTTCTATCTCTACATTTAAGGGTTAAATGATTTCTACATCCCCCTGAAGCACTCATTCCCATGTTCCATACTTAAAAGATCTGAAGACACTTGAACCCACAGCTCTAGTCCAAATTATATAGCCCCCTGCACAGCCCCGCCAATAACACGCTCAAAGAGAAGTCATCCGATCCTTGCTTAAAATCCTCCATCCCGACAAAATTAAACACATAAACAAGCTTTCCATCCCTTCTTGGTTTCTTTGACTTCCTATTTGACCTATTCTTTCTCTGAAACTACAACTCCAGCAGAAAGTGTTCTGTCCATTCCATAGCGTGGTACCTTTTGCCCCTCACACCATCTCTTTTGCCCTCTGTAAACTTTTGCAGTGGCTACTGCCATCATCCTGGAACAATGTCTGTCTGCTTGGCCCTGGGCCATCAGATAGCGAAAGCTCCTGCTTGGCATGGCTCCACCCCAGGTTAGAGTATATTTTGTCACTGTCGAGAAATCTGTGCTGACTGGCACCATCCCTACCTTGCTGTCTTTGGCCATATCAGGCATGCTTTGTCTTCTAATTGTTTCTCATTTGCCCAGCTGTTGGCAGAGCACCACCCTCTTGGGAGCTGAGCTCTCTGAGACAAAATGGGAGTCAGAGAATGGATCTGGGCGCTGGGGGAGGAAGAAGGAATATGAAGGAACACATTGCTCATGGTGGGCATCACAAGACAAACCCAAGTCAGCATCTTGGATTTAGCCATCTGCCTCTTTAGGCACATGCTATCTACCAGATTGAAACAATGCACAAAACATCGAAAACAGTTGCTGCTTCTTTTTTTTAAACCCTTACCTTATGTCTTGGAGTCAATACTGTGTCTTGGTTCCAAGGCAGACAAGTGGTAAGGGCTCGGTAATGGGGGTTAAGTGACTTGCCCAGGGTCACCCAGCTGGGAAGTGCCTGCGGCCAGACTTGAACCCAGGACCTTCCGTCTCTAGGTCTGGCTCTCAATCCATTGAGCCACCCAGGTGCCCTACCCTTTTAAAAAAAGGTTCTTTGCTTCTTAAAGAGAATTAGCTCTTGATTCCCAAGTTCTGTGTAAGAAACAAACTGAAGGACTGTGAGCAGAGGTGACAGCAATCTTTTCTTCTCAAGGAAAGTCTTATCTCCAACCCATAGCAGTATTATAGGGATCTCTGGTGGACAAAGGGACAAAGACATTGCCAAGGAGGAAAGTCAGTACTTTAAGGAGCATCCCTCATGAAATGTCTATTCTGGTTTGAACCTGGATCAAGCTGGTAGGCTTTGACGTTTTTGTGCCTCTCCCTTCACTTTTGCCCATTCTTGCCTTTGGCTGACTGGCAGCTAATTCCTGTCAAAACGAAGGTGTTAACTGATTAGGATAATAATAATAATCTCTTAAATTTGTGTATTCTTACAGGTTTCTAGTCCTCTTCTTTTACAGATGATCTTGAGGCCCAGAGAAGGAAAGGGGCTTGTACCAAATCATAGCTCTAGAGCTAGAAGGAACAGCAAAGGTCATCTGGTCCACCTCCCCTCCTCTTTTTACAGATAAAGAAACTGAGTCCCTGCCTAGCCCTTACCACTCTTCTGTCTTAGAGCCAATATACAGTATTGACTCCAAGACAGAAGGTAAAGGTTTAAAAAAAGAAAGAAATTGAGTCCTAGGTAGGTGAAGTACTTTGCCCCAGGTCACATAGCTACTGAGTACCAGAGCCAGGATTGAAGCCTAGAGCCTCTGACTCCAGGTGACTTCAGTGCTCCTTCCTCTGTATTCCAAACGATCAAAGATGATTTTGTAGCCCTAAACACTCTGTACCATTTTATACCTGGCTAGACTCTGAATAATATTATTCAAATATTCACATATGTGAATATTTGTTATTTCATTTATGGCTCTTGGACTCTTTCAATGCACCTTTTTCTCCTCTGATCCTCACAACGGCCCCTGAGTGTTGGCGGTACTGGTTGTTACTCAGAGATAGAGTCACTTGCCTCTGGTCACATAGTTTGTTAAGTGTCCAAGGAAGATAACCCAAATCATCCTGCCTCTAAGCTTAGTGCTCTACTGTGGTGCTTTTTAGGCTTGGGTTAGAACCACCTTGTTGTACATGGCCTCACAGCTGTAGCCCTTGTGAATGACTGTCATCGGATTCCAAGGCTCCCAAGGTGAGGTTCCCAATGAGGTATAATTTTAGTGGGGGGGAAACAGCTTTGGATTTGGAGGATTTGGTTCTTCCACTAATTATCTGTGTGAAACTTAGACAAGTAACCTTCTGAGTCCCAGTTTCCTCATCTGTAAAATGACAGAGTTGCCCACTAAGGTCCATCTTTGATCCACACCTATGTGCTCAAGGGCAGCAAACGTGAGCCTTTAAAAAAGTAGCTCAGGGGGCAGCTGGGTAGCTCAGTGGATTGAGAGCCAGGCCTAGAGACAGGAAGTCCTAGGTTCAGATCTGGCCTCAAGACACTTCCCAGACGTGTGACCCTGGGCAAGTCACTTGACCCCCATTGCTGAGCCCTTACCACTCATCTGCCTTGGAACCAATACACAGTATTGACTCCAAGATGGAAGGTGAGGGTTTAAAAAAATAAAAAAGTGGCTCAGTAATCCACTTCTCCCTCACTAGATCCTTTAAATTTCTATTTTAACGACATGGCTTGAGAATTAGAAGAAAATTAAATTGTGGGAGGCGTTTGGTAGGGGAGGATGGGAAGATAAGGGGCAGGCACCATCTAGAGCTTATAACCGGTTTCTCTGACAGTGGGACAGAGACCACCTCAAGTTGCCTACATGTTCCCTTTCCCTAGCACTCCAGCATTCAAGTACTTAAGGTCAGTGGGTGGAATGACTTATTTTATATCTGTGATTTGTGATGACGTTTATAACTTGGAATCAAGAGGTGGAATTATTCCTAAGTGGAGACATGAGCTCATGAGGTCATCTCTGTAAGTGGCCAGTGCTTTAAAGATGGTCACAATTTTTAGCTTGACTTTATTTGCTATTTATCTGTCACTTAGTGTAGGGTTATTTATGGCCATCTGTTAAAGAATGACCAAAAGTCACCATTGTTCCCCATAACTAACTTCTAGATACATTAGATAATGGAGATTGGGAGGAGGAAGCTTTTCTCCAAGAGCTGGTGCTGTTAGAGGGCAGATAAAGTGTCATATTCTTTTTTTATTTCTCTCCATCATATGGCATACTCAGTTGTTTGAACACAGGGATGAATAAAATGGCATTGGTGATGGGGCATGGAAAGAATCATAGCTTCTTATATTTAGGACTGAAAAAGGAATTTTTCTGACTTTGGTGAAGAATAAGTCTTTGGCAGCTCAGATGTTATTATAGAACTCCATACCATAGGCAGATGGTTTTTTTATTGAAAAGAAAAATGACGTGGAAGGACCCAGATAATGGCATTTTCAGAAACTGACTGGCCTAGTTAATGAGGAAATTTGTTGGTTTGCAAATGGTCTTCTTCCTTCTACCTTGGACGCTAACTCCCGGTGAGATATTGATGTTCATAGTGGGCTACAACCCAAAGGAAGGCAATTGGGATATTTTTCTTGCCAACTTTCCCTTGGGCATTGGGAATTCGATTTGTTTCCTATCTGGAGAAGTTGAGTTGTGCTGATCTTGCCTTCATATCCCTGGGCTGTTTTCCATCTTTGGGAAAGCCATTGAGCCAGTCATGTCTGAATTATAGAAATATAAACGCAAATGACTTCCTGTAATGGAGAAGAATTCTGTTCCTCTTAGTGTAATTGACTTACCTTCCTGCTTTTTAGCAGATTTCCAAAGTTTCTGAAGACTTAGCCAGAGAATTTTGCAATTCTTGAGGCACTCTTTGTCCAACAGAGTCATTCACACCTCATCAGCCGTTCTAATCAAGCCTTCAAAGCTACATCTGCTGGCCCTTGATAATCACAGCTCTCAGTGGTTGAGGAATACAAAAAGATGGCCACAAAATCTCAACACTGAAATGGACCTCAGAGTCTTCTTCTATGTTGAACAAGAGTCTTCTCTCCAGTGCCCCTAAAAATAGGGTTATGTAAAGCTAGACCTCTAATTAGTGGGAACCCCATTGCTCCCTGAAGTAATCTGGCCCAATAGCTCCAATGGGTTAGGGCAGTGATGGGCAAACTGTAAAAGTGAAATTTTAAGGCCCACGGGCCAGATACAGCCCCCTGAAATGTTCTATGTGGCCTAGGGACATTATTCCTAATCTGACGAATACAATGAGTAGGATACAATACAATGAAACTTTGAAAGAGTTGCCTTAGAAACAGACTGACAGAGGAGCATTTCCTTTCCTTTGGCTCCCTCTTTAAAAAGTTTGCCCCTCACTGGGCTAGGGCGTTTTCCTGTAAAGGAATCCTAAATTTGCTTCTTTGTAACTTTGACCACTCCTTCCTAGTTCTCCCGTCTAGGATTTTTTGCCATATGACTGCACCAGATACTTGAAGATATCTCTTTTAAAAGATTCTCTCATGACAATATTCATCTGACATAGGAGAGACATTCTTTACTTTCTGCTGAAATTGTGAGGGTACCAGTGGAAGCCTCTGGTTGTCTCTCTTCTACCCTTCATTCACTCTCCATGATTAGCCCATGTTCTCTTTCTTTCATCCAATTCCTTTATATTTTATTCATGTTATTCAGAAATCCTTATTGATGATATGTGGCAGTCTGCTTACATCTATCTTAAACCCCACTTTTGACCTCAGTGTGATAACCATTTTTAGTTCTTTAGAGGCTTAAAAAACTTGGACAAGTCTCCTCTTTTCCAGGCTAAATAGCCACAGGTTCTTCAAGCACTAATATGATCTTGAATTCATTGATTTTTCTTGATTCCCATCCTCTGGATGCTCTCCAGCTTGTAAATATCCTTCTCAATTCGTTCCAGTAGCCATTAAGGTGGCTGAAGCAGAAGCTACAGAACACTTAGAGCTTGCTCAGACATTGAAGACTCCAAGGTCCTCCACTGCATCCCAGAGCCTTTGCCAGTCATCCTGACTTTTGTCTTGCCCCTGGACTTCATGGAAGAGAAAGTGAGGCTGATGATTTTGGGTAACTTTGCCTCACTTAAATCCAGTTTGCATGCACAATTTAAGACATCATCCATTGATGCCATTGGTTTTCCTCAAAAATGAAGAATGGACAACAACAATAGGCAGAACTGAGCACAGTAATCCAAATCTGTTTCAACTGGGTTAGCTAGCGTGCAACACAATGGTTGTGGCTTCCACATTCTGGAATATTTCATGTTGATATTTGTACTCCACATACCTCAGATCACATTCACTTTCTTGGCTACCGTCTCCCACTCTCATTCATACTTATTTTGCCATTCATGGAATCTTGGAATCATAAGATCACAGTTGCCGAGCTGAAAGGAAAATGACATGAATTGATTTCTAACCACATCTCTACCAGCCTTGTCTTGCACTTGAGTTTTTGAACCCTAGTATATACCCTTTTAATCTGTTCAACATTCTTGTCTGTTGTGACATTTTTTGTCATCCACTGTCAGATTGCCCTCTCAGTTTTGAGCCAGTTGTAACTTTGATGAGCAAGCCATCTTTGATTGAGTGATAAAAAAGTCATTGATATAAATATTCCATAGCATAAAGTCATAAAAAGATCCTGAGACTCAGCAGAAGCCTCCTCCAAGCTACCATTGGAAAAATTGTTTTAAGGGACAGTTACTCAGAAACAGAATGGGCTGTGTCAGGGGATAACGTGTTCTCCGTCATTTGAGGTCTTTAAGCAAAGGTTGGGGAATCCCTTGTTGAATATATTGTGGTGTAGATTCTTTTTGAGGCATATGTCAGACTAGATGGCTGCTGAAGTCCCTTTGCAGTCTGAGATTCCATGATTCAGTAAACCATTATTGAATACTTGTTAGGTATTGGTTGCATTAGATGGTCATTTAACCATCTAACAGTGCTATCATGTTACCCATATGTCTTCATCTCATTTCCCAGAATAGCATGAAAGACTTAATCACATGCTTTGCTGAAAAGTATACCATGTCCATGACATTTGCCTGATCTACCAGCTAGGAACCTATTAAGATATGTAATTGAGGTTAGTCAGGCAAGCCATACTGGCTCTTTCATTGCTTCCTTTTCATTAACCATTTATTTATTAATACATTCTAGACTTGGCCAGAAGTCAAAGTTAAGATCATTGGCCTAGATGGCAAATTGAACTATTCTTCTTCTCTCTCTCCTCTTCATTCCTCCCTCTCTGTCTCTAATTGGGATATTTGTTTTTCTCAAATTTCGTTGTACCTTTCCCCTTATTAATAATATTTCAGATATCATTCACCCAGTGATGCTAGATACTAGGCTTTTTTAGAACCATAGGATATCATTCACCTGGACCTTTTGACTTGAACTCATAAATTCTAGCTATGTACTATTGGCATCATCTTCCTAGATATCTTGGATTTTCATTTCTTCTTAGCCTTTTTTGCTTTCATCTTTTTAGTCAAAAATCATTCTACCTGATGGAGAAACCAGAAGCAAAATAAGATTTGAGTAGAGCAGCCTTCTTTCTGTTTACTGTTACTATTACTCCATTGAACCCAAATAGCTGTCATTCCTACCTTGTTTCACATCTCTCTTTTATAGTATAATTAACACAGCCCCCTTTTGTTGTCCTTAAAATTCATTTCAAGCACCATTTCATTCTAGCTTCAGCACCCCATATACTTTAAAATCCCTCCTTATATGGATGTATTCATATTTTCTTACCTATCATTGGCTTCTACCATCTCTGTGTCTTTTCAAGAAACCTCTGTGCATCTACATCTCTTTCTCTTTTTTTCTTCATTAGTATTATTTCCTTTCATTTCTGAAGCTTTTCATTTTTGAGAGTTTCCCATCTTTCCTCAGCTTACTTCCCCTTTATAATTTTCCTACATGGATTCCTAGCAATCCTTCTTCTAAATTCTTTGAAGTCTGCTCTCGCCATATCTAAGGCATATGCCACGGTGTGCCTGCTTTGTCTTCACTTCTGTCAAAAATTCTCAGATGAAGTGGCTCTTGGCCCCCAGGATCCCATCATTTCTACTTTAGCAGCTAGTTTTTCCTTGCTAGTGATACTCAGAGACAGAATGAAAGTTTGCTTACTCTTTACCCTGTATTTTGAAGGATGAAATTGTTGTTAAGGAAAAGTCTAGTTTTTATTAGCTACTTTCCTTTCAGAAGAGAGATAGATAGCTCTTCAGCAGATATTTGGATAATTGAAGTCCCCCAGTACCTCAGACTTTCTGTTTTCTTCCTGTCCTTCTCTTTTTTATCTTTACCCAAATACTGCCTCACCCATCCTAAATTTCCTTGCATCAGTGCCTCTGTCTTCTCACTGTACAATGCTATATTCTCCTCCATTTCCACCTCTTTTTCCTATCATTTTCCTTATGAATAACATATGCCCTCCACAGCCATATTTCTATAAGGAGGTCATGAGTTGTACCCCACCATGTCTTAGTGTTACTTATTAGGTTAAATTTCCATTTGGATTTTGAGCAGGATGACTATCCAAGTCCAACTCTCTGGTTTTGCAGAGGAGAAAAGTGATGCCCATAATAATCAGAGCTCACATTTTTATAGACTTTCCATTTGACAGAAGGCCTTTCTTGCAGATTTCTTGGATGGAAGATTGTGGAAGTACTTTTATCCTCATTTTATAGATGAGGACGTTGAAACTCCTCTAAATGAACTTTATGGGGGGCAGCTGGGTAGCTCAGTGGATTGAGAGCCAGGCCTAGAGATGGGAGGTCCTAGGTTCAAATCTGGCCTCAGACACTTCCCAGCTGTGTGACCCTGGGCAAGTCACTTGACCCCCATTGCCTACCCTTACCAATCTTCCACCTATAAGTCAATACACAGAAGTTAAGGGTTTAAAATTAAAAAAAAAAAAAAAAANAGAGATAGGAGGTCCTAGGTTCAAATCCGGCCTCAGACACTTCCCAGCTGTGTGACCCTGGGCAAGTCACTTGACCCCCATTGCCCACCCTTACCAATCTTCCACCTATGAGACAATACACTGAAGTAAAGGGTTTAAAAAAAAATAAATGAACTTTACGTTCTAAGCAAACCAATCTTTTCTGTGATCTTAAATATGTTCTATGTTCTCTTGGGTCCATCCTTTACTTTCATTGTTCTTAATGCCTTGAAGGTCCCTTCCCGTCTCCTAGATTTCTACCCATCTTCTATGCCACCTATTCCAGGAAGTCTCCATAGTTCTTTGGTGGTAACGCTATGCCTCCTTGGACCACTGTAATGAATTTACGGACTGAGTCTGTGATTCTCTTGGCAGAGAAAGCTCCCAAGTAAGAAAACTCCAGCTACATGTGTAGATCAGCGCCTTCTTTATAACTTATAATCTTAGAGAATTGCCTAGAGAGCCCTGAGAAATTAAGTGACTTTCCCAGGGTCACTTCAGCAATATGCCATAGGAAAGAATGAACCTAGGTCTTCCTGGCTTCAAGGCCAGTTCTCTCTCTGCTGTGCAACAAAACCACTTCTCAATGAACTTGGCAAATAATACGGATTATTAGAGTTGTCCATGCAGGTGCTTTATCTCCCTCCTAGGTTATAAACTCCTTGATGTCTGAGAGAGTATTTTATATCAATTCTGCCTCTCCTTGATGGCCTGGTATACCTGGTGGGGCTTAATCATTGTTTATTGAATGAAGAAATGAGCAATGAAGTTAGTGGGTCATCATTACACAATCAAAAAGGGAAAGAGTCCAGGCTAGTTTTCTAACTCCAAGGCCAATATTTTCTCCACTGTTCTATAGTGAGAATAATGACCCTTGTCAATGGATGTGGCCCTCAGTATTGGAGGGAAGGTATCTAAATAGGGACTTTTAGTGATTAGCTAGGGAACGTTTGAAAATATAGACTGTTGGGGGCGTAGGACAGCCAAGACAGAAGGCTCTATGCATTGTAGGATATGGTCACTCTAGCTTGTGTTACTTAATTCTTTTCTACTGTTAGAAGGACAGACTCAATCTAGAGGAGAGAGAGGGGTCTCCCCCCGCTCCATCTCCCCAGCCATGATTGAAATGTCAAGACAAATTCAGAATTGAGTATCACATGTGGAAGGTGCCTGAAGAGGTCATCTTGTCAATGTAATGACTTTTACAGATGAAGGAATTGGGGGCAAGTGAGGAAAAACAACACCTACAAATCCCGCCTTTTCATTTTACGGCTGAGATAACTGAGGCTCAGAGAGTTTCATTGTTTTGTCCAGGGTCATATAGGAAGTAAATAGCCAAGTGTGAATTTTGACTTGGGTCCTTTGCTTCCGAATCTAACACTCTCTCCATAATTCCCAATGCTAGGACTAGAATGCGGGTTTCTTGACACCATTCCCTCTTCCTGGTTTCTCACTCCACCTGCAAAACCTCATTTCTTTTTCAGAGACATTAATCCAAAAGCATTCAGATGAGACAAATTGACATGTTTAAACGATCGTTCAGCATTTTTCATTAATCTACTCATTTACTGATTCTTACGGTCCACATACACACAGTATTTGGTTGGGCCATTCCCCTAACATTCCCTCACTCAATGTCTCCTCTCAAGAGACCAGCATGCAACGATTCCTAACTAGAATACCAGGAAATTAGTCTGTGACATCAAGCATTTAATTATAAGTGAAAAGAGAAGAAAATAACAACAAGAGCTGACATTTCTATGATGTTTTATGCATTATAAATTAACCTCCATACAGTAGTTAATTTGTTCCTCCAGTCAGCCCTGTGAGCTGCTGTTAGAGGTATTTTTTCACCACTTTTACATGATGGCAGTAGAGGAAAAAGGGCAATTCACTTGGAGTCAAAGGACCTGCCTTCAAATCTCCCTTCCACTGTTTACGATTGGGGTGGCCTTGGGCAAATCACTTAAATCCTTGGGGCTTTCCTTATCTATAAAGTGAAGCAGTTGGATGTGTTGCTCTCTATGGTCCTGTCCAGACCGAAATCTGAACTGATCATCCTAAGGTGACTTGAAGGGAGTCACATGGCTAATAATTACTGGACGTGAAATACTAGCCTCTCCTTGCTCCAGATTTAACACTCTTCCCCGCAAAGACCAGATGAGGGAGTGTAGCTTGTCTAATCCTCTGCAGAAGCTGGTTTATATTATAGAGATAATGGCTATGACAGAGAGTCCTAGGTTTAGGCTTACCCTCCCCTCAAGGCTTTCATCCTTCTCCACTGGGTCTGCTGGGCTTTGGCTATAAACCATTTGCTTATAGGGAAGGCTTTCAGCTGCTTCAGAGAGCCCATTTCCTGTCCTTAGAATGAAATGCATCTACTTCATAGCTGAGAAAATGCAAGTCATTAAGTGACTTATCTAAGGCTATTTACCTAGCCAGTTGTAGAACAGGAATTACACCCCTAAAACCAGAGCTCTTTTCTCCACATCGTGTGTGTGTGTGTGTGTGTGTGTGTGTGTGTGTGTGTGTGCTTGTGTGTGCGTGTGACATGAAGGGAACTAATCTATAGAAGGGACCTGCTCATTTCAGTATAAGCTCCACCAGGCTTGTGGAACGCTGAATATACTTACAGTAATTGTGAGCAGCATGGTGTAGTGGATTGAGTGGTGGACTAGGAGGTAGGAAGCCCTGAGTTCAAATTCCATCTCAGATATTACTAGACATTACTCAAGGCTTCAGCTTCCTCAACTGCAAAATGGAAGAATTGGATTCATTATCCTCTAAGGATCCATCTTGTGCCAAATCCATAGACCTACAATTCAGTGCTTTAGAATGAAATCCTTCTATTTCTCCACCAGATTATTTTTTTAGTAGCACCAGTGAGTCAGTTCTGTCTCCTTTCTTAAATTTATTTAGCACTTTTGTTACAAAACATTTTATGTCCATGAACTAACATGATTCTCCAAACAACTCAGTGAGGGAGTTAGAGGAATGCCATTGTCCCCATTTTACAGATTTTGAAATTTAGACTTAGTGATGTGGTAAATTGGACAAGATTATACAATTGTCCAGTGCTGAGCCAGGAACTGAGAACGTTCTTTAGACTCTAACCTCCTGGGCTCTTTGAAGTATACTATGCTGCCTTTCTACTGAAATTAAATTATTTTAAGTATTCTTTGAAAGGATTATGAATGGAAAAAAATTCACCCTTTAAGATTTAGCAATATTTTCCACTTTTTCAATTGGCTGCTAATAATAGCTCCTAGTTCCATAGGCCTTTAAGGTTTTCAAAGAGCTATCCTGATTTATATAGCAGAAATATCCTGTAGATGTTGTCATTGTCCTCCTTTTCTATATGAGGAAATTTATACTCTGAAGGGTTAAATACTTGACCAGTATTAGATAGCCAGTAGATGTCTGAGTTGAGATTCAGACTTTGGTCATCCTTACTACTGAGTTCTGTGTTCAAGCTAACAGGTCATACTGTCTCTCATGAGACTGGTATGCTGAGACCCAGAGGACAAAGAACTAGAGACACTGGGGCACTCTTCTCCTTCCCTTCCCTTCCACCCAAAATGAGCCCTAAACTGGATCTCTGTGATGTCTTAATTCTAGTGCATCATCACAATACTTTGTGGGTCTAGTTCCTCATATCTCTGGAGACTCAATTGTCAGTTAAACTAGCTGGATCTGGGATCATGAGATGTGGTAGAATCTGGGATTGTGTCCACAAGCAAGTGATATTTGGAAGAAAAAAGACTGGAGTTCTCCGGCCTCGTTTACTGCCTCAGTTTAGTCTTTTTTGATATCCTGTGTGGCTACTGCCATGTTTAACCAGTAGTTATTTAAGAAATGACAGTGTCAGGGACCTGTGGTGTTGCCCATGGCACAACTCTCTAGTATGAGAACTCCATCTTTAATGTATACAGGATTGCTTGAGATAGCAAAAATTAAAAGTCTTGGCCATTTAGAGTACTGGGCCTAAGACAGGAACATTTGAGTTTAAAGTCATATCTTTGGGGGCAGCTGGGAAGCTCAGTGGTTTGAGAGCCAGACCTAGAGACGGGAGGTCCTGGCTTCAAATCTGACCTCAGACACTTCCCAGCTGTGTGACCCTGAGCAAGTCACTTAACCCCCATTGCCTAGCCCTTACTGCTCTTCTGCCTTGGAACCAATACACAGTATTGACTCCAAGACAGAGGGTAAGGATTTAAAAAAATAAATAAATGTAAAAAAAATAAAAGTCAACATGGTGTAGTGCAGATAATATTCCATCTGAGAGTTGGAGGGCCTGGGTTAGAGTACAACTTCCTGCTTCTCAGATATAAGGTCTTTCCCCATTTTGGGCCTCGGTTTCCTCACCCTCAAAACATGGGTGTTGGATGGATTCAGTAATCTCTAAGGTTCCCTATGAGCTTGTATTCCCCAATCCATTTTTATGATTGCAAACACATAAATACTTTAATTTCCTAAGATCTACAATTCCCTCAGTGTGGGTAGTCTTTCCAGCAAGGCAGTTGCCCTGTCTGCTTTTGTAGCCCCTTTGGGGACTTTATTTGGTTGAATGATTCATCACTCATGTGACCAGACTTTTGGTGATGAGAATTGAGTTAATGACTGGAAAAACTAAGTTTGTCAGGGAGCTACAGGATCTAGTTAGAAGTGTATCTTCCATAATGAATTGATTTGAACTTAAATAGTCTGAGGCACTTCTTTCGAGAACATCATTTTATTGATGCTCTCTAAAAATTGCTATTTCCCAGTGGCCATCTCCTTATAAATGAGAGCTAGAGTTATGCTAAAGAAGTCGACCCATTGTCTGTATCTAATAATGCACATCCATTTGGTACCTATAGTCCACCACCTCTCTGCCAATAGGGGGGAGGCTCAAAATACTTTTCTGAAAAACAAAATCATTGGTCCCCAAGCAGTTGGGATGTGGAATGGGGGCTGGGGTTTGCTTCATTCCTGTAGTGCAAGGTTATTTCCACATTCACCTGCGCTCCAGTGCATCTCTAATCACCTCATGCCTCTTATTTTGACTCTCACTCTTAATAGCTTATTTGAAAACACATGGAAGGATATAATTTTCTTTGCCTGCTTGGTTTCCTAAAGAGGTGGAAGTCACTGAGTTTTTATAATTGGTGTTAATGGGTATTGGGAGTCCTGTTCTTAGCCTACCACTTTCCCCAAGGAATGGTCTGTTATGGACATCTGAGCAATGATTTTAATTGGCTCCATTCAGAACCGCTGACTGAGCAATTTGTGTCCACATCACTACTTTGTGACTTCCTTGGCAACCTTTGGATGGCTAAGCAATGCAGTATCTGTGAAACAGCTGCAGACAGGGGACCAGAGCCCTTTTATAACTCAGTCTAGTCACTCCAGATGTTTTTATGCTTTGAGACATAACCTTAAAAAACTTGTGCCCTTTGTGATATAGAAAAATGGAAGAGAACAGTGGTCTTTCTTGATAGGAGAAAAGGGAGAGGTGAGAAATGGTTGGAGATGGAAGGAGAAGCAGCAGGACCTTCTTTGATTGCCACTATCACCCACAGCAGTCCATTCAAAACAGATACCCCAACCTTTAAGTAATAATTACTTTTCTCAACTTTGGATTTCCCCCCAGAACCATAGACAGTGCTCTATTTACAGCATTTGTATTCTAAATCTTTGAACATAAATTTGAAAGTTTAATTGAATTTCCTGTCACAGGATCATAGATGTAGAGTTTTGAAGGGACCTTGGAAGGCATCTAGTCCAAATGCTTCATTTTATAGACCATGCCACATCCTCCAGTGGTCACACATATCATCGGGTCCCTTTCCTTTAACTCCTTGAGATCAAGGCTGACTGAATGGGTTCTCTGATAGTCTATCAGTTCTCATTATAACCCCAGGCACCCCCTGGGCACTTGGGAGCTCATTTATGTCCCCTGATGTATTCATCTCTTGTTCTAATACTGTTTATGGAGGTATCAAACATACATCTGCATGCAGCTTTCAACTCTCCTCACTGCAGCCTGAACCAGATTAAAATGTAATTGGTAAAACTGTAAACAAGATAAATAAAAATACAATAAAACATCGATAAGTCAATATGTAGCCTGCAGGGAATGTTATGTACAGTTTAATGGCCCCATTTCTATTGAGTTTGACACCACTGCTGTTGACAGCTTTCAGGCACTTATTTTAGGTCTTTCCCCTGGCTCCCCCTCCCAACTTGTCTGTCTACAAGACCCACAGGGGGCCTTGTTACCCTTAAGACATCTCTGACGTTCAGTTCCCAGAGTCCTCTTCATTTTCATCTGCAGATGTACTTGATTTCTGACAGGTAGCAAATGTTTTCAGTTCTTTTGGGGGCAACTAAGCCCATTTGCCTCCTGGTCCAGTGACTCCTCTAGAGGAACTGTCTTCGTGATGGGTCCTTATCCTCAGGAACTTCTCAGGACTGGGGAACTTAGCTGAAAGAGAGTAGCTTACTGCTACATTGGATCCAAAGAGGCCAAAGCTCTGTAGGAATCTCATTGTGCCTTTTGCTTAGGAAATGCTTGTGGCTGTGCCTGCCACTGAGATGGCATTGGCTCACCTCTCGAGGACTGGGACAGCCTTGAAAATAAACCCTGGGCCAGGTGCCTGTGACCCAAAGAAAACCAGGGCAGGCTCAGGGAGCCTTGAATAGTTGGCCTGAAACACCCGTTGGCCTCTCCTCTTTGCTCTAAGAGCTGTGTTCTTTGGACCTTGAATGAGAAAGCAGCGCGGCTGATCAATTTCGGCTATTCCCCAGTCTGAGGCTGCCAATGGAATAACCCTCATGCCTTAGAAATTTAACCAAAGCATATTTAGAAGGAGGCTAATAAATATGCAAAGCTGAAGTGGTCTCAGGTGACTCTAACTAAGCAGAATAAGCCTAGTGGGAAAAATAACATTTCTCTCCAAATCTCACAGAGGTGGGAGGCAGAAAGCATTAAGTATCCCAGGAGAACTAGCAGGTATTTTTTTAAAAGCCACTGTTGACCACTCCCTGATACAAACAAGTGAAGAGGCTCCACAGGGGAGATACCCCATGGCAGGGGCTCATTCACACCAATGTTTTAATTAGAACCTTGGAGCCCACTTAGCTTACAGCAACTCCAGCCTCCATAGACTTCCCTTATCTGCTGCCTGGTTAGCAAATTCCTATCACTACTCTCTTAGTGATTCTGAGCTTCTGTCTACCTTTGGCAAAAAACTCAAACATTTATTTCCTCTTGCTCCCATTTTGCCATGTTCTCAACTCTTTGTAGCTATTCTACCCCTCCTCAGATCCTCCTCTACTCTTCCCTACCACTTTGCCTTCTACAGCTTTGTTCTGTTATTAAACTTCCATCTTTCCCTCTTGTTTTCCTCTCTTTCTTGAGCATCTTTTACCCATCTTTCATTTCTTACCATGTTCTCTAGTGGTGACATCATCTTTTACCCCCTCCAAAGCAGAGAATTAGAAGAGAATTGGCATACTTCTTAATTTTTACTCTTTCTTCTAGACTCTGCTTCTCTAGTCATTCAGCAACATCTCCTGAATTTCAGCCCATTTATCTCAGTCTGTGTAATAATCATCTCCCAACGTCTAGGTCCCTCTCTTTGCTGCCTCCATGAAGCCAAGTCTGGGCTCAGTCTTCCTTTCTATGCCAATACCTGTCCTCATCCTTGCCAATTTCATTAGTCATGTTGGCTCCTCTTCTAGCATTCTGGCCTTCTGGTTCTTCTGTGTTCTTTACTTCCATGATCACCATCTCAATTCTAGCTTAGCAATCCATCTTAGGCCTTGTAGTTTTGGAAACTATTTCTACTGCAGGATAAAATCTGAAATTCCTCTCTTTGGTTGCTTGGTCTCTTCTCCCCAAACTGCTTTACTCGTCCTCTGCCAACCTCACTTCAAACTCTGGCACCTCAGGCTTTTTTCTCTTCTAGCCCCCCCCCTTTTCCCTTAACTCTGTAGTTAAGTAATTCACCCTCAATCTCCTGCCCTCTTGTCCTTTGACTATTCATGTATTTCTAATGTTCAAACCCAAATCATTTTTCTTACTGTCCTTTGTCCCTACTCCAGAGCTCCTTAATGTTGTAAAAGGAAGACAGAAAACCACATGTGCTTGGTCTACCCCCGATTCATAATATTAGCTCAGCTCCTGCATGGCAAGCCATCTGTATTCTCTTTGATCTCCAAGTGGTAATGGAGAAAGATTATTAGCTCTGGCATCAGAGGACCTGGCTTCAGATGGCCCCTGTAATGTTCATTACCTGTTTGGCCTTAAATAAGTCACTTAATTGGCTAGACCTCAGTTTCCTCATCTGCAGAATGAAGGGAGTGGATTACATAGCTTCTAAAGTATCTTCCATATCTAAATCTGTGATACCAGTGAGCTCTACATTAACCATAGCATTCTCTTTCAGCAGGAGACCTTGCTTTTTTACTTTACTTAGACAATTAAGGTAATCTCTCTTCAATTCCTACATCTCCTCTTCTTTTTTCCTTTGTTCCTCTTTCAGAGGGTGATATGGATATTCTTACTAAAGCTAACTATTCTCTCCTTGCCCCACTGTCTTTCCTTCTCATCATCACCTTCTCCCTGTCTCTAGACTCGTTCACTTATTCTTATAAATTTGCTCAAGTCTTTGTGGTTTTCAAAGAGAAGCAAACAAATAAAAACACTCTCCCTTGAATCTATCAGCCTGTCTTTCTTCTTCCCTTCATGTATCTAGGAGTTTACCATCCTTACTCCCTTTGCTTCTTCATCAATGATTCACTTCTCACCCATTTGCAATTAGACTCCTGACCCCATTACTGCATTGAAACTACTCTTGCCAAGTTGATATGACTTACTAATTACTAAATTTATTGTTGTTTTTAAAAAATCTCATCTTCATTGGGATTAGTGATAACTAGTTAAGTTTTGTAAATGTTAGAGGCCATGTAGGACTTTGGGGGCTCTAATACTCTTGGAAGCTTCCCCCCCAAGGCTAAGTGAAGTGAGCTTTATCACCGAGTTAGAGTATTCTATGGCATCTACATCTATCTATCTGTTTGTGTATGTTCCATGAAAAAATAAATAAAAGAATGAATGAAAAAATTGTACCAGGCATGGGGAATACAAATACAAGAGTAATCCCTGTCCTCAAGGAGCTTATATTCTAATTGGGGAGAGGAGAAGGGAAACAACTCTTTTAGGGGAATATTGGCCCAGGGTAAATTGTTTTGATTTGGAAAGTTACTGGAATGGTTAGAGGAGTTGATTGATGCTTTTTCTTGTAGCTAGGCCGATATTGTTTTGTTTATGGTTCTAGAACTGCAAAGTATGAGGACACAGAGGGAATCATCTTGAACAACAGAGGGTTTGTGGAGATGCCAAGGAATAAAGTGAAACATGGCTGGGGTCATCTAGATGTAGTGGGCCATGTGAGTCTCTCACTAATCCTGATGGGGGAGGGAAGGAAAGAAGGAAATTTAACATTTCACAAGCTGTTGATCCCATCATTGGAATAGTGGGCAGTCCTGTTATCAATCAAGACCCCTCTGTCCTTCCTTCATGGTCATCCTCTAATGGCCAACGCTTTGGCGATGAGCTTTTCTGCAATTTGTTAGGTGGGTCTGCAGTGGGCAGTCCTTGCCCAGACCCATGCTCAGAGACGTTCAAGCTTGGCACAGCCTATTGGTGCTGTCTTGGAGAACCCAGGGTGACCTTCATCCCCTGATGAGGCATCAGAAGATGTCCATAGAGAGAAATATTGTACTTTGAATGGAAAAATACTGAGGGAAAAATACAGCTAACTAGCGTAACATATATTTTTCCAGTTTTCATTTCCCTGCAATGTTGAGGCTATTGTTTCCTTCAGAACTAAGCAGATGGGCAATGCCTCTGAGTTTAGTCAAGAATGGATTCTTAATTAACTGTCCAGAGGTTTGTTTCAAGAGGTAAAAGTCAGAGAAGGGCTCCTCTCTGTGAGAAGGGAAAATTGGATATATTGCAAGCAAACAAAAGGGTGAATTTCTTCTAAATGGATTCTTTAAGGGAGCCAAAGAAAGATAATAGAACCAAACTGCTCTTAATCTCATCACACTAATGCATGCCTTTGCATGCTGAGCTCTATGGCTAGTTGTAGGGCACAGTAAAGGTTGGTGTTCTGCTTTTGATATTAGATTTTCAGATTGGTCTAAGAAAGGGAAGCAGATCTATGAGGAAATGAGGCTTAATTCAGGAAAAGAAACTGGCCAGAGTTTATCCTACCTTGAGGTATTTCTTCTTCCTCTACTTTATAACTGACCTTGAATTTCTACCTGCTCCGAGCAGTTTGGGGAGGGGAGGGAAGATGCCAGTTCCTTCTTTAGCTCTCTACTGCTACCATTAGGCCTTTTAAAAACTCAGTCTAGATGGATGGATGAATGAATGAATGAATAAATGAATAAAGCACTTACTAAGTTCAACCTTTTTGCCAGACAGTTATTTTGCTTAGTGCTAGGGATACAAATAAAACAATGTGACAACCCTGGGAGCCAGATGTGATTATTATTCCCATTTGACAGTTGAAGAAACCTTCAGCCAACAGACGTTAATTAACTTGCCAAGGGTCCCACAGCTGCCTGTCCCATAGGCTTCAAACTTGAGTTTTTCTGACTCCAAGTCTTAGCTAAGGCTCTATCCGCTGCGCCACCTAGCTGCCAAAGGTGCAAAAGGAAGGCGAGAAGGACTGTCATCAGGCAGAACCCATTTGAAAGTTACATGATGAATTTAGTAGATTTTTTTTAAAAAACCTGCTCTCTTTAATAGAGGTTCTCAGTTTCACAGACAGCTCCCTTCCTTCTGGTCTACAATGCATAGAGAAATGGCCATTTCATCTGGTGTTTGTTAAGTCCGATTTTTAAAAATTCACAATTCCAATTCAGTTCTGCCATTGGTGAGAGAGATAGCCACAGCTTCTTTGTGAACAAAGGACAGTCCAAGATCGATTTGCTGTCAATTTCACAAGAGGGTTAATTGAAATGCTGTTAGTTATGATGGACTTTTTATCTTCTTTGTGTGCGTGAAGGTTTCTCTCTGTTGATAAAAGGTAAACTTAGAATTTCTAACACTGAGGGAGGGACAAAGAAAACCATTGTGTGTGCTAGACTCTCTGGTGCTGGGGCAGAAGGCATACTATTGGACAGGAAGCCCCTGATACTTCTTCTCTTTTTTAACCCCTTAGCTTCTACCTTAGAATCACTACTGTGTATTGGTTCCAAGGCAGAAGAGTGGTAAGGGCTAGGCAATGGGGGTCAAGTGACTTGCCCAGGGTCGCACAGCTAGGAAGTGTCTGAGGCCAGATTTGAATGTACTACCTCCCATCTCTAGGCCTGGCTCCCAATCGACTGAGCCACCCAGCGGCCCCCTAGCTCCCGATATTCTCTGATATTGGTTAGGATTTCTATAAATACATCCTTCCCTGGTGTGATGTATTGACAGCTGCTGTAGGACACGGGGCTTAGTGGGGATGAGATAGGGTGGGAATCAGGACAACCAGGTATGAGAAGAAGTCCAAAAGCACTTAAAAGTTGGTTTCTCTCCTAATAGCTTACATTTGGTTTTGGTGTCGGCTTCCAAGAATTCCTTTCTCTCTCCAAAACTCCTTCAATATCTAAGTAAAACGAAATACAAAATCAGTTGCAAAGCAGACCTGGACTTGGGTAGGTAACCCCCAGATGTTTTTGAAAACCTAATTATCAACATTCTCTTCAGAGATGTCATTACTTTAGCAACCCTCCAGAGCAGAGCCCTTTCCCAATACTGGCTTGGCCACAAAGACTTTTTATAAGAGCTGGGAAGAGGGATCATCTCCCTATCATTTGCTCAAGTGGTGTTGAGATTGAGGCTTACCAGGTTTGTGGCTGAGTTTGTAATTAGGCAGCTAATTCAAAGCTTATCCAATCCAAAGAATCTCATGGGTGTGATTGGGGCGGGGGGGAGGGAATCTGTGATGAGGTGGTTTATTTTAAAATTCCTAGGTGAAGGCTTCCCACTCAATTATTAGAACGATTCTATTAAGAAGGCATTTGGATTACATGCCTGCAAGATGCCAGGTACAAATGACATCCCAGGTAGCTTGTAATTATTTGGGAGTAGCTCCATCCAGAAGAAAATTATTTTGCATTGTTAATCAGCAAGCATATATTAAGCACCTACTGCGTGCGAGGAACTACACCGGGCATTACTGAGTGAAAAAATTTCTCAGGCCACCAAGCTCTTCTCCGGTTTAATTATCCTCTTGAATGCTCAGACTTTAAATTATTTCAGGTGAGATGTTTGAAAATTGGTTTGCAAACCTATATAAATGCCATCTCTTTTTACTTTGATGATGACACATTTACTTATATTATAACCAAAAGGATGACCTAGAAAAAAAGATTTTTAGGGAACTTGGAAGCATTAAATATCAGAGGTGTGAACAGGTCCAGTTCCCTCCCCTCGTTTTACAGATGGGAAAACTGAGGCTCAGCAATTCAATTCAAAAATCATTTGTTTAAGTCCTACTGTGTGCCAGACATTATGTTAGGTACTGTTGTTTGAGGATACCTAAAACAGGCTCAAATGAAAGCGTTGCTGCCCACAAAAAGCTTATATTGTACTGGCAAGAGGGACATCACCCAGATACCTAAACATAATTCATGCAAAGTAACTTGGGGTAGTTGGGGGAATTTATAATGGGAGAGGGATCAGGAGGGTCCTCATGTAGATGGTAGTGCTTGAGCTAAGACTGAAAGGGAATTAGGGATCCTAAGAGGCAGAAGTGAGCAGCCTATGCCAAAGCACAGGGGTGCGAGAGATGTGATATACAGGGAAGAGCAAGGTTCTATTGGGCTGTACTTCAGAGAGAATGAAGAGTACAAGTCATGGGGAGTCAAGCTGCAAAGATAGTTTGGGGGCAGATTGTGAAGGGCTTTAAGTGACACGCAATGCAGCTTGTAGTTTATTCTAATGGTAATAAGGAGCCACTGGAACTTTCTGAGTACGGAAGCAACATGGTCTGCTTTGTGCTTTAGAAAGAATAGTTTGGCAGCTGGGTGGAGAAGGAGACATTTGCCTGGAGTGGGATAACAAGCGATGGAGCTGGTATTTGAACTTAGTCTCACTTCCTCTATTTAGACTACTGCAGCCATGCAGATGTGTAGACATCTGCTAGAAGGATAGGCCTAGGGGTGACTTTTGTTACCAAACTAGTTCCAAAAGCCTATGTCCACAGAATGTTCAAAGCTCCCTTTGGAGAAAGAGTGTGGCATTGGAGACCGAACCAGCCTCAAAGCCAGGAAGGCCTTAGTTCACATCTTAACTTACTGGCTTCGTGAGCTCTATGCAACTCATAAAGACGATAAGTAATGGAGAAGATGTTAGCCCGCTTTGGTAGATGGAGTTCTCTCACCTAGGAGTTCCCCCATGCCAAGGCAATCAGAGGTATAATCCTGATCTTTTTAGAACCAATAGGTCACTTCTTCTTGTAAAGCACTCTGAGTTCATTGCAAACGCAGGTAGACGCTGTTGCCCGTGAGCAATGCACGTAAGGAGAGGATGCCACCCACATCTCCCTGATGAAGGAACTGAGAAGCTCTTGCTCACTTGGTCCAGTTCATTGGCTTCTCTAAATGTCTTAGCAAGAGTGAAAGACTTAGCTTGGAAGGGAAATGTTAAAAACAAAAGCAAAGAGGGAACCTGCCGTGATTTGGAAAAGAAAGACATTTTCTGGGTTAAAATGAAGCTTTGGGAGTGCAGAAGAAAGCAGATCATGGTGAGCCGGCCTTAAGCTTTTAGTCATGGTGTCATTTGTGCTCCTGCTTTCTATCCACTATCTTCCTTCAGCTGCCCCATGCTTTTTCTATGGCGAAGCTAGCTTTGGGGCTAGATTGTCAAAGTCACTGTGACTACAGTCCCGCTCTGCCACTTAGAGGGCAATAATACTGGAGGATGTGTCAGAGATCCAAGGTTTGCGGATCTGGGTTATCCAGGTCACCTTTCAGTTAGCCTCGTTGAGCCAGATCATATGGATGATGAAGAGAGTCTGCTTAGATAACAGCAAGGATGCTTTAATTAGGAAGAGTCAGTCTGGCAACATCGGGGTTGAATGCAGAGGCCCGCCTCGGTTGTAAAGGCAAAAGAAGCCAGCCAGCCAGCCAGCCAGCAGCAGCAGCAGAAGGCCCCTGACTGCTGTCAGGGTAGCCTCTCTCCTGGCTACCCTAACACCGCGACTCCAGAGAGTTCTGCTGTGTTCATCATAATGGATCATCTCCCTAACATTTGCTCAAGTGGCATTGGTAGCAGTTCCCAATACCTTCACTGCAGACTCTCCAGGCTACTGGCTAGGCTGCCTTGATTTGGGCCAGCTTCCTTGTGTTCAACGTAGCAGGCTTAATTGTGCATATACATTGTTGTTTGCCCTTTCATGTCGATGGCCAACCATGAGACCGCATCCCCACTGGCCAGCTCTCCTGGGGAAAACACTAAAGGAATTGTGTGACAAGGCCTGGCCTCTTGCGGTGGCTTGAGAAAAAAGATCCTTGGCAGCTAGAATCTTGAAGGGGGCCTTTCAGACATCCATCGTCTCCTACGACTGTATAGCTGCTATCTCCGTGGCCATACCCAGTGTGTAAAAAGATCTGAAGCAACACTATTCACTGTGCAGTCTGGCTGAACCCACATCAAAGCCAGGTTTATCCTGCATAGGGAAGAGGTTGTACTTTTTGTTCAACAAGGGGCAAAAGTGTCCCCATTTAAAGTCCTTGACTAGCTGATGGAGTTGCAAGGAAGATAAGATTCCAAGAGGAAAGATAGCTTTTCCTGAGCACCTGTTACCTTCTCGAGGCAGGTGAATTCATTTTCCTCTGGACTCCCTCGGCAGCAAAGCTGCTGAATACCTTCATTTGAGATACTGCAGGGGTTGCTGAGTTATAACCTTGCAGTTTTCTTGGCTGGTGCTTGTAATATCAGAATATAAACTGCTCCAGCCTCCAGCACTGCAGTTGAGGGCTGGGTAAGATACACATTGACTTTTTTAAACAACCAGGGGCTCCTTCTCCCCAAACCTCATTTGCCCTTCAGCAGTGTAGTCCCCATGCTACCTCTGACTTAGGAGAATCCTTCCACATAAATGAATGGATTTCTACCTGGGTCCAGAGACTCCTTTCCCCTGGGATCTTTGGGATCTTTTCTCTTTAGCCAGAAATAGCAAGGACTATGCTAATTTTTTCTAATCCATCCCACCACTGCCGAGACCCAGCAATCTTTGTCCCTCTTACTCCCTTCTCCGCCACTGGCACCAACCGCAGCCCTCATAGAGAATTACAATGACCCTTGGGTTCTAGTAAATAGGATCCTAGCTTTACAGATCCAGAGAGACCAACAAACTCAACGCCATCATTTTTTTCAACACCATCATTTTGAAAATGGAGAAACTTAGGTACAAAGAGGTTTTGTGACTTGTCCAGCATCACAAAGCTCGTAAGTATCTGATGTGGGATTTGAATCCAGGTCTTCCTGGCTCCAACTTTAGTTTCTTCTCTTCTACTTCATCTTTAGGCAGTAAGGATGACTCAAATGCTACAATGGGTTTGTGAATTCATTTGAGGGAATGTTCCTTCCAGCAATGCAGATTACAGCCCATCCAAGCCTGTCCATCCTCTGATACTTTCATGCCAGATTTCTCAATAAGGGGATAGTGAACACACTGAACAACAGAGTAAGGACCCAAACAGATCTTGACAGGCTCAGAAAATAGCTCTGAAAGCTCTAATAAGCTGAAGTAAAAGATAAATTCTTTGTTTTGGATTCAAGAAACTAATGTCATTAATAGATGGAGAAGCATGAGTAAACATTTCTTTGTCTGGAAAAGATGTTTAGTGACACCTATGAGCTTAATGAGTCAATAGAGGCAGCTAGGCGGTTCAGTAGAGTCCTGGGCCTTGAATCAAGAAGACCTGATTCAGATAAACCTTCTAACAATTCCATGTATTCCCAAGCAGGAAAGGGCTTTCTCAGGGGGTTGTTAGTTCCTCTCCTCACTCAAGGTCTTCAAGCAAAGACTGGATTCCTACATGTATTGGAAAGAGGATTCTTGGTGAGAGATGGTTGATCTAAATAATCCCTGAGATCCCTTCCAGGTCCAGGCTTCTGAGAAGCTGTGTTTTTCATTCTTAAGCAAGCCTTCTAAGAAGTTTCCTCTAGTTTTTCAGCTAGGTAGAAAGCTAGCTGTAGGACCTGGGTCTTCTCCTTTTGGTCCTCTAATTAGCACAGAAATCTTTTTATCCCAGCTAGTTAATAAGCATATTTTGCTTCCAAGCTACAGATAATTTCTGGGTTTTCCACAAGTCAAGGACAACAGGGTGAGCATGTTAATGATCAGAAGAAAAAAGGGAATTCTTTTGTCACTAATTACAGAAACCAAGACAGATACAATTAATGTTAGAAAAAAATCGCCCAAAAATGGGTTTGGGGAGGATTTTTTTCCTTTTCTATTTTTAGGCAGGGTTTTTTTTGTCTTTCAGTTTCTGGGTTAAATTTTAATGGCTCTGTAAACTGTGAAGCTGCTAGGAAGTGATGTTTAGCTGTGAAAAATCAGGGACCTGACCTGCCTTTTACATCATGTACTTCCTTATCTTCTGAGGGGTATGTAAGTTTAAAAGGATGATGTCAGGAGTGACAAGTACATCTTTTGAACCAATCTTGAGGATGTTAAATGGAATTATCCTTATCTGGGACAAAAATCTTTCTACTCCTCCCCCAGAGAGGATTCCAGCATTGACAAAACCCAGACATCTCAAGTAGGGGATCTGCTAGGGACTCTAGGGAGTGAAGCCTTTGAAACAATGCAGAACAGAGCCTTTTGTCCTCTCCAGCACTGTGGCTGTCCAAGGTGCTGACCGGTAGCTTGCGTAAGATCCATGGAGATGGTATTGCCAAATTGTTGATGTGTGTTTAGCAGAAACAACTTACCTATTTTAAAACTTCCTTCTCTCTCTCACTTTTTGATGGGTGTGGTAGGGTAAGAGAGAGAGAGAGAGAGAGAGAGAGTGCTGTTATTTGATGTGGGGAATAACTTGGCTTTGAATCTCTTTTCCACAGTTCAAACTAGCCAGGTGACCATTAAACTATTTGAGCCTCAGTTTGCTACTCTGTAAACTAGGGTTATTATCTACACAACCTTGCTCCTTGAATTGTTCTGAGTATCTCTTGAGCAAATGACTCAACCTTCTAAAACCTCACTTTCTCTAATTGGAAAATGGAGTTAATTATACCTATAGCATGCCTCACCTCTCCCAGGGTTGTCGTGAGATTTCATGGACACCTCACATAACCTAATCTTTACAGTTTTCTCATCTGTAAAATGAATATGGTAATACCCATGGTTTCCACTTCAGAGAATTGCTCTGAAGCTTAAGTGAGATAATGGACACATCGTGCTTGTGGAGCCTTAAAGCACTATGGAAATACCTGTGATAATGATGTAAAAGAAGCCCAGATCCACTCCACCTCATTAAAGCTTTCTATTCAGCTGGATTCCATGTGAGTTTTTTTATACCCTCACCTTCCATCTTAGAATCAATACTGGGTATTGGTTCTAAGGCAGAAGAGCGGTAAGGGCTAGGCAATGGGGGTTAAGTGACTCGCCCAGGGTCACACAGCTAGGAAGTGTCTGAGGTCACATTTGAACCCAGGACCTCCTGGCTCTCAATCCACTGAGCCACCTAGCTACCCCCTCCATGTGAGTTTTAAAGCCCTCTCCACATACCCCCTCCATAAGTGGAAACATGAAAATATTTGCATCTTTAAGAGAAGGTGAGAGTGGAGGGAAGCTGCTGACATCAATATAAAGGGAGTGTTGAGGAGGCCAATAGCATTCCTGATTATCCGGAGTTGCTTTTAGCTGTTTGAGAGAACAGCCCCTGAAGTAGAAAATGTGGCATTTTCTATTTTTAAATATTGCTCTTTTTCCCCTTCAGGTAGAGGTGTCACTTGGGCAATTTCACTCTTGACAAAAGCATGGCTCATGTCCTTTCCCCTCTGGTGGGTTTTGATCCTACCAAAAAAAAATCTTGCAAGCAGAAGTCCTTTTTAATGAATACGGCAAGATAAAGTTCTCCCTAGTCTTTCTGGCAGGGTTAGGTTGTTTATGTTGCCTTAGAAAGAACCACATCATGAAAAGAAGGAACAAGAGACAATAGGGCAGAATACAAAAATCAAGCATTTTTTGAGGAATCAGGACATTTTTCCTTTAGGGGAAGTTAAAATTCTAATTTTTTTTCTTTTTTGTTCAAGTTTGGTACCACATTTTTCCCCATACCACAGATGACCCAGGCTAAAGATACAATCATTCCATTCTCCTTTTGGTCCTCTTTTTAAGAGTCTTCGCGGGGGCAGCTGGGTAGCTCAGTGGATTGAGAGCCAGGCCTAGAGACGGGAGGTCCTGGGTTCAAATCTGGCTTCAAGACACTTCCCAGCTGTGTGACCCTGGGCAAGTCACTTGGCCCCCATTGCCTACCCTTACCACTCTTCTGCCTTGGAGCCAATACACAGTATTGACTCTAAGACAGAAGGTAAGGGTTTTAAAAAAAAGAGTCTTTGCATTTCAACCACAGAGACATTTAAAAGGGGAAGCCTAATTGGCAGACATCTGGGGATTGGCATGGGGATAGAAATATCAAGAATTTCCCCTTCTCTTATCTAGCGGAGTGTTCTCTCTCCATACCCCTTAATGAAGGAGTAAGGCCTTTGGACCAAATAACATTTCCTCCATCTCATGTTGCACAGACAATTTCCTCCCTCAGCTGTGTCTTTGTGTAGGTTTTTCCTCAGTATCTAGAATATACTCCTTCTCCCTCTTGGAATTTCTCACAACCTTCATAATTCGGCTGAAGTGGGGTAGCTAGGTGGCTCAGTGGCTAGAGAGCCACACCTAGAGATGGACGGGAGGTCCTGTGTTCAAATGTGGCCCCAGATACTTCTTAGCTGTGTGACCATGGTCAAGTCACTTAACTCCCATTGCCTAGGCCATACCAAGCTCTTCTGCTTTGTAACTGCTACTTAGTATTGATTCTAAGACAGAAGGTAAGGGATAAAAAAGGCACAACTGAAGGACCACTTCCTACAATGAGTCTTACTTGCCTTTGCCTCCAGTTGGTCTTCCCTCTAGAAAATTACTTTGCATTTATTTTCTGAATTAAAAAAAATTATTAGATGTATGTATATTGTGTTCCCTCTGGTACAAAGCCAGCTTCTGGAGTACAGAGATTAATTTCTTTTTGTCTTTGTATCTCTGTTGCTTAGCAAACTACCTGGATATCATTGCCTTTTGAATTGATTCGAATCCAGTGTCTAGATAGAACTCCTAAGGCCCCTGAGCAATACCTGCCTCTTAGCCATAAGAACTGTGCATACTGTGGTGAGTAGGAGGGAAAATAATATTCCAGTTCGTATTTTGGCATTTCCTTAGCCCCTCTGGGCCTCAGTTTTCTCAAAAGGAAAATGTAAAATGAAGTGGTTGGTTTAGATGATCTCTGAGGTAGTTTTAGTCTATGTTCCTATGATCCCAGGGAAACTGAGAAAATGGGAAAATAGAGAAAGGGAAAGGACAGAAAACCAGGAAAAAGGCCTAAATGAGGGACAAGGAACCAAATTCAAGGAAGAAATGAGAAGGGGACCAGGGAATCCCTAGAAAGCGGCTTAGATTCCATTGTGACTTTGGCCAAGGCAACACTTAGCCAAACCGTGGCGGCCAGGTCATGAGTAGCTTGTGGACTGTTTGTCATCATCTGTTCTCTAATCTCCTCTACAGCAACTGCTGGGGGAGAATGATTTAGCAACTCAAAGAGTGACACCCAGGATGGCTCTGGGTGCTTTCGTTTCTGATGACAAATGAGCCTCTTGCAAATGAATGCTTCTTAAAGAGTATGGATTAAAAGACCATCTCTGAGCCATTTCCATAAGGAGTAAGGGGGATGTATATTCATAGATCTTCATTTCTGCTTTTTTTTCTCTCCTGATTTCTAGACATCCCAGTGAAAGTACAGTCCGTTCAGAAGGGCAATCTATCATCCCATTTCCCAGCCTGCCTGCATTTCACTAATGTCTGCAGCTTTCTTCCTCAGGCAGAACATTCCCCCATTTCTGCTCCCCTCCCCAAACCGCCCCCAAAGCTATAACTTTAAATGTGCTCTACTCTTTCTAAGCCAACGCACATAGTGGTTATTAGGTGGATCCAGGCAGCTTTCAGAGAGAAACATTGCTTTGTTGTGGCATAAATACTGCTGAGGATTCAGTCACCCTAACAGGGCCCATGCTGCCTCTCTGTGTGGTTGAGGCAACTTTGCCCACGTGTGCCTGTTTTTAAAATGCTCTTCTGTGCCATATTGCATATGCCAAATTGAGCCATATTCTCCCAAAGATGACCACAAGCAAGTTGACTCTTTCAGGCCATTTCTGTTGTGATAAGAGAAATAGCACGGTCCGGTGGAATGGGTGCTGCGTTTCAAATCAGAGGGCCTGCTGTCAAAATCAGGCTCTGCCTCTGACTTGAACACTCGTGTGGCCTTGGCTGAGTTAGTTTCCTCATCAGTAAAATGATGGTGTTGGGCCAGATAGTTTCATTGGTCCCTTCCAACTCTAAATCTCTGATTTTTCTGAGTTCAACTACCCAGCCTGACCTAAGGGAGATAACAGCCTCCCGAGAGTACTCACTTTATTAACAGGAACTTGGGCTCAGAATTTGGGCCAGTCCTGAATTCATGGAAAAGTCAATGCATTAAAAAAAAACGCTTGAGAACATGATAAAAAACTAAAAGGACCGTTGTATTTGGAGTCGAAAGAGCTGAGAGTGAATTCTATCTGTGCTCTTGACTGCTTATGTAATCTTGGACAAGGCACTTCAGATGTGGGGTTTGAACTAGATGATCTCTTTGGTCCCTTCCAGCTCTAGAGCTAGGCTACTGTATATTGAGCGGCCACTTTGGAGAGACCTCTGTATGGGCAATGACCATGTGACTTCTCCTTAGGAGATAAGAGAACGAGAAGGTAAGGGAGGTCCTACAAACCATGTCATTATGGTCTGCTTAAAGGAACTGGGAAGGGTTAGCTTGTAGAAGAGAAGATTTCTCAAGATGCAAGTGACAGCCACCATCTTTAGCTCTCTGGCAGGTTGGCATATGGAAGAAGGGGGGAAACTTGCTTCCTGAGGGCACAGTTGAACTAATGAGTACAGGTTACACGGGGACAGAATTGGGTAGACTTGAGCAACGATTAGAATTTGGCAACATTGGAACATTGTGTTGGTAAGCAGTGAGTTTCCTGTCACCGAAAGTCCCCAGGCAGAGGTTGGATGGACTTTTGGAAGGGAAGTTCTAAAAGTGATTCCTGCTTAGGTACGCATAAGTTAAAATGGCTGCTGGAGTCCCTTATAGCTATGAGAATTTAGGACTAGGCACCAAAGTCACGAGTTCAAAGAATGGGATAGACCCCTGCTGATTTAAACCATCATGGAAGGCCTCTTCAAAGAGGTGAAACTGGGAGCACCCAATGCGAATGCGCAGAGAGAGAGGAGAGAGGAGGGTAGAAGGCTCAGCAGAGACCAGATTTTTGAAGGATTTCAGAGTTTAACTGATGATAGGTAATGAGGAGCTCCTAGGTTCTAAAACACATAAAATGATCATGGTGAAAATAGTACTATGAAACAACAACAATATAGCATTTATATAGATTATTAAGATTTGCAAAGCACTTCAAAATAATATTTTTTTCTTCAAACAACCCTAGGAGGTATTTGCTATTGTTATACCCATTTTACAGATTAGAAAACTGAGGTAAATAGAGGTTAAGTGACTATCCCAGGGTCATAAAGCTGGAAAGTATTTAAGGCTGAATTTGGACTCAAATCTTCCTGACTCCAGGTCCAACACTCTGTCCACTGAGTGTTACAGAGATGGGAAAATTATTCTGGCAGCAGTGGACAAGACACAGTGAAAGAAGGGAAATGCTAGAGGCAGGAAGACAAGTTAATATTCTAGGTGTCAGGATACTGGTAGTGGAGATGGGAAAAAAGGGCTGGATCTGAGATTAATTTCCAAGGAAAAATCAATTGGCCTCATGTCCTCCATCTCCCATTATTGAGTTCCTCCTAGAACCGCCATTTTGAGGGAGGGCCCAGGCCAACCATCTTTTGTTCTTCTCCTGGCTCTGCTTCTCAATCTGTTGACTTTGCCGCCATGCCCCAAAACCAACCCCCTCCAACATCACCTTTGAGGTCCCTTTTATATCTTGTCTTCTCTCATTAGAACGTAAACTTCTTGAAGGCAGGGACAATGTTGCACTGGAAAGAAATTGGGAAGGAGAGGGTGGATTGGGGGTGTCAAGAAGATTCATTCATTTTGAGGCCCTTTTGTTTTAATGTAATGATAGGATATCCATGAAGAGGTGGGCAGACTGTGAGTGGGGTCAAACTGTGATTAGCAGAAATAGAAGAAATTTCCCCCTCTACCTCCTTCACAAACTCCCTCCTTTTCCTGATAGTTTCCAGATACCAAGACAGCTACAGGCGTTCTCCTTTCTTTTAGCTGACATTGGCATCCCCTGCCCACCCCGCTCCCAATCTTCAGCTGCTCTCCCATTTCTCAGTTTTCTCTGTCTGCCAGTTTGCCTTCCTCTGCCCTTCTCTGACTGTGTGCCTTTGGGCCATTTCAACTATGGTTCACTCTTCCCTCCCCCCCCCCCCCAGGGAGGCTCTAAGGAAATAAATGGAAGGAGATAAATCTCAATCCAGTCAATTTTTGTAGTCGCTTGGGCCCAAATAGTGTTGGAGGGAGGAGACCGTATCACGTTATGGGATATGCATACTTACTCCTCCAAATTTGAGTGCTTAGCAATGACTCCTATTTAAGTAAGTTAGAGGGAGGTTACTATTTAAAGGAATCCTTGGGTGAAGTTCTTTTGTAAAGTCCTGTCTGTGAGTCGAACTACTATGTCATTTAAAAAAAATATATGAAGATCATATGATCATAGATTCAGACTTGGAAGGAACCTTCGAGGTCATTGAGTTCAGCTGTCAAATTTTCTAGAAGAAAATGAGGCTCTGAGAGGTTCAGCAACTTCTTCATGGAGTGCCCTCCTTGGAATTGGAAAGAGCTTGGTGCAAATCCTGGCTCTGCCATTTTCTAGCTGTGTAACAGTAGGCATTTTTAAAAGTCCCTTTCCAATATTGAATATACAGCTGGCCTTTACCTGTCCTAGTTTCATGATGGGCCAGGACCGATTAATGAACAAGATAATAGTTCAGAAAGTGAGTCAGTAACATTGGCGTATTTGGTGGGAGTGTGTTAGAAACAGGCATAACACAACACTTTGACTCGAAAACATTAATTCCGCAAGAACAATATGGAACTAGCATTGTGAGGGGTATTTTGTTTTTAAAAGATCTGAGGGTTCTAGTGGCCTGAGTCGATAGGCAAGAAAACTAATGGGATGTTTGGCTGAATTAAGAAAGACAGTGAGTGCCCTGGAATAAGAAAGTGATGGGTGAACAGTGCCCTGGTTGTCCCATACTCAGAGCTTTGTATCCTTTTCTGGGTGCCACATTTTAGGGAGGACTTTGAAAATCTAAATAGTTTCCAGAGAACGACAACCAGGGTGACAATGGCCTCCAGTCTTTAAGCTATGAGAATTGTTGGGAGGAATTAGGAAATTAGCTTGGAGAAGAGGATACTGGGTTGTGAGATTAGTGACATGCTAGAACTCTCCAAATGTTATAAGTGTTTTCATTTAGAAGAGAGGTTTCTTCTGGTTGGCCCCAGAGAACAGAAAAACATACAAAGGGAGAAAGTTGCGTAAAGACACATTTAGGATTGATAGATGGGAAAACTTCCTCACAATGAGAACTATCCAGAAGTGAAATGAGATGCTGTCTAGAAAGGTAATGAGCTCCCATTCCCTGGATATATTCAAGGAAAAGCTGAGATATCTTATAGAATGGATCCTTGGCGAGTCATAGAATGGACTAGTTGGCTTTGAAGTCCCCAAAGCTCTGAGATTCTGTAAGATAGGGATGACATTGGCTAGGTGGGAAGTGATGCCATGGAGAGCCTGCAGGAGAGCTCATAGAGAAGACATTAATGGGGCAGAGGTGGTGCTAAATAGGATTAGAGGGACAATAGCAGAGGTAGATGGGGGAGCGAGAATGCATGGCAGGTCCTAAGCTTCTCAAATTCACTAGAACTTAATACAGGAACAGATGTTCACAATCCTAGTTGGCCTTTGTGTGCTCTTTCCAACAGGCCTTAAAATCATCATTGCTTTCAATAGATAGAGTGGGCCTGTACTGGGATAGAGCTCAAGAAGGTCATAAGTAGGCAGATAGATTTGACCTGAAATTAAAGGGTTAATCTTGACGCACAATAAAATCTAGAGATTAAGTGTCCTTGAGACTTGAGTCAACAGCTAAACTGTCCCACTCAAGGGAACATTTGACTACCAAAATCACACCTTTGTGCTAAGCTAGACTAACTGAGGAAGTTGTGTTTATGCAATATATATAGTTTGGTTTTGAAACAGCATGTTCTAGAGCAGGGGTTGGCAACGTATGGCTTTCGAGCCATATCTGGCTCCACCTCCCGACCTGCCAGTCTGGGCAGAGCCCTAGGATGTGCCCCAGGGGGCCCTTCAGCCCCCGCCCCATATTCCAGCGCCTTCTGCCTCCATCTTCCTCCTTCCGCAGGCGTTTATGGCTCTCAGGGCCAAAAAGGTTGCCGACTGTTATTCTAGAGGCTAGACCAGTGGTTCCCAAACTTTTTTGGCCTACCTCCCCCTTTCCAGAAAAAAATATTACTTAGCACCCCCTGGAAATTATGAAACTATTTATTGAACTCAGAATAGAATGCAATACAAAAAAAAGTGTGGCCATCACCGCTTCCCTGGATTGCTGCAGCACCCACCAGGGGGCGGTGGCGCCCACTTTGGGAATCACTGGGCTAGATAGTTGGCCTCAGAGACCTGAAATTAAGTCCTCCTTCTCAAATGTGCTAGCTATGTGACCCTGGACAGGTCATTGTGCCTAGGCAAATTTCTAGATTGGTAGCAGTCTTTCACCTCCAAGACCCTACACCAGCAAAACTACAGGTCTAGTTAAATCCCTAAATATACCCACTTACATATTTCGATCAATTGAGAAGTATGTATCAAGTGCCTGTAATGTGCCCATAGCTCGAAGTAAAAGCCCAACTTAGGTACTCGTTTTATTTAAGAAGCATTTATTAAATGCCTTCTGCATGTCAGACACTGCTGGTTGAAAGGGATGCAAAAGCAAAAATGAAACAATCCTTGTCCTCTGGGCACATGCATTCTACTGTAAGGTAGGAGTTAGAACATCCATACAAGTAAGTATGTACAAAGTAATTATAACAGAATTCTGAAGGAAGCATTTCAGTAATTGAGAGAGAGAATCCAGAGAAGTCTAATGTAGAAAATGGTACTAGAATCGAGTTTTGAAAGACACTAAGAACACTAAAAGGTAGAGCTGAAGAGGGGATGCGTTCCAGGCCTGGAGGACAACCTGGGCAAAGGCATAGAGATGAGAGATGGATCATAGCTCTAGAACTGGCAGATTCTTATAATACCATCTAGTCTAATGCATGTGTGGAAACTGAGGTCCAGGGAGGACTAAAAAGTTTGTACCAGGTCACACAGATAGTAAATGGCAGAGCTGGGATTTGAACTCAGTCCACTCAGTTCCAATCCTTCCCTCTTTCAGCAAGAGGGCCAATTTGACTGGACCACAGACTATATCTGGCTAATAATATGAAAGAAGTCTGGAAAGATGGATCAGATTCATTCTTTGAAGAGCTTTAAATGCCAAAGATGGGAGTTTTTCTTTCTCCTTAAGGGACTAAGGAATCACTAAAGCTTCTAGAGTAGGAGAGTAATGTGGTCAGAATCACTTCCAGCCTCGGTTCCATTCTAGTTGTGTGACACCAGCAAGTCAATTAACCCCTCAATGCTTTAGGCCACTCTCCCAGAGAATATGTTGCAGAGACATGTGCTAAGCTACGTTAACAGAGGAAGCTTCCTTATTCTGGGAGCTCCCCTAGATCAATGAAAATCATAGGTTCTATCTTGAAAACGTAAATATTGGAGGTGAAGAAGAAAGAAAGGTCAGAGATATCTCTAAGATGGTTACAGAAAGCATGCTGCTACCCTAATAAAACTATAGGGAAGTTAAGAGGGAAGGGTTTGTGGGTACAGATCATGACTTTTGTTTCCGACATTGATTGGAGATAGCTATGGGATGGCTTGTTGGAATTAGAGGTCTATCTGGCTTTTGGGAATGTGAAATTGAGCTCCAGAGCGAGACTTGGGCTTGATATGGAAATCTACATAGAGATGATAGTTGAATTCATGGAAGTTGATGAGAGGGGAGGAAGAAGACAGAGGAGAAGAGGCAGGAGACAGGGCATAAGGGATACAAAGAGGAAGATAGAGAAGTGAAAAGATAGGGAGGAAGGAAGAGAGAGAAAAGAAATAAAAAAGGGGGAGAGGGACCAAAAGGGAGCCTTTGGGGGGGATTCACAATTTGAAAACAGGACCCATTGCTTTCTTTCTAAGGGAAGGCTGTGAAGAAGTTGACAGACATGTAGGAGAGGAACCAGAGGGAGAGACTTATTGAAAACCTCTAGGCTAGTGATGATGAGTCTTTTAGAGACTGAATGCCCAAACTGCACCCTCATGATGAATGTGAGCTGCCCCCTTACTCCAGATGGGGTGGGGAGGGAGGTCTCCCATTGGGCTCTGCTGGGCAGAGGTACAGGTCATGTGAGAAATGTCCTCAGGTGCACATGGAGAGGGGGAAGGGGGCAGCCCCCTCCAGCATACATGTATAGGTTTTCCAACACAACGCTAGACAGTCCAGATGACTCAATGTATAAGAAATGTAGCTGTGGCCCACTGTAGAAGAGCTTGGGGCAGGAGGTAGGACAGGAGTGGCATCTCTTCACGTTAGACTTAGGAAATCAGATCCAAAGAGGAGACACCTCCCCCTGTCCCACGGTGATAGAACCAATGATCAGGGAGAACATTGAACCTTTTTACTTTGGGCTACCCTTACTGGTTTTGTCCCAGTGGTGGCCACCAACATCTTTCAACTTGGAAAACTAAGGAATTCAAATAAATGGAAGGCCATTCCCTCTTATCCAACTCTTGGCAGACTCTGGGCACAGCTGCTCCCTGTCACTCATGATTCAAATGACACATCCCAAAGCATTGCTCAGCTCTGTTGTCAAGTTGCCTTCCACAGGAGACTTTAAGAGGACTGGCTTGGTTTTGATTTCCTCCTTGGGGGCCCAGAGGGCAGGGGGTGGAGTGGAGTGCAAGTCAGAGAGTGCTGGCCAGGACTCTGAGACAGGAAGCCTTTAGGGGGAGGAAGGGAGATCCTTTCTGAGCATTCCCCTTCCCAGATGGTGCAGCTAGTTGCTACTATAGGTAAAGTTGGGTCTTTGGGGGTGCGGTGAGGGTAGGGTGGGGAGAATTCCAAGGGGAGGAGAGGGGCACCTTACAGGCCTGTCACAGTTCTCCCAAGGATGCTTTGGAGGCCTGGTGAGCTGAGACTCAGCCTGTGGTGGGCGTGGGTGATGCTTTGTGCTGAGTCATTTTCTCCTGGGTGTTCTTTGCCTTTCATGGCAAAAACCAAGGTTGCTGCTTTAAAATGACGGGGTTAAAATTAGCCCTCTTGTCAGAGAACTCCTTAAGGAGACTTGTGGCAACTCTCCCCAGGAAAAGCAGCCTGCATGCTGGACTTGGGGGAGGCATGAGGGGCAAGAAGAATAGGGTTTGGGTGGCAAGAGAGCAGGAAAGTCTCTTGGGCCTCTGTTACAGGGTGCGGCATTTAACCCCTGGCAAAGAAACCCATTGTTAGGGCGCAACTTGTATCTAAATGAACAAGAGCTGGGTCCTTCCTTCACCTCCACTCTGGCCCCTTATCCCGTGGTGGGCAGAGCAGAGGAAGCAGAGGGGTGCTGGAGCAATATGCAGGCCTACAAGTTAACTTTGGAAAAGCTGAGTCATAGAGGAAAACCCTAAGAATTAGGAATGATGCTTTTAGAGCATTTTACTACGATGAAATGCTTTCCATATACTATTTCCATCAAACCTTCCAGCAGCCTTCCGAGTATAGACTGTAGGTATCATTGACCCCATTTTGCTGATGAGGAAACTGAGGCCAAAAAAAAAGAGGAAGACCATTGCCTAAAATCCCATGCCTGGAGAATGGTTGAACCAAGAATCACAAACCTAGTTGTTTTAACCACTAATCCACTGTTTTCTCTAAAAGGAAAAATAAAACATATTTTATTGATGTTTTAAAAGAACCTCCAATTCCATAGGCCTGCTACCATATTGCTTCTGTTCTCCTGTCAAATTTCTTGGGACCTAACTGAAATTCCAACTTAACCAGTCCAAAAAGGTATCGAATGCCTTCTGCTGAGCCTCTTAAACTCTTCGAGCCTGAGTGGAGGAGTCATCCTGCTTGTCGTTTCTTATAGTACACAATAGTATTCTATCACTATCACATGCCATGTTTTGTTCAACCATTCCTCAGTTGATGGACAATCCCTCCATTTCCAATTCTTTGCTACTATAAAAAGAGTCGCAATAAATATTTTTGTACGAATAAGTCCTTTCCCCTTTTGCTTCATTTCTTTGGTATATAGACCTAGTAATGGTATGATATATCAAAGGGTATGCTCAATTTTAGGGTCCTTTGAGCATCATTCCAAATTGTTCTCCAGAAGGGTTGGATCAGCTCGCTAGTCCACCAATGGTGTATTAGTATCTCAGTTTTCTTGCATCCTCTCCAATATTTATCATTTTCCTTTTCTGTCTTATTATCCAGTCTGATAGGTATGTGGTGGTATCAAATCTTATTGCTGATATTCTGTATTACCTTGGCAAGTTACCTTCCCTCCTTGAGCCTTGGTTGTCTCCTATGTTAAATGAATGGGTTAAATTAGATGACCTCTGAGGTCCCTTTCAGTTCTAGAGCCGGGATCCTATGTGTGACCTTGGACAAGTCTCCTCTCCAGGCTCAATTTCCCTTTCTGTAAAATGAAGTAGCCAGGTTGGATGTCCTACAAGGTCTCTTCTGTCTGTAAATTTACAATCTCATGATGTTCAACATCTGAACATGTGAAATGGCTTGCTTATTTTTTAAACCCTCACCTTTCATCTTAGAATCAATACTGAGCATTGGTTCCAAGAGAGACGAGTGGTAAGGGCTAGACAATGGGAGTTAGGTGACTTGCCCAGGGTCACACAACTAGGAAGTACTCGAGGCCAGATTTAAACCCAGGATCTCCCATTCCTAGGCCTGGCTCTCAATCCACTGAGCCACCCAGCTGCCCCCTGAAATGGCTTACTTAAACTGACTCTCAATCGTCCATGTCTACACTAAGGCAAGTATTTCTAATTGTAGACCTTCTCACCGTGTGCATTTCTTGTCTTGTCTTTGCTATAGCCTCTCAATCATTTCTGCCCAACTTTTAATCATTTTCAAGAACCACAACTTCGACAGGAGCTGCCAGTGTCCTCCTAAACATTCCTGGGAGGGCATTTCTTGGGACTCCCTTGACGAGACACGTTCACAGTATCATCTTTGTCAGCTTGACGTTTCAGCCAAAGAAACCCCTCAACCCCAACCCCATCACTTTTTTCGTTGGTTCTCTTTGCTTCTTCCCCTCCTATGTTTGAGATTCTATTTCTTAGAATCTCTAGTTTCCTTTAAGACGATTCAGGTGTCCCCTTCCCTGTGAGGCCTTCTCTGATGCCCCCCCACCTCCATTTCCAAGTAGCTAGCATTCTCCCTTGTGAAATGACTTTATCTGGATTTTGCATTTATTCACCAACGTACCGATCGTGCCCCTCTTCTCGTACCCTCCGCTCCCACCCAAGAGAACGAAACCTCCCCGAGAGCAGACACCCTCTCATTTTTATCTCTCTATCTCCGATGTACTGTAGCATGAGACCTGGCTCAAAATGGCTGCTTAAAAAATGTCCTTTGAGTGACTGAATGAAGGAGTACCAATGCAGCACCCAGGCTCTCCTTTTCTGCCCTTCTCTCTCTACATGACTGCTTCACCTTTCATTGAAGTCATACATCTTTTTGAGCATAGTTTTTTTCTCTGCTTTGTGCTTCCAACTCATTGTTCTCATAATTTGCTGCCATTTATTTACACCCGACGTGTGTCTCTCTATTGCCCTTTGGATGACCTGCAATTTTGATTCCTTAGAGATGATGGTATTCTATACTTTGCAGTCATATAGCATCGAATGCTGGTGCTAAAGAATGGGATTTTGTTTCCAGCATTGTGATTCTGAATCAGATATGCTGTCACTTCATCTTTGTAGCTAATGAAACCGACTTCTCTCGCATTTTGGTGGCATGCGACTCCTCAGGGACAGCAGGGGCCCAGCTTACACACTGATGGGGTAATTTATTAAATGAAACCTTAGCACGACCAAGAAGTTAATTTATCTCCCAAACCTGAGCAATTTATCTGGAATTCTGCTAACTTACAAAGGATCAAACAGAATATTTTAAACTCATGCTAACTTGTTTCAGAGATGATCAAAACAGAAAGATGATTTGCAGAGCACTCAGAGTTGCTGCAACAGTAATTGATATCTGCTTGTACCACCTCGTGGGCACCATTTTGCGCAACGAGACTGAGATTTATGAGCATAACTTGTCATGCCACTGTCTTTTGAGTGAATGAAGAGAAAGTAATGTCTTTTCCCCTTCCTAGTTGGCTAGTGTCACTGTGTGTATCAGGTCATAGATTTAGAATTGAAAGAGATCTTGGAAGCCATGGGGTCCATCCCGCCTCATTTTACAAATGAGGAAACTGAGGCACAGAGTGGTTACAAGACTTGCCCAGGGCCAATTTGTTTCTGCCCTTAACCTTAGTCCTGGGTCTTCTTGACTCTAAGTCCACTGTACTGTCTATTTTACCAGACTGCCTGTCAGTGGTTTCTGGTCATTTTCCAGACTCGGTTCAGCAGCTGCACCTGTTTCTCAAAGCTCAGAGACAGGGCAGCTTTTTTTCTCCTTTTTTAATTTAGAATATTTTTCCATGGTTACATGATTCATGATTCCCCACCTAACTCTTTCCTCCCCCCTCCCAAAGCCAACAAGCAGTTCCACTGGGTTATACATGTGTCATTGTTCAAAACCTATTTCCATGTTATTCATATTTGCAGTAGAGTGATCGTTTAACACCAAAACCCCAATCATATCCCCATCGACCCTTGTGATCGATCATATGTTTTACTTCTGCATTTCTGTTCCCACGGTTCTTCCTCTGAATGTAGATAGCGTTCTTTCTCCCAGGTCCCTCTGGATTGTCCTGGGTCACTGCATTGCTGCTAGTAGAGAAGTCCATTACATTAGATTGTGCCTCAGTGTATCCATTCTCTGTGTACAAGGTTTTCCTGGTTCTGCTCCTTTTGCTCTGCATCTCTTCCTGGAGGTCTTTCCAGTTCACATGGAATCCCTCCAGTTCATTATTCCTTTCAGCACAACGGTATTTGACAGGCCAGCTCTTTAACTCCTCTCTCTGCCCCCAAACTGTTCACCAAGGCTAGTGCCCTCTCTTCTTTGTGATGTTTGTTGCCTCTCCATCTTATCTGGTCAGGTTTTAATGATTTTCAATAAACATACAGGGTGACATTTTTTCCTTCCCTCCTTTAGTGACAGAATTCATCTCTATGGATAGTATTAGACATTGAATGTTTACTTCTGGCCTCCACCTCTTAATTTCAATTCTCTTCCATATTTCCTATGGAGTTCCTCCTACGTCTCTCTCTTATCCCAACAGGATAGATAAGTGCTAACATTTATCTAGCATTTATTGTAAATTAGGAATTGTTCCTAACACTTTACAAATGACATCCCATTTGATCATCACTCTGGAAGGCAGGTGCTATCCCATTTTACAGATGAGGAAACAGGAAAACCATGGTTAAGTGACTTGTCCACAGTCACACAGCTAAGAAGTTTCTGAGGTGGAATTTGAACTGGAATCCTGTCTCCCAGCCTAGTGCTCTTTTTATTGTGTCACTTTGCTGGTCTACACATTATTCATCATTACAAATGAGGCAATTGAGACCCAGAGAGGTGAAGAGACTTGCCCCAAAACCTAGGTCCTTTGATATCCGAGTCAGTACTTTCTTTGCTTTAGCACACGACTTCAGAAGGGAAGGAGCTAATTACTTATGGTGGCAGGAACACTGCCTGTGGGAGCTAGAAGGATAACTGTCTCTTATCCTTTCCCCCCATATTGACAGGAACTGAGAAAAGTGAGGTTGTCCAGAGAAATCTGCGGTTTCATTTAGAGTCCAGAAGTGAAAAGAATGTTCTGGAACAAGATTGAAACTCCTGGGGATTAGGTGTGAGTCATGCATTAATTAGTTAGAGCTTTTATTTGGGGTACTGAGTTAGGCAGCCATGCCTATCCCTCAATGTTCTTGACTTTATTGCTTTAGCCCTTATCTAGACTTATGGTGTGGATTCTGGGGACCCAGCCCAGGGAGAGCTGGGAGAGAGCTTAGCACAATGTTCTTTTCTTGATTTAATCCCTCTTCCCATTTCTATCGTCCTTCAGGATAGCTCCTAGCAATGATACACTCAGGTAACTTTGTGCCCCCCTCTCTCCTACCCTGTAGCAGAGTTCATTTCGCTCCAAAGTTATTACAGTAAGACATGTCGTTTGTGCAAATTGATTGAAATATCAACACTAGTTGATGCTGCTGAAATGAACAAAGTAATTACTGAAAGGGCAAATCTTTTTTTTAATTAAGCAGTCTTTGTAGATGAAATATTTGCCAGACTCTATAGGGATATAGGATGCATTTCATGGCATCATAAAGATTGTTGAGCTTTGGAAGGCATCACAGAGGCCCTCTGGTCTGGTTATTTTATTTTATTTTATCAAAACCCTCACCTTCCATCTTGGAGTCAATACTGTGTATTGCTTCTGAGGCAAAAGAGCACTAAGGGCTAGGCAAGGGGGGTGAGGTGACTTGCCCAGGGTCACCAAGCTGGGAAGTGTCTGAGGTCAGATTTGAACCCAGAACCTCCCATCTCTTGGCCTGGCCCTCAACCCACTGAACCCCCTAGCTGCCCCTAGGTCCGGTTATTTTAAATGAGTATGAGACTGAGACCAGGAGGTGTGAAATAGAGTGCTTAAAATCAGTGAGTCAGTGGCAAAGGCCAGATTTGAACTCAAGCCTTTAGACTCGAGTCCCAGAAGGGTACTAGCTCCAGAGTTGCAAGGTACTTCAGAGGAGGAAACTGAGGCACAAGGAAGGGAAGAGACTTGACCAATGTCACATGTAATAAGTGGCAGAAGCAGAATTTGAACCTGGCTTCTGACTCCACAGCTCATACCTGCTAGTGCTCTTTGGAGGTCATTCATTTGGTGATCAGAACTCTTCCCAGCAGAGGAAGAAGATTAAGGATGCCCAAATGGCCCCCACACAGCCAGACCTCAGAGACTGTCCTAGAGGTCTTCATTCAGAGCCAGTGATCTCAGAAGTTTTACTTTCAAAAATAATCTTCTCAGAAAGCTTGCCCATCCTGGTTTCCAAAAGCAGATTGGGGTGGGATTGGGAGAGGAGAGAGAGGAGAAGAAGAAGGAGTACATGTATGGGCAGTGTTACTATAGACAGGTAAAATAACGTGAGAAGTAACAATTGATAGTCTCATATTCAAGGGCGAGAGGAAAAACTCACCCTAGACTATAAGGCCAATCCTATGAGCTCCTTTAGTCTAGAGGCAGAGTGATCTGTCTATACTTGGATTATAGCTCTACTTTTATACTTCTTGGTAAGTTCATAGGCTCATAATAAGAGCATGTCAGTAGAGATCAAAAGATTAGTGGAGGCCACCTATTTCTTTTTTCTTTTTTTTAAATCCTCACCTTTTGTCTTAGAATCAATACTTTGCATTGGTTTCAAGGCAGAAGAATGGTAAGGGCTAGGCCATGGGGGTCAAGTGACTTGCCCAGGGTCACACAGCCAGGAAGTATCTGAGGCCAGATTGGAACCCAAGACCTCCCATCTCTAGGCCTGGCTCTCAATCCACTGAGCCACCCAGCTGCCCCCAGAGGCCATCTATTTCAATTCTTTCATTTTACCGAGAAGAAAACTGAGGTCCAGAAACCATAAGTGACTTGCCCAACATTATAATCTAGTAAATGGCAGGCAGGTTTTGAACCCAAGACCAATACCTTCAGCTCTTGCTCTTTTTACACAATACTGTACTGCCTGTCTGTTGATGATGATGATGATCCCTAGTCATTAGAAAAAATGACATTCTCTTTGGCCAAATCCCTTTTATAAGAAGACATATAGATGGATAGAATACATTCGAGAAAGATTTCCATTTTTTAAAGCATGGTTTGAGTGCTTGTAGAGACAACCTTCAGTTATCTGGGAAATTATTTTATGTGGAAAGCAGAATAAATTTTATCATCCTTTTTTATTGTGAAGATATTTTATCAATTACATGGAATAACACACTTCCACATCAGTTTTCTGAAGTTATATGATCCAAATTGTCTCTCTTGGACTTAGGAGATAGAATGCTATCCACATCCAGAGAAAGAACTGTGTGAGAAGAAATGCAGAAGAAAAACAACTGCTTGATCACATGGGTTGATGGGGATATGTTTGGGGATGTAGACTCTAAACCAGTGATTCCCAAAGTGGGCTCCACCGCCCCCTGGTGGGTGCTGCAGTGATCCAGGGAGAGCAGTGATGGCCACAGGTGCATTTATCTTTCCTATTAATTGCTATTAAAATTTAAAAAAAATTAATTTCCAGGGGCGCTAAGTAATATTTTTTCTGGAAAGGGGGCAGCAGGCCAAAATAGTTTGGGAACCACTGCTCTAAACGATCACCCCTAGTGCAAATATTAATAATATGGAAATTGGTTTTGAACAATGATACATGTAAAACCCAGTGGAATTGCTCATTGGCTACGGGAGGAGGGAGGAAAAGAACACGAATCATGTAACCATGGAAAAATATTCTAAATGAAAAAAAAATGAAAAACCAAATTGTCTCTCTCCCTCCCCTCCTTCTGGAGCTGGCAAGCAATTCGATCTGGGCTATACATGTATTATCATGTCATCCTTTTAATTTAATAAAGCACACATACACACATGCAAACTCATTTATTCACTCTCAACCTTTCTGTGGCTAAATAACTGACTGATCAGCCTGACAAAACTCCTAGCAGTTCCTTACTCTAAAGGTAGGTATTACCCATGATCCTCTCTAGCAAACTCTGCCTCCCAAAAAGGTTTCCGATGGTGAGTGAGGGAGTAAATAGGGCTGGCTTTTCTCCATCACCTTGTGTCTGGACTTTCATGGGCACCATGAAAAGCAGAAAGCTACATTAATTAGAGCCAGAAGCCTAATCTCATGCCATGGCAACACTCCGTGTTTTTAAAAGATAGCCTGGCCTTTTCTTTTCCTTTCTTCTTTTTCTGTTTTTTCAAAGATGCCTGCAGTCCAGCAACTTCAAAGAGACAGAGACACATTCTCCACAAAAGTGGCGTCGCTGGCAGATCTGATGAGTGCAAATTTGGGTTCATCAAAAGGAGCTTGGAACCCTTGTCCAAAAGGAAAAGATGTTTTCCAAACTCAGTGGCAGAAATTCCTCTAGGGAAGATTTGCTATTAAAAAAGAGAAGAAAATTGTGTAAGAATCTTGAAGCTAAATGTGTACTTACCTGATTCTTCCACTGTTTAGTCTGGTCTTTCCATTTCGGTATTTTTTTGTTTTCTTCTTTTGCCTTCTTTGTAGTCAAAGTTTTGTGCCACTGGGAGCAATCTCTGTGGGGTGGGCTCTGGGCTTTGAGCTAGCAGGTAGGGTTTGAGTGCTGGCCCTTCCATCCTTGACCTTATCGCCTCCTCCTCTAAGCCTCAGGCTCTCTATTAGTAAAATATATAGCATTCCTCCCCTCAGAATCCCAGAAGTTGAAAGGCGACAGGAACCTCAGTGTCCAAACCGTAAAGCAAAGCAATCCCCATTGGAACGTACCCAGAATGTGGCCATCCAGCCTTTCCCCTCCTTGGGGTCACTGTGATGATGATGTCCCAGATCTACATCTGGAAGGGTCCTCCAAGGCTATCTATTCCAACCCCCTCATTTTTCAGATTAGGAATCAGATTACCAAGAAGAAGTGATTTGCCCAAAGTCACAAAGAGCCTCGTAGATCTAGCGCTATAAGGGCTTTCCAGGGCCATGAAAGGTTCTACCAAGATCATGGATGTCAAAGTGCTTTGTCATTTATCAAGCTACATCCTCATGGCTTGTTCCACCCAGAAGAAGACCTGCATTATAGGCTTAAAAGTTCTCCTTGCTATTCTCATTGTAAGATTCTGTGCTGCAGCAGGATAGATGGCAGAGCCATAACTAGGTTAAAATCACTGGGACTCTGCCCAAGACTGTCTAAATTCCAAGAGCAAAAATAATTTAAATAATGGTCTTAACCGATGCAGTTTCAATGTTGGGTTTATTTGCATTTTTGATAGATTGATACTTCTTACCAAAAATAGTAGCATCCATGAATAAATGGCAGAACCCTCTCTAGATATGAGGCTTCCTAACTCCTATTTATATCTTCTTCTTTGTCATCCCCTTTTCCCCATTCCCTCTCTTCTTTTTCCCACTTTTTTTCTCATCTTCCTATCCATCTTCCATTTTCTCCTCCCTTTTTCTTGCCCTCATCCTCTTCTTCCCCTCCTTTGTTCCTCACACGTTCCACTGCCCTCTACTTCCCTCTGCTGTTCATCATCCCCTTTCTTATTCCTTTTGTTCTTTGTTCCTGTGCCTCCTCCTTCCCCTCTCCTGCTTTGTCTTTTTCCTTCATATCCTCCATTTCCTTCACTCTGAATCTCCTCTTTCTTCTTCCTCGTCTTTAAGAAAAGAAGCTTTAGGACAAGGCTCTACAAAAGCCCTTGAAATCATCAGCAGCCTCTTTTTCCAATAAAAGAGAATATTCTTTTATTTGTATTTTTTTATTTTTTTTTAAACTCTCACCTTCCATCTTGGAATCAATACTATGTATTGGCTCCAAGGCAGAAGAGTGGTAAGGGTAGGCAATGGTGGTTAAATGACTTGCCCAGGGTCACGCAGCTGGGAAGTGTCTGAGGCCAGATTTGAAGCCAGGACCTCCTATCTCTGGGCCTGAATCTCTATCCACTGAGCCACCCAGCTGCCCCAAAGAGAATATTCTACCTGTAATACACTGGGAATTTGGGGGAAGAGGTCACTGCTAGTACTGAAACTCCCAGTCACCAAAACTCTTGTCTAGCCTGTAGATCAGTTGACTAACGCACAGTAGGCACTGCGTAAGCAGAAAGTGGTAGAGTGAGAGGAAAGAGAAATTTTAAAACATGTTGAAAGGAAGTGGGCTTAGGTCTTAAGAGGAGACCCTTAAGAGTGGGGAGTCTGGGAAAGAGGAAAGATGGAGGCTTAAGATTATAACGAATGACATTTGTAGTCAAATATATGTGGATTAGCACCTACCTTCTGAGTTTTGTTTAGTTTTACAGTCTGAAAAGGGAGGAAGTAAAGGGAAAACCCAACAACTGAACTTTTTATCCAGGGAACCTTGATTTGAATCCTGCCTCTGCCAGGTAGGTGACACAGTGGATAGAATGCAGACCTGAAGCCAGGAAGATTTATCTTCCCAAGGCAAAATCTGACCTCAGACACTAGCTGCGTGACCCTAGGCAAGTCATTTAACCCTGTTTGCCTTAGTTTCCTCATAGTAAAATGAGCTGGAGAAGGAAATGGTAAACCACTTTAGTACCTTTGCTGAGAAAACTTCAGACGGGGTCATGAAGAGTCAGATGTATCTGGAAATAGACTGAGCCAAGCAACAAATTTGCCAAGGAGTCTTGCTCTCTTTGACCTTGGACAAACCTCTCCTTTTGAGTTTTCCTCTTGCTAAAATATGGTGATCGGACTAAAATCGTCTGTAAGACCTTGGCCAATACCAGAGCGCATAATTCCATTTCAAACAAAGCATCCCTTTCTTTTTTTGAATTGGTCCTCTAGGGGGCAGCTGGGTGGATGCTCAGTGGATGGAGATCCAGGCCTAGAGACAGGAGGTCCTAGGTTCAAATCTGGCCTCAGACACTTCCCAGCTGTGTGACCCTGGGCAAGTCACTTGACCCCCATTGCCTACCCTTACCACTCTTCTGCCTTGGAGCCAATATACAGTATTGGCTCCAAGACAGAAAGTAAGGGCTTAAAAAAATAAATAAAATGAATCGGTCCTCTGCTAATATATTATTTTTATTATATATCTTATATAATATATAACAATGTAATATATAATATAAAATATTATGTATATAATAATGTAATATTTATTATATGATAGTAGGATGCTACATTCATTCAGATAGGCACCTTTTATTCACCTTAGAGGGTTAGAGAGTTGCCTGGGGGCCCTGAAGGGTAATGAGGGGCTTACTCAGGGCCACACAACCATGGGTCAGAAGCTAGAGTTGAACTCAGGACTGAGGCCAGTTCTCTTTTGACTGCACTACCAGTGGTTTTCATCCCTTTCAATGATCATTATTTAATAATAAAGCTTTAAAAAATAATGAACCTTATATATGTAGAGGGCTTACCATTCTGTAAAACACTTAAATGGACTTTTTCTCATGTGAACTGGGTAACACTGGTGATGTGGGTAGGGCAGGTAATATCACCCCATTTTACAAGGAGAAAAACTGAGACTTAGAGGGATAAAGCAACCGGTGCATAATCGTAGAGGTACTTCGTATTGGGTCAGAATAAGACCCCAAGTCATCTGATTTCTTCTTCAGTAGATTTTCCTTTGTGTTACAGTGTTTCCTGTGTTACCAAGGTTTCCAACAATATGATTAGCATCTAATCCATCTAATAATACTGTTAATGAGGAATAATAGGTGTCAGATTTGGTATAATGTTTACAGTAGAGCATCTTTCCTGGAATCTTTTTTCCTTTTCAGTGTACATAAAAGCAAAATGGACTAATGTTTGATAGTCATTGCTATTGACAATTATGAGCATTCACGGTCCATCTTTGTAAAAAAAAACGTAGTCGATTTGAAAAATTGGGTTTGGTTCATGTTTAATATGATCTGTGGCTCTAGCCTTTCATGCTTTCTTTTTCTTTCTCCCATGTTCCTTGTCTCTCATCGTAATTCTGGGTAATTTTGTTCATCAGCTTTTCACAGCCATAATTGGGGATTCAGAATAGTGGGAACCATTTTTGCCCAGCAGTAAAGGAAGTAAATCATGACAAGGTCCTGCCCCTGAAAGCCAAATGACACTGCTTGGCTGGAAATGGGTTTCCGATGGAATGAAGCTGTTTTGGGTCTTTATTATGGCAGAATAATAGCCTCACTTTTAATGAGTCATCCTGATGGCCTGTAGTGCTAACGGTTTCCGAGACACTGGTTTGTCATGTTTTATTCTTTGCTGCCTTTCAGACCTGCGTTTAGCTTTTGTGCATCCCCCCCCCCCCCAACCCCCTTCACACTGGAACAAAGTATGGTGGGGTTAGGGGCAGAGGAGAGAGATATTTTCCTGACACACTCTCGATGTCAAATCTTGGACCTAATTAGAAGAATCTGAGGGATTCGGCCATTAATCTTGGCCTGGCCTGTTGGCAACCTTGTCCCTGAATGAGCACATCTGAAAATAGACTTCCTTCTGGGGAGGGGTCGTCATTTCCTTTTAGCACAAAATGGAAGCTTGGAGTGGGTTTCTTATAACTTCTAGCATGGGGTGAGGCAAATGGTGCTTTATCCAAGGGCACTGATATCTTGGGACTCAAGCAACTCGAGAATTTGTGATAGATGTGCATGTTCTCTCCCCGTGGTGACTGCCACACGCATACCACTGGTTCCTGCTGTCATTTAACTGTACCCATAGTCAGCCTCTCCTCTGGGTCACAGGTCACCCCAGGCCAACTCAAATCTTTTTTGCTTCAAGGGAAAGAATTCAGTTATACCTTTGGCAACTGCTGAGAAGCCCTCTTGGTCCAAATTACATCATAATAGCTTGCATTTGTACAGAGCTAAACAAGGCATATTTGTATTTCTCATCTCATTGAATCCTTCTAACAACCTTGCCAGGGAAGGAGAGCAAATATTATTATCACTTCTTTACAGAGGAAGAAGGAAAAAGAGAAGGGAGTGGGGCAGCTGGGTGGCTCAGTGGATTGAGAGTCAGGCCTAGAGACAGGAGGTCCTAGGTTCAAATCTGGCCTCAGACACTTCCCAGCTGTGTGACCCTGGGCAGGTCACTTGACCCCCATTGCCTACCCCTTACCACTCTTCCACCAAGGAACTAATACACAGAAGTTAAGGGTTTAAAAATATTAAAAAAAAAAGAGAAGGGAAAGAGAGAGAGAGAGAAAGAGAAAGAAGAAGAAGGAGAAGGAGGAAGGAGGAAGGGAGGGAGAGATGGAGGGAGGGAAGGAGAGAGATACAGAAACAGAGAGAGAGACACACACAGAGAAAATGACACATTTGCCTATGGCTATATCACTAATAAGAGTAGGTCACAGATCCCAGGTAAGGTATTCAAGCTCCACATTCAGTATTTTTTATACTACTACTGTGGTACTATGGAAAGATCACCGGCTCCAAACCTGGCTTTGACCAGTTCTATCTGTGTGACCTTGGGCAAGTTGCCACACTTTTCTGGGCCTCAATTCCCTTATCTGTAAAATGAGGACATTAGACTCTGACCTTTAGGGTCCTTGCCATCTCTCATTTTATAATCCTATAATACTATGTATCATATTGGGCCCGTTACCTTCCCTTTCTCAGTCTCGGTTTCTTCATCTGAACAATGAAGGAGTCAGACTCTTGGGTCCCTTCCAGCTCTATATCCATGAACCAATGACTATTGCATCTTGCAATGAACAGGAATGCTTGACAGGGATTTTGAGACCAATGAGTTCAGACCTGTCACATCATAGCCCAGGCAGGAAGAGGAGACTCCAAAGGTGAGATACCTTGCCCAATATCATGTAAGAGACTAGTAATAGATTGAATTAGGACACAGGACTCTCCCCGTATACTCTGCTGCCTCTCCAAGAAGCTTCTAGGACCAGAGTAGGAATTGTAGACATTCATTGTTAAATTCCATTAAAAATGATATATTCAGAAAAAAGAGTTTTCTAACTAGAACTTGTTGACATCCTTTGGGGAGGGGGTACGAGACATGCCATGTGGGCCTTGCTGATGCTGCATAGGCTTTAGAGACTTTGTATTCCCTGCTCTGTCCCTGAATTGAAGGATGACCTTTACTGTCTCTGCAGTCGAGTTTCCCTCGTTCTCTTAAGTGGACCTAATCATTCTTATTTAGCATGCTGCATGCAAAGGGAAATTATTTCGAAAAGTTCAAAATGTAAATTGCCATGGCAACAATGTGATGTCAGGGAAACATATGTACCAAGCAGACAAAAGAGAAGATGGATTGAGACAATGAAATCATCCATTTGTCAACCTTGGATTAATTAATCTCTGCTTGTCATTTCTAATGTCGTGCTTTAAAAGGCATTATAGATTTCTGCTCAGAACTTCTCTTGGCTGGTAATTTTTTTTGTCAGCCTAGGCATCCTTGAAGACATGCATCCATATTCTCTGAAAGAAATGTCCAGCGGGAGGAAATGAAAGCCAGAGGTGGACTGCTCCCTGAAAGCACTGGGACGTGTGTGGCATGTGGGCTAATCTCCTCCATTGACTCTTTTCTTGAGTAAAAAGCAAAAAAAACAGGAGTGACCTGACATAAGAAGTGTCCTCTTGACTTGCTCTATGGGCAGGTTCTTTACATTTTGGTGGAATGTTTCACAGGGTTGTCCCTAGCAATTTTGACGCCCTACACAAACATCATAAGCTGACAGATAAAATGTATGCAGAGTCCCTCAAACCAATTTTTAAATTCATGATGGGAAAATAATATAGGAAATCATTTAGAAAAATTTGGCTTCTGGGGTGAAGGTGCTTCTATATATGTATGTAATTTTTGCATTGTCTAAATTGCAGTGCCCGAGGGCACAGCCTTGGTAGTTCTACCCTCTTTGTGGTTCTTATTATCCCAGTTATGGGAAATTCTCCTTGTGAGAACTTGAGTCTGCCTTCCTTCTCCCCAGCAGTTCACAATTTGTGACGCGTGCGTGCTTTTTCTCTTCTCCTTTTCATGAAACAAAGGAAATTGTGGAGAAGTGTCTAGGCAAGGAAAGGTGCTGGGCTGGGAGGGAGGAAAGGTCTTTTCAACAGGAAATCATTCTAAGAGATGTGCCCTTTGCATTTTGAAGGTTTGGACTCTTGTTCCCTACCATCCCATCTATTTGACCCAGTTCAAAAGAATTCTTTGAGAGCAAAGAGTATAGCCAGCCCTTCTAGTCATGGGTGCAGGGCAAAAATACTACCATTCTCTCCACTTGTATTTGTGTGAACTGTATCAGGAAATCACTCCAGACCTTTGACTGTCTGAGAAATCAGAACCGAGGCAAAGTTCAAGCCCAGATCCTTTGACTTGACTTGGAGTCTACTCCTCTTCATTTCTCATCCCTTTGACCCTCGATGCCTTCTAATATTATCTGATCCCAACTCCTCCCATATCCCAATTGCTGATGCTTCTCCTCCTTCTTCTTCCTCTTCCTTCTTCTCCTTTTTCTGCTACTTCTTCCTTCTTTGCTCACTTGTCTCTTCTTACTTCTTCTCCTTCTCCCTTTTTGCCCCTTTTCTTCTCCTTCTTCCATTTTCTTATCCTCTTCAAACTTCTTCCCCCTTCTCTCTTTTACTTCTTTGTCCTTGGCTTCCACCTTTTCATCCTTATCACCGAATCATCATAACTTGTGAGTGGTCTTGGAATCCCAAAGGCTGGACGAGCAGAGAGCTTAGCAAACTTAAAAATCTCTGAATGTGGACCCGGCATATGCTTTGCTTTCTTCTAAGTCTGAAGGCAGCTTATTCACCTAGAGTTGATCTTAGGGCCTCACGATGATCTTTTACTGAGGCATGGTGGGGGATGCCATTTGTGATCCTCTTCAGTGGAAGGAGAAGCCATGCTAAGAACATTAGTGTTTGATAGTTCATCAAGTGTCTTCACTTGGGTAATAATCTCTGATTCTAGTAACCACCCATTAAGGCAACTTGAGGTCATAATCCCCATTTGACAGATAAACATAGCCAAGGCATAATACTGGGGAAAATATTTAAGCAATTCTTTGTAATGGGAGAGTCATCTCATGGTTCTAACAAGCCATACTTGTATTTCCACATCTCAGACTTGATCCTCTTTTATTGATATCTTTTATCAATAACCACTCCGACCTCTTGACTGCCTACTAGCTCTTGCCCAGGGCTACTCATTCATCAGCTTGCAGTAATTTGTTTTTGCTCTATAATTCCAGTCTTCTCTACTTCCTTACTGTGTATTTATTTTTAAAAGATTTTTTTTAAAAAAAACCTTTCTATCTTAGTAATAACTGTAAGGGAGAAGAGCAAGGGCTAACAAGAGGAGTTAAGTGATTTGCCCAGGGTCACACAACTAGGAAGTGTGAGAGGTCAGATTTGAACTCAGGTCTTCCCAACTGCAGGCCTGGTGCTCTATCCACTGTGTCTTTCTAGCTATTTCTAATGATCACACTAAGTGTACTCCAGAAAACAGAAAGTGCTTCAGTTCATAACAGATTCTTTGATGAGTTTATTTTGAGGATCTTTCAAACACTGAGATTCAGTGTTCCCACCTCTGACCCTCTCTCCTGCCCCGACAGCTATTACATGTAAGCCATGAAAGCCAACTAAAAATGATATCCTGAGTTTCTTTCTATATCTTACCATTAGGAGGAAATAGCACTATGATTCAGCAAACATTAGAGGATCTCATTATTAGTTTTTTCTGTTTATCCTAGCCCTTGAAAACAGAATAACTAGCCTTCAAGCCCTTAAGTAAGCTGGATTTATCATATGAGTAAGAGTGGTCAACCAGGAAAGGATAGGCAGGTTGGGGCCAGGCAGGGGACCCCACGAAGTAGGAAGGTAAGAATTAAGTGAATCAAGAATTGAAGACTTGAAGGGGGGCAGCTGGGTAGCTCAGTGGAGTGAGAGTCAGGCCTAGAGACAGGAGGTCCTAGGTTTAAACCCGGCCTCATCCACTTCCCAGCTGTGTGACCCTGGGCAAGTCACTTGACCCCCATTGCCCACCCTTACCAATCTTCCACCTATGAGACAATACACCGAAGTACAAGGGTTTAAAAAAAAAGAATTGAAGACTTGAAGGATGTCTGCAGTCTGAGTTCAGGAGCCTCAACTAAGAAGTTGAGGGAGTATGGAGAAGAATGAATGGCTGTTAGTTTTTAGCAGCTAGATGAAAGCCAGAGAAAAAAAAAGAAAAATGAATTTTTGAAAGCATAATATATTGAAAAACCTTTATAGGATGAAGGAAAAGGAGCTAAAAATCTTCTATGAAAGAGGGTTCTCTGGATCCCTTGCAAATTGTGGAACAGTAACAAAGAGCTCTGGAATGGTTCAAAAGAGACATATAAATTTTAAAATACATATTAAGATAGATATTAGGTTAAAAATGAGAACTTTTAAAATAGATTTAATTTAAAAGACCGAGCAGAATAGAAAACTTTGAACTCAAAACGAAGACTCTCTCCAAAGAAGGCTGTGAAAAATCTCTGAAAAATTTGGAATAAAAATTAACTACTAACGCAGAAGTAGAAGAAAGTTTAGCAGAAGCAAATGACATTAAATTTGGAAGAACACATGAATTCTTTATAAGCCAGATAAAGGGTATAGATCTCTAAGAAAAAAAAGAACATAAAAAATTAAAAGTAAAATTCGTATAACATACTTCAGGAAATACTACAAGAAAAATGTCACAAACTATTAAATACAAAAAACAGAGTAGTCTAATGCATAGATCACTGTCAGGTTAGGAGGGTGATATGGGAATGGAGAGATGAAAGACTGGATGACCCATACTTAAAGCTTCAAAATATGAAGTGGTTAAATTTCAGAATTTCAATGTCAAATGACAAATTGTAGCTAAGAGAAAGATCTTTAGTATGAGAAAAGATTTATTCTAATAATGAGTTCATTTTACAGCCACAGGCATCCAGAGAAAATGATGGAATGATATTCCAAGAAACTATGGAACTTTGTTTGAATCTCAAAACAATGCATCATAGAAAAGGGAATCTAATCATCATTATAAAAAGTTGAATCTTCAACAAAAGAGATAATTTTAAAGATCTAAACCGAAAGATAAAAATTTAAAGATAATTCAAAATTTAAAATAAAAATTTATAGAAAACAAAGTGTAACAAAACAAGAAGTGCGAAAATATTCTCCTTGAAAACCTTCAAGCACAAGAAAGGTAAATACTTCTAGTCATCGAGAAAAGACCAAGCAAAGGAATAAATTCTCTTGTTTCTCTGTTATTGTTTAAAAAAAGAAATTGACTAACGGGTAAAAAAATAAACAAAGAGGTATCATCTTCAGAGGTGCTAAGATTTAAGGGGATCAGGAGAAGGGAAGGAGGAAGAATTGAATTAATAGCCTACAAACTGAATTTCATGTTCCTTTAAAAGTGACTCAATATCTTTTGTGTAGGGGAATGACATAATAGAAAGTCACTCAAGTGGAGAAAGCAGAAGCAAGAAAGAGAGGGGAGCTGGAGGTGTATCTCCACCCAGACTAGAAGAGATTACAATAAGAACAATAATTTCTTCAGTCTCTCAACAAGAGTGACAGACTAGGAAAACAGGGCAAGAAAAGTGGAGGGGAAAGATTATACTGAGGGGAGTGAACAGAAGGTGGAGTGAGAAGGAAACTAGCTATAGTGATCATGGCAGGGTCACAAGGATGGCCGGGTGGGGGTAACACTGGGTTTCATGATTCAAGATACTGAGAAAATGCCTCTCACATGAGCCTGCTTCTCTTTGTGGGTCTGCTGTGAACACTCCTCAGGCCTTTCTGATTCCCCCAATTCTTGTCAAAGTAAAATGTCAGCAGCGTCCCTCAACACCCCCAACTCCCACCCCTGCCTTCTTTAGTGGTTAGAGAGCCCACCTCAAAGTTTAAAATGTCTGCTGAACTCGAATGGCTGTAAAGCACTAAAAATATCTCTAGGCAACTCAGTGTTGTCGTCATTGACTCTTTGGTCTAGCTGTGAGAAGTTCGGTATGTTCTGGAGTTGGTGGGATACATTTAGCCCATTTCCCCCTCTCTTCCATTCTCTATAGAAATCACATGCAGGATTCAAGGAATTCAGCTCAGAATTTCCAATGTCTGTAATTTCCCCTTCCCGCTCTCGCTCTCATCTTTGGCCATGCTGATCTGATTCTCTTGTTGCAGCCCTCTGGAATATTGGCGCTGCCTTGTTTCTATAGCTTAGGAAATACCACCCACACAGGGGACATTATAAACAGGTTGTATCAGAACAGATTATCCCTTGTTATTGTGAATTGGAAAGCCACAGTATGTTCTTGGGCTAAGTTCTAGTTAATGATTATTATTTTTCCCTTTTTGTGAAGCATGGATGAGAGCTGATTGGCAGGCCGATCAGCTCTCATGTTTTGGAGTGTGTCCAGCTGCTTACGTTTCAATAGAAAACCATGTCTGGGGAGATAAAAGATGGCCTTTTAAAAAATCATGGTGTTTTTAATGAGAGCATAATTAGCTGTCTCCAGCCCTGGAAGGACAGGATGGGATACTTGGCTTCTTAGAAAGGCCCAACTAGATTTGAATGACAATTACCTTAGGAGACAGTTTTCCAGCCTCACTCCCCCAGCCCCCCTCCTCTATCCGATCATTGAGTCCCTGAGCAATACATTCCTGGTCCTCAGATGCATCCAGAAAATAGCTCATCCACATAGCCTCCTTTGAACGGTCAACAAGAGCAGATAATTATCTTGTGTTTGTGAAAAGCAATGGTCTCAGTCAGTGCTTTCTAAAATTTTAATTAGCCAATTAAAGAGTTTTCTTATTATTTTTGGAGATAAAGGTACATTTAGTTGTGAAATTCAGTGAGTTTCTATTGCCCTTTGCCTACCGCTAATGAAGGGCAAATTCACTGGATGCTTTGTGGCTTCTGTCCTGAATATGCCACTAAAACTCTCCCTCTAAGGCTCACCTCCTTCTAGTCTCTTTATATTTTACATCTAACGCTTAATGTACGTGTTGTCTCTGCGTTTAGAATGTAAATTCTTTGAGAACAGGTTCTCAAGGTTCTGATAGCTTCTGTTTATCCCCAGTGCCTAGAACGGTACTCACACATCTAGGACATATTTTGCAACTGTTATACACAAGGTCTGTGTGGAAAGTAGCAGAAATTTGGAGTACAGATGTAGTGAGACAAAGACGTAAAGAACACATGAGATCTAAGGACAACTCATGACTTCTCTTTGCTGGAGTCCTTTTCTCCCTTCCTAAAGAACCAGTGAAGCTCCCCTTTTCTGCTAGGCACCAAGAGTTGGTGAATTTGGGGAGTCCATAGCTGATGCTTCTCTTCAATATGAGGGGTCATATTCTCTAAAGCTGCCTTGCCTCGGGCAACTCGGTTCCAGTTGAATGCATTGTCTGGATGGCATTGATTGCAACTACTCCAGTCTCTTGGGGTGTGAGAAGAGAGGAACTCTTCTCTCCTCCTCCCCACCCATTCCCCAGAAAGATTCACTCTCAGGGTCTTGCCCCCAGATCTCAAATTGAAATACTTTTTTCTTGAATTCTTCTCCTTCCTCCAATGGTCAAAGAACTACTACAATTCGTTCACATCATCAGTTGAGGATTTAGACATTATATGTGTTTTGAATGGATGTATTTGAATTATCTGGGTCTTCTGAGATTACATTAATTGGGTTTGGGGGTTTGGAGCCCTGTTGGTATATGGGAACGGAGGAGATTATCTCTTCTAGCTCTAGAGCTATGTTCCTATGATTTAGTAATAACTTGCTACTATTTTCTGATTTTACTTTAATAAGACAGTCAGGGCTGATATGATTCAGTGTCTCCACTAATGTGGCCATCTCTTATTATTTATTATTATTATTGTATGGTCATTAGACTAGGAATTTTCATTCAGGCTACCAACTAAGTCACTGTTTATAGATGGTCCAAAAAGTTTGATTTTTGACTTCTGTCATTTTTCTACCACTGAAATAGTCACTGAAGAGTTAAAGAGAGTTTGCCCAGGAATAACAGCTATTTTATATTTGTCTTTGTTTTATTTGACTGAAGAATTTGCCACCCAGTTGCATGACATTATATAAATTAGATGAGGGAAATAGTCTTTTCTCTGTGATCCTTTTTCTGCAGATTCCATAAGCCCACAGTTGTTAAGGAGAAAAAAGTACATGACCATTTCCTCCATGAAATTCCTCTAATATCTGTGTTGTGGATTTGGTTCTGGGTTCTTCAAGGCTCTGTAAGCACGATACCATCTCCTGGTAGCTCCTACCAACCTGGGGCCTCTTATGGACAATGTCTATCCTCTAGGCTAGCCATAATCAAAGAACCTAATCCGCAAGGCGTGGATGAATTGTTTTCCATCACAGTAAAAAATTCATAAAGACTGCTACATTGTCAGGGATGGACCATGTGGATGAAATCCCATTTTGTTTGGAATCTTTGACATGGCAGAGAGGAAATTCTACTGATTATAGCATCAGCAGCCCTAGGTCCGGGTCCTACCTCTGAACCTTACCTCTGTGACCTTGGACAAGTTATTTTATGTATCTAGGACTCAGTTTCCTCATCTCTGAAATAAAGATTCGATTCAATGACCTCTAAAGTACTTCTCAGCTCCAGAGCTATATGATTCTATGATCTAAGTCTAGGAATATCTGCCATGTGGAAGAAGTATTATGTTGAGTCTCTTTGACCCTAATGGGCACAACTATACGGTAGGAGCAATGGATGGAAGTTGCTGTGGAGCAGATTGAATCTTGATGGAGGAAAACATTCCTTACAGTTAGAACTATGCAAAATGGTATGGGCTTCCTCTAGAGTTAGTGAGTGTCCTCTGCCTGGTAGTCCTTGAACAAAAGCTAAACAATGAGTTGTTGGTAGCAGTTAGATGAAGTGGTGCCACTTCTGATTTTAAGACTCTGTGGCCCTAATAACCCTGGATTTGTTGCCAGAAGACTTGGGTTTGGATTCAGGCTCTACTCCTCCCTTTAATACCTTGGGTAAGATTCCTTGTCCTCTCTAGGGCTCAGTATCCTCTTCTGTAAAACCATGGGATTAGACTAAAAGACCTCTAAATCTTCCTCGAACTCTAAAGCCTGCCTCATGCCTATCATTCTTCCTACTTTACCTGTGTCCTTCACCTAAAGCTTCTTCTGTAGTCTTAGACTTCATCCCCTTCTTCCCCCAATAATGAAGACTCAATGATATGTCACTGTTGCTTAGATTAGGAGATTAAGTATTAACTAGTGCTATTTCTCACCTGGGGATCATCCAATTTTCATCTGTTGATCATATCTATATAGTGAAATATGTTCCTTTGCAGCAGGACTGGAACATCATTGGTGATGCTGGGTGATGCTGCTTAGCTCTAATGGGTCCCCTTGAGGTGCTTAGAAATGAGTTATTAGAATTTCAGTATGACTTTTAAGGAATGAAATGCTCACTGCTGCTGTGGGTTGGGATCTGAAGGGCACCATGGGAGGAGGAAGGATATTTGAAATTCTCTCCAAGTTTTTGCAAAAGTATCTGTTGAGCTGGTGCAGTTGGGGGATGTGCTTCTCTTCTGCAGCCTGTCTTAAGATCAGCCTCACTCACATCAGCACAGTGGGGCTCGTCTTCCTCCTTCCTGTCTATCCACCTCGGACTCCTTCCTTACTCATTAGCACTTTTACTGATGGAGCAGAAGGAGGGGAAGTTCAAATGAGTTGAGCTTTTTCTCTCCTCAACAAATCCTGGTAAAAGGATGCTGAGTGAGAAGGGAGGATGGCTGGGTGAAAATGAGATTTGGAGATTATCTGTGAAAAGGAGTTGGAAGGAAGGATTTCTGTTCCAACAAAAGGTGGTAAAGTTTCAGCCACAGGCCTAGGGACGCAAGAAATGGGCATATAGTTAAAACAGTATCATTAAGAGGCTGAGTTGCCATGTCTAGTCCCTTTCATAGTTTTCAAAGATCTTCCCCTTTTACCACTTAAGAGACAAGGAGTAAAAGTATTATTTTTTAATTGTTAATTTTTTCAGTTACATGTAGAAACAATTTTTGACAATTGTTTTCTGACATATTAGGATTCAGATTTTCTCCCCCCCCCCCGCACCTCCACACTCCACTAAGGATGTAAAGACCATGAATTATATAGATAGGTCTGTGTTGGTGAACCTATGGCACACATGCTGGAGGGGGCTGCTCCCCTGCTCTTCTCAATTGTGCCTGAGGACATTTCTCATCACCTGCCACTTTACTCAGTGAGAGTGCTTCCTTCCTCCCCCATCTGGGGTAAGGTGGGGGGCTCAGTTGCTAGGGTTGAAGTTTGGGCACACAGTTTTTAAAATTTTTGCCATCACTGATGTGGGTTATACCAGGCTTTCATGTAATGCCTATTTCCATATTGCTCATGTCATAATAGAAGACACATATCACACATACAATAAAAATTCATCAAGGAAATAAAGTAGAAGATGGCATGTTTAAAGATGAAAGTATTATTAAATAATAAATTTAATAAATTAATTATTAAATTAAAAAAGAAATAAAAGTATTTCTTGTTACAGATTATAAACTGAGAATTGGGAAGGATGTTAGAAGGCATCTAGTCTGACCCCCTCACTTTATAGATGAAGAAACTGAGATCTGTAGAGGAACAGTGACCTCAAGGTCATACAGCAAGTAAACAGCAGAGCCAAGATTTGAAATTTGATGCTGTGGCTCCAAGTTCTGTGTTTCACTGCAACACATTTCACTGTGTTCCCATGGAAAAGTCTGAATCCTAAAATGTCAGAAAACAATTGTCAAAATTTCACATGACTTTGAAGATGAAGAAACTGGAGATCAGATAGGAGGAGAAAAGCAGAAAGGTAGGGAGATTGGTTATCTGGGGTCCCACAACTGGAATCTGCTCCCCTTTCTCCTCTAGTGCTTTCTACCCTTCTCTATGCCTAAATATGTACCATAAGCTAGATGCCTTGCCTATGACCACCCCAATAACAACCATCATCAAAAGCCATTGTTCCCATGGTGAAACAGAAATACCTGACCCAGATAAGCAGAAGTTCAGTAGGCTCAGAGGTTGGGTTTGTTTCAAGAAGCAGAAAGGGAATCTTTAGTTTCATAGGATATCTAAAAAAAGGCCTTCCTTGAGTCCCCAAAATGGATACCTCAAGGCCTTGTCCTTTTCACTTGATGGAAATTTGCCTGAGGTGGTTTTTATGGACATTGGGATTCTCTATGGCAGTGATTCAAAGCTCAAGACCACATTTCTTGGCACTTGTACCCATTAGAAGTGAATGGCCTACGTAGAATGGCATTGTTCACCAATTCTTATGACTGAAAGCCATTTGGGTGTCTATTCCCTGCCAAGAGGTAATGTGGTGTGGAAGGAGACAGACTTTTCTAGGTGCTTTGACCGCCATATTCTAGGTCATGACTTCTGTCAGGTGGACTTTGGTATCTGCTTAGAATAGCTTTTCAGCAATTCCACAATCACTTAATTGTGCAGATACAAATAAACCATTTTTTTCTCTTCCTCTTCCTCCCCTTCTTTTTTTCTGTTCTTCCTTCCTCATTTTCTCCTCCTTGTTCTTCTACTCTTTTAGTCTTATTTCTCCCTCTTGTTTTTCCTTTTCCTTCTCCCCAGCTAACATATTGTTAGGGCTTAGCACTGATCACAGCATCCTGGTGAAAAAGAAAACCATAAAATAATTGACCCCAAACCAGGGAAATAAGATGTCAGCAGGACAGTCAGAGGAAAGGATCTGGCCTCACAATTCTTCTCATTAAAGACAAGAATCATTTCCTCGTCCAGTTTTATAATGTTTTGCTGGGGGCAGGGGGCCGGAAATCAGATAGAAAAGAGAGTCTTTTTTTCTTCTGTAAGCACCAGGACATTAATTGACTCAGAAAACTCACATTTCATGTGGTACTGTCTCACCAGAGGTCATAATCCACTCTTCCTGTTGCCTATTTGTTCCTACATTTGTTCTTTCTGTACCAGTCCCTTAGCTCCCTGGATACAGACTTGTAGATAGCATGGGCAAGGGGTCCTTTTACTCTGCTCTGACCTCTGTAGTCTCATGACATATTTCCCAAATGGCATGATATATGGAAAAAGTATTGCATATATTACAGCACTATAGAAATGTGTGCTGCTATTATTATTTTTTTACTAGGGTTGTGATTTCATTGATATAGGGAGCCCCAAGGTAAGGAAAGTTCCTTCCCAGTGATGGAGCTCAAGCAATACCCCTGTAGATTTCAGTCTTAGAGAGTTACCTGGGCTACTGAGAAGTGGGATCATTTGCTCAGGGTCACACATCCAAGTTGTGTCAGAAGTAGTATTTGGACCCAAATCTTGTCGATCCCCAAGCTGGTCTTCTACCCACCATGCCATGATTGCTTTCATTATTGAATCAGGATGTCTTTTTCCATGCAGTATCTTACTTGATCTTCACAAGAACTCAAGGAAGTAGATGAAGATAGCTAGGTATAAAAGCTAGAGGGCTGGACATGGACTCAGGAAGACCTGGAATGACTTCCTACCTTTTACACTTACTAGTTCTGTGACTTTGAACAAGTCTGTTGATTTGGTTTAGCCTCAGTTTCTTCATTTGTAAAATAAAGAGAATAATTAGCTATATCATTATCCCCATTTTATAGATTAAGAAAATGAGACCTCCAGAACGGAATCACTTTGCTCAGAGTTGTACCACTGGTAGTAGCCTGGACATGGGACTCTTGACTTCTAATCCATTGTGCCCTGCCCACCTGCATAATGACAACTCTGTACTCCCTTGTTCAGTATACTACCATGTAACCACTGGCAAGTCAAAGCCTTTTAACCATATTTAGCCAAAATAGCTCTGACTTGTCTATGTAGTCTCAAAGATTAAATATAAACCAAGACTTCTTGGGCATATAGTTCTTAAGTTGGAGATGCTAGAATGTTGTATAATTGGTGTTTGTCCTGGGAATTCTTGGTTTTGAGTATTAATCCCATATGTATCACTACTTGTGTGACAGATGGCATTTTACCTTTCTAGGCCTCAGTTTCCCCTTCTGTCCAGTGAAAATCCTTCCTTCCAACTCTAAATCTTATGTGTGCTCCTAGGTTTGAAGAATGGAGGAGGAGTGATAGGTGCCTTCCTTCATCAGAGAGATGTGAAGCTACAATGTACCATGTTTACTTGGTCCCATAGAACTTCTCTCATAATAGGTTTTGCTGAACTGGGTTTTCTTTGCTTAAAGAAAGACTCATTGTGGGGGCAGCTGGGTAGTTTAGTGGACTGAGAGCTAGGCCTAGAGATGGGAGGTCCTTGGTTCAAATCTGACCCCAGATACTTCTCAGCTGTGTGACCCTGGGCAAATCGCTTCATCCCCATTGCCTAACCCTTACCACTCTTCTGCCTTAGAACCAATACATAGTATTGATTCTAACGTGGAAGGTGAGGGTTTAAAAAAAGAAAGGCTTATTGAGACTTGCAGGGGAGACACATAAATGGAAACAATTGTGAGTTTCATAGGAAAGGCATAAGGAATTTCTTTTTAGTTGGGTCTTCTCTCATGGCATAATTTCTGCAAAAAAAAACCTTGGCCAGGTAGTGGGAAGCCTCAGTCTCATCCTCTATAAAAGTTGAACTGAGATCCCATCCACCTCAGGTTCTAGGAGGTTGCAGTGATGATTAGGAGGATTTCCTTCAGGGAACATGCTTGCCCTCACTTTCCATCCTTTCTCTTCTTCCTCCTGGGTGTGGCTACTCTGCTGCAGTGAAGGCTCTGAGTCAGTTTGACCTTGCTGGCTGCCTCCTCCCCCTATGGTTGCTGTCCAGACCTGGGGAAGAGATGAAAGTTATTTACACATTAATAGGCCAGACTCAGGAAAGGCTAAAAATAGATCTCTCTCCCTGAAGGCACTGTGGGGTTCTGGCTTCTCAGAGGGAAGTCCACAGGGACACCTGGTTCAACAGGGTCAGGTTCAAGCAGCAAGAATGGATTAAAACAAAAACATTTTCTAAATTGAGCTGCCCTCCTACTTGAGACTTAGGAGGTACCTTGCTGGGTGGCTCAGTAACACTGAGGCCTCAGTTTCTCCAGAAACCTGAGTTTTCCACTGTGCTTCATTTGGATTTTGTTTTTCCTTTGAGAAAGAAAAGGTCCCCAATTGAGATTCAGGTAAGAAAGCTCTGGAAGCCCCGGAGCCCTTCACAGTGCACCTGGGGCAGTTTTGTCAGGTGTGGGCCATCCTGGAACAAGGAAAAGAGCACTGAATCTTGAGTCGCAGGTCCTGGGTTCAAATACCATCCTTGCTAGTTAAAAAACCTTAAATGAGAGACTTTATGTCCCTGAGTCTCAGTTTGCTCATTTGGAAGATGAGTAGGTTGGCCTTGCTAGCCTTTGGGGCCCCTTCCATTTCTAGAGTTAGCACTGAAAGGCCCAACCTCTCTAGGCCCCGTTTTCTTCATAGATTGACCTGGATGCCTCTAAAGTCCTTTGTGGCTCCACATGTAAGATCTTATGATCCTAAGTCACCTCTCATCCCTGGGTCTCAGTATCCTCATCTATTATTTTCAGCTCTTGAACAAGATGACCTATCAGCTTCTGGCTTGAAATCTGACTCTATGATTGACTCCCCCCCTCAGAAGGAGGGTGAATGTGTCTGTAAAGGAGCCTCAGTGGGTTTAAAGACTAATGAGGAATGAGATTCAGATCAGGGGAAAGCATAGAATCGAATGAACAGAAAACGTGAAAAAATGTGCATGCATTTCGTCCCTGTACTCTCACCCCTCTCTGCCTTCCCCTTATAGATATACGTTTTCGTATCCATTTTCTCCCATTATATTTTTCATCTTCTCCTTCTTTATATTCTCATTAAAATTCTGCCAGTATTGAAACACCCACACCATCTTTTCTGCCTCAGTTGCCTGAGCTGCCAAGCCTTAATTTACCTGCCCAAGGGACTACACCTGAGGTTTAGTAGTATACTTGTGTACAATGGCATTGGGGGTGGGGGTGGGCAGAAGACTGAAAAAAAAAGAATTAAAAGGCTGAAATGGCCCCCTGCATCCCATTAGCTTGTGTATGTGAATAGCTGAGCTTGTGATATTTGGGCTCAGAGTAGAAGTTGAGTCTAAAGAACAGCAGAAAGGAAAGATGAGATAAGGAAGAGAAAAATGTTATCACCAAGCCTTGCTGTGTCATGGTATCTCTTCAGAATGTTGAAGACTAAGAAGTAGCCAAAAGCGAAAATTCTCAGATCTTGGAATGCTTGTACATCTCTGCCATGTTAAGCAGGGGCCAAAGGAATTTCATCTGTCTCTTATTCTCCTAAGCCCCAGTTCAATCTGGGATCTTTGTTAGTATCAATATACTGGGGAACCAGAACAGCGATAACAAGGTGGTTATTTGGGGAAAGTAGGTTCACAGAATCATCAAATCATAGAATGTGAAAGCCAGAAGGAACTTTTTACATTGTCCAATTGAATTGCCTCACTTTGGAAAGGCCCAGAGGGAAATCAAGGGCCAGAGCAGGAAATTAGTTTGCCTGGTAAAAGTACTACAGCTGAAATGGTCTTAGAACACAGAATAGGAGGTGAAAAGAACATGAAAACTTAGGATTATTAGACTCGCAGATCCAGAAGGCTCTTAGAACATGGCATGTCAGAAGTAGGACAGACCTTAGAATAAAGACTTAAGCAAACAAGCAAGCATTTATTAGCTTATTAACATATGCTAGACTCTAGGGATATTAAGAAAAAAAGTCATTGCCCTCAAGGAGCTGATACTCTGTGTGAACAAAAAGGGCCCTTAGAGAATGAGGTCTCAGGGCGATGTTGGGGAACCTATGGCACGTGTGCCAGAGTGTGTCAAAGGGGGCTGCTCCCCTCTTCTCCACACCCACCTAAGGACATTTCTCTCATTACCCACCCCTCTGCCCAGCAGTCCAAGGGGAACACTTCCTCCCTCTCCCATCTGGGGCAAGGTGGGGGTGGCGCACATGCGGCATGAGGGTTGCAGTTTGGTCACTTGGTCTCTAAAAGGTTTGCCATCACTGTCTTAGGGCATCAAGTATAAAGTAGCAGAGTCCTTAGAAAATAAAATACTGCTAATAAAAAGACTTAAGAACGCAAAATGTTAGATTTGAAGGGAGTTTTAGAACATAGAATGTAAGACTTGGAAGAGACCTTAGGACACAATGTTAGAACTGGAAAGACCCATAGAACATAGACTGTCAGAGTTAGAAAGGACTTTGGAGCACACAATGTTAAAACTTAGATGGATTTTAAGACATAGAATAACAAGGCCGTGAGACACCTTAGAAAATAGAATACCCTAGTTAGAAGAGACCTTAAGACACAATGTTGGAACTAGAAGGCACCAATAGAGCTAAGGGACCTCAGAGCATAGAATATTAGAACCAGAAGAAAACCTTAGAATGTGTAGTTTTGGAGCTAGTAGGCACTTTAAGATATAGAATGTCCAAAGCCTAGGGGAAGTGGCATCTTAAAAGTTAAAGCTAAATGGCCAAGTGACTAAATTAAGTCACAGCTAGGGGAAATGACCACACAGTGAATTAATGGCAGTCTTGGGATAGGAAGCCATGTCTTTGTACTCTTGGTGCAGTGTATTTTTCTGCAATGCGATGAGCGATGCCAATTCGGGTCCCTTGATGGAATAACATTTGATCAGGCAAAGAGGAGGCAGATAATGGCATACAGCTGCAGTGCCCCAGGCTCAGGTATGAGCTGCCAGGTCCGGTAGCAAGCAGCTTACAACAGCCCTTTGCCAATGAACCCTCAATCCTACTGAGGCAGAATCTTTGGCTTTTTGTCCTTTCTTACTGGGAGAAGTTAACTTTTGAGGCTTGACTTGGGGCCAGGGTCTGGTAATTGAGAACCTGTTTTGGTACCAAATGGATTCCAGGGGGAACGGGGCCACAGATGCTTGAATGGGTTGGCTCCTTTCAAGCACAGTAACTTCTCTGGGGAAGACGTATTCAGCCAGCCGGCTACTAGGTCTTGGCTCTTCTCTGTTTAATCCCCGAGTATGCCAGTGAAGGACAAGCTCCTGAAAGATGGAAGCACATCTCGAATTTTGCTTCCAGCTTATTAGAAGTCAGTGGGACCTATTGGTGGTGTCTGCTACATGCCCCCTTTGTACTACAGGCTGTGTGTTTTCTTGTTTGCGTATTAGATCTATACCAACTGGACCCTCTGCCATGTGGCTCCAGGCTGCGTTTTTGTGCCTGGGTTCAAAAGTTTTAGTTCTCAGTAAAATGTGAACCATCCCAAGCTGATGCAGGCAGGCATGGAGGAAGCTGGGAGATAAGCCACCTTCGGGGAAAACAGGAGGTCAGGCTCAAAGAGAGGCAGTCTTTCCTGTCCAGAAAGCTCTGAAATAAAGTTTGAGGAAGGAAGTCCGGGTCACAAGGCTTCTGCAAGCAGAGAGCAGCCCAGGACAAAGCATCCTGGATGCTGCCAGGAAAGGCTTTGAGAAGCAATTGATACTGACGGTGTCATATTGAAGGCTGCGGGCCTTCCTTGTGTCCCTGTCTTTTTTGAGCCTTGGAAGGACTGACTGGACGATTGAAATCTTGATATCTCCCACAGCTTTTGTGGGAAAGGGGGAAAGAAAAAGGATAATGAAGAGTGGAACAGAGACCACCTTCCCAAGGTTAATGCCATCATCTCTTTGGCATTAAAGCTGCAGCAAGGGCAGGCCAGCTTCCAGCTGAACCTTGTCTCCCCCTTTCTTAGCCATGTAACTAGGCCTGAGAGAAATACTCTGCTCTGTTGATTGTTTGCCTAACTCTGAGACTTGCTTACCTGGAATCTACAGTGGCTGCCAGGTGTAGCCCGGGTTGTCCAGGAGTAATGGGAAGAAGACAACGCTGCAAAGCAGAGAAGCTCCGTTTGCATCCTCATTCTTCTACTTAGTAGCTATGTGGCTGTTGTCTAGTACCTTCTCTCTGAGCTTCAGTTTCCCCATTTATAAAATAATAGAGCTGAACTGGTTCATTCTTTTTCTCTCTGACCTCTTAGGAGAGCTTAAGAAAAGAGGGTCTGGGTATTGGGAACACCCTAGAAACAGGAGCATCCATGAGTAATGGTATAGATCAGTGATTCCCAAAGTGGGTGCCACCGCCCCCCTGGTGGGTGTTGCAGTGATCCAGAGGGGGTGGTGATGGCCATGGGTACATTTCTCTTTCCTATTAATTGCTATTAAAATTTAACAAAAATTAATTTCCAGGGCGCTAAGTAGTATTTTTTCTCGAAAGGGGATGGTAGGCCAAAAAAGTTTGGGAACCACTGCTATAGAGTATTGTGTGCTTGGAGGATCAGACTGGTTAAAGCAAGTGCAGCCTCAGGATGGCCAACAGGCCAGAGTACCGCATAAATAGATCATATCAGCTAGCGGACCTTAAGGCTTGGGCTAAGGAGTTGGCAAAGAAGGGGATGCATTTGGGTACCATTAATATTAATACTAACAATAGCTCACCCTTCTGTAGTACAATAATAATTCACATTTATTTTGTGCTTTAAGTTTTGCAAAACACTTTACATTACTTCATTTAATCCTTACCACAACCCTGTAAGGTAGGTACTATTATCATGTCCATTTTACAGAAGCAGAAACTGAGGCTGAGAAAAGTTTACTGACTTGCCCAGGGTCACGCTGCTGGTAAGTGCCTGAAACAGAATTTGAATTCACAACTTCCTGATTCTAGAAAGTGGATGAAGCAATGATAGTATAGATTTACCTTTGATTCAACATGGAAAATCACTTTTCCAGCATGACTAAAAGGGCACTACAGCATTTAAGATGTTGGGTTAGAAACAACGGAGCTTAGCACTAGAAACAACAGAGCTTAGCACCTTTTAAGGAAGACTCATTATTTAAAATAGGAAGCTACTGTGGTGGGCTGGGAGATTTCCCCCACCCTGATGTTTACCCAGAAGAGCTGTAGTGTCTTCCTGAGCTTGCTTAGAGATCATCCTGCCTGAAGGCAATTGCATGGATCTCCCATTCCTTCTAGGAATCGGGTTCAGTGTCTTTTTGCTTCATAAATTACATTTCACAGAGTATTATCAGCTCAAGGCCTGCCAAACAAAGATGTGGCTATGCATGTTCTCCCCTTGACCTATATTCTCCTCCCAGTGTTCTGTAGCTCTAAAGGTGATCATTCTCAAGTCTGAGGTACTTTGGGTTGCCATAGAGTAGACTGGCTTAGTTCCAGTAGCTGCTGCATTCACTTATATTTGATTTAGATTCCATAATGATCAAATTCACCGAATTAACTGGCAAGTCTAAGGAAGGCTTCCGGAACATTGGAGAAATATGTTATGTGTATAGATCTCAGTAGATATGCATATGTCTCTCTGTCTCTATCTCTGTTCTCTAGCAATATGTGTAAGATACAGATCTAGAAGATAGATTCTTATGCTTAATTTTCTGACCGTGAGTGAAAAAGACCAGGGTTCAGATCTTGCTTCTAATTATTCCCTACTGGGTGACAATGGGTACATCCCTGAACCTCTCTCAGCCTCAGTTTTCCCATCTGCAAAATAGGATAATAATAGCTGGCATACCATCTATGTGTACTGGATATTGTATTTCTTGCCTTCTAAATGAGTGGGGAAGAGGAAGGACAGAATATGGAACTGATAATAAAAAGGACAAAGAATTTTTCAAACACGATGACTGTCATACTACCTCCCGGGGGTGTTGTTACTCTCAAGTGTTGGTATGGTATTTTGCAAACTTTAAAACACTTGGTGCTCAATATTTCCTTGTGATCTTTATGGACCACAGGCAGAGCCTCCAGAACAATGGTTTGAGAATGCTGCCAGAGAGTTTGCTGTCTGTGCCCAGGGGCATCAGGGTATGATAGAAGATAAAAGATCTCTCAGCCCATTGTGGGATAACTTCCTATTTTAAGTAATGATTTTTCATTAAAAGGTGCTAAGCGGGTGGGGCAGCTGAGTGGCTCAGTGGAGTGAGAGCCAGGCCTAGAGATGGGAGGTGCTGGGTTCAAATCTGATCTCAGACACTTCCTAGCTGTGTGACCCTGGGCAAGTCACTTCACTTCCCTTGCCTAGCCCTTACCACTCTTCTGCCTTGGAACCAATACACAGTATTGACTCCAAGACAGAAGATAAGGGTTTAGAAAAGGTGCTAAGCTTTACCATTTCTACACTGGCATTTTAAATGCCATGAGTGCCCCCTAAATGTACTTGCCCTAGGCAAAGATCCCAGTTGTCCTGTTTTGTTATGACTATATTGAGTATTGTAGCCGCCCTTCACTTTTAGTTACACTTGGACAGGTAGAAATAAAAAGTCTTCAGTTCAAGACTTTCTCCATGTTCCTTCTTTGGGTAAACCTAATTGGGCAGATAATAATGATTATTTAAAATCACATCCAAAAGACAGTGGTATAGTTATAACATCTCACATTTGATCATATATTAAAGTAACAAAATATTATTTCATCCAAGCCTCACATTGAGGCAGTTAAGGAACATAACAAATATTGCCTTGGACCTGGAGTCAAGAAGGTCCGAGTTCAAATATTGCTAGCTTTGTGACATTGGTCAAGTCTCTTCATCTCTCCCAGTCTTGCTTTCTTCATCTGAAGTGATTTATTAAAAGTCACAGGGACTGCAGAGACCTAACTAGAAATTTTTGTACCTGAAGCAAGCAATAGTAGAGGAACCTGCCCCATATACCAGACTATTCATACTAAGGTTTCATGCTTGGGGTAGGGGCAGCTTTGACTCTGCTGGCAATGGATCTGCTCAAAAGAGGAAGGCTCACCTGCATGTAATTTAACAGCTATGGAGAAGAAACATGGCCCAGGACATGGGAGGGATTTTTATGTTGTTTGCAAGAGAGGAAACACGGGATAGGATCAGATAAGACCTCTAAATTTTGAGCCCTTTAACAAAACCCCAGTGGCCCTGCCCTAGTTACATCTCGGATGATGAGGCAGTAGTGCAGCTGAACACAGAATCTCCGACGTCAAGGTCTGTGAATACTTTGCCCCACACCTGCCCTGTAGAACATCATTCTTTCCTAGGTAAACAGGGGGAAGGGTTATTGCTGCTTGCAGGATTTGGTCACAGAAAGGAGGAGGGCAAAGGGAATCAACCAAGTATAGTGCCCATGCCAGACTCTGCACTTTGCTCCTATCTTTTGGCATGGAGAGTCTAGTTTAATTATTTCTGCAAATGTGTCACTGTGTATTTGAGCATAATACTGAAATCTCATTTGAAAAATAATTGTCACTCTCTGTGCCCATTACCTCAGAGCTGAGCAGTAGACGAGGCAGGTGGAGGAGCGACTGAATGCTGGTGCTTTAATGAAAGGAAGAAGCCCCAGATTACTCAGAGGGAACTAATGAGAATGTGCCAAGTGAAAATTTGACAGATGCTGGAAAAGTTCTAGGCTCCAATAACTTGAATCTGGAGCCTTAGCAGGATGCCAGGAGAACTGAAATCAGGCAGGCTATTTTTCTGAGTTGCTTTGAAGAGGTCAGCTGGCTGGATGACTTGAATCTGTCTCCAGGGCAGCTCCTTCAGGGCTTCCAGGGAACAAATTTGTCCACTTGAAGCTGTGCATTTTGTAAAAAGAGCTGCGATTTCTGCCAGCCATGGATCTCTTGCTATGAGAAATTCTTTCACTAATGTTGGTTGCAACTCACCTAGGGCTTGGTGGAGCAATCCTAGGGTGTTGCTTGAGGCTCAGAGAGATTAAAGGACACATCGAGAGCCACAGAGTAAGTGCCAGAGGTGGCATTTGAACCCAAGTTTTCCAGACTTCTAGTCCAGCGCTCTCTCTTCTGCCTTGGAACCAATACACAATAGTGATTCTAAGGTGAATGATAAAGGGTTAAAAAAAAGTAACATTAAAACTAGTCTAAGCAACCATTTCAGCCATTTTGATGGCATCATCTTTACTTTTACAATCAGCCTAGAGAGCAAAGTCTGGCCAAGATGATAGTAACTTGAAGTTATGTCTCTTATCCAGTGAATTCCAAGGTTTTGGGAAAAAAAGCCAAAAAGTCCCTACCTTCTGTCTTAGAATCAATACTGTATATTGGTCCTGAGGAAGAAGGAGCAGTAAGTGCTAGGCAATGGGAGTTAAGTGACTTACCCAGGGTCACACAGCTAGGAAGTGTCTGAGGCCAGATTTGAACCCAGGACTTCCTGCCTTTAGACCATTACCTTCCATCTTAGAACCAATGCTGTCTGTTGGTTCCAAGACAGAAGAGCAGTAAGGGCTGGGAAATGGGGGTTAAGTGATTTGCCCAGGGTCACCCAGTTAGGAAGTGGCTGAGGTCAGATTTAAAGCCAGCGCTTCCCATCTCCTGGTCTCGCTCTCCATCCACTGAGCCACCCAGCCACCCCTTGAACTGCCTTTATCTGAATCAGATTGAATGGCTGCCCTGAAAGGCAACCTCACAGGATGATAGAGGTAAACTCTGAACTTTGAAAACTTCCAAGAACATATTTTGTATCTTTCCAGGGATCTATTCAACATTCAATATTGTAATATTTTAGCATTACGAGGTTAAACGAGGAGCTAACAATCCTGATTTTTAATTTCCTTTCTTTACTGTTTTGTAGTTTCAAAACTAATCTGATCCTTATGGCTGATATCCTGCTGAGAAATGAAAAGGACGTGTTGTTTTGAAACATGTTATCTTTCGGAAATAGAGGGAACCCATATGACATGACTCTTGAAACCTTGTGGACTGTTCATGATGACAACTTTCCAGAATGTTCTGTTGGGTCTATGTTATCTCCCTTGATGATATTAGAAGTATCAGAAGGAAAATGTACTCCCCCCTTCTCTAGGGATGCCCCTTAGAGAGGTTTTGGTCCTTGGGGAGCTGTTGGCAGGCTGTGTCAGGCCAATGGAACGGGCCAAAAAATTACATGGGATTCTAAGAACAGGTTTTAGATGCTGAGTTTGTCTCTCATCTTAAAGTGAATGTGAGCATTAAGGCCCGATAACTTCATTTCTCCTGTTTGGCCAGTCTTCTGTTTCTTTGTGTATGGATGGCTTATCATTTGATTGGGGAGCGAACAACCAATTGAGCAAGGCCAAGAAAAATCATATGGTTCCCTTGTGCACAGAGGTTAGAGGAGGAAGTGAGGCTTTTGATCCACATTCATTTATTACCTCAATGCCAGTGACCCTTGCCATTCTTGTTGTTGAGACCATCTGGGGGCTTTTTCTCCTTGGATTTTTCTCCTGGACCTCATTACCTCCCTCCCCTGGGCTGCCGTAGCCCCTACCTATTTGGCTGGTCTTCCTACCTCCAGGATTTCCACTTCCTAATTCACCTTGAAAAAGCCAGCTCTTCTTTGAACACTAATTTCACCAGGTCTCCTATCAAAATCTTCAGGACTTCCTATTCCTTCAAGTGTGGCTTCATCCATCTGACTTCCAAGGTGTTCCTCCTTATCTCTTCCCCAGAAGCATAGAAGCATAAAAGCTGTTAGATCTGGAGATATTAGAAATCTCCATGGCCATCTAATGTAACCCTCTCATTTTACAGATGAGGAAACAAAGACCCAGGTCATCCATAGGAACCTAGATCTAGAGCTTGGCGGGACCTCATTAGCCATCTGGCCCAACCAGCTCATTTTATAGCTGAGAAAATGTGGCCCAGAAAGATGAAGATTTGTCCAAGGTCACACGTAGGACCCTTGTTCTCAAGCTGGAAAAGACTTCCAAAGCCACTCCATCCACTTCCCTCATTCTACAGGAGAAGACCGACCAGGGAAGTGGTCTTTATCCTTTACCTCCCTGATTCTGTGGTCTCAGGCAACCTGGGCCATTGTCCTTGGGTTCATCCCAATGCCCTTCCGTTCAATTTACCAATAAATAACCCTCTAAAATCTATAAATAATAACGTTATTTCATGTTCTGTTCACAACAACTCAGGGAGGTAGATATTATTGTTATCCATTTTACAGATGAGGAAACAGGCAAACCTGAAATTAAATGACTTGTCCAGCATTATATGACCAGGAAGCATCTAGGGCTGAATCTGAATTTACATCTTTCTGAGTCCAAGACAAGAGTTCAGTTTACTGATTGCCTACCATACAGTTCAGTGTAAAGTTACTGCTACACTTGTGGTTCTGCAAGCCCAGGAGGGCAGAGACCATGCTTCCTTCTTTAGCACTGCCTGAAGATGTTTGAGATTTCTACCCATGCTGGACATACAATTCAGGAACTACCTGTTGGTTGACTGATAAGTGAGTGTCTGCTGGACTTTAATCAAGGTTACCATAGCTAGTTCTTGCTTGGTGCCTTCTAGACCATAAATGCATCATTGCAAATAGATCATCCAACCCTTGAGCGAGCAGTTAAGAAACAGAACACCAGAGATCTCTAGACCCGGAAGAGATCTTCGAGATCAGCTTAGGCTGATACTTTCATTTCACAGAAGGAGAAATTGAGACCTAGAGGGAGGAAAGTGACACGCCAAGGTCATAAGTAGTGAAGCCAGCATTCAAACCCAGATTCTCAGACTCTACAGCCAGTTCTTTTTCTGTTGTACTAGTTTGGCATGTATATAAAATGATGGACAAGAGATAAGTACTATGTAGCTTAATGATTTCTTCTGTTGTTTTTAAAGTTTTTTTTAAAGTTTTACTTAAATATTCATATCAATTATCAGCACAGTCCATCAAACATATGTAACAATGATCTCCATTTAAATTAATTTATGTATGAAGTATTTGCATAATTTAAATTACTGCATAAAGTAAAATAATTTTTTATCCCATGTTTTCATCAGGATTCTTTGTCCATTAATTCCCATTCACTTTTCCTTGTATGCAGTTATAGTTAGTGGTGGTTAGGCTCTCTTCAGTTCATATTACTTAATTTAGATCTTTGCAGATATCTTTGTATTCATCATAACTGTTCCTCTTAATTGCACTACACTATACCATTGCATATACAATTAATATGCCACAATTTATTTACCATTCCTCACTTATTTTTTCCATGTTCCAATTATTTTTAACTTTTTGTGATTACAAATGCTACTACTCTAAAAATATTGGCACAGATAGGTCTTTATATTCAATCACTTTCAGAGTCTATTTTTAACAGTGAAATTATTAAGTCAAAGCACATGATTATTTTTCTAACTTCTACTTGCTACTACTTTGAATTGACTGTCCAAAAAATGCTTCTACAAATTTGCACTCTGACCAACAGATAGATGAGTATGCCTATTTGTCCACAACCCTTCCAGCATTGAATGTCTCTGCTTTCACCTAATTGATGAATGCTTCCGAGTTGGTTTAATTTGTGCCTCTCTGACACTTTTGCATTTGTCAAGTGACCAATAATAATTTCTCTTTCTTAATTTGACCATCTCTCCATTGTGGACCAATATCCTGTGCCTTTAGATGACAATACAGAGAGGGGAAACCGAGTAGGTATTAGAAACACTGGCTAGAGGAGGTTCCAAAATTTCAAGAAATTGTACCAATATCTTAATTTCATTTATAATGAGTAAATATCCCACCCAGGAACATCTGAGTCCTTTGTTATGCTCTAAAGATTGGTGTCAAATTCAAATATAAACTAGGGCCCCTAAACCATATATGAGGACCCATGCATGCCGGGCATTGACTTAATATTATCTCTGATTTTTCAATTTATTTTGTTCAATGTTTTCTAATTGCATTTTTTTTAAATTTTAAACCCTTAACTTCTGTGTATTGACTTATAGGTGGAAGATTGGTAAGGGTAGGCAATGGGGGTCAAGTGACTTGCCCAGGTCACACAGCTGGGAAGTGGCTGAGGCCGGATTTGAACCTAGGACCTCCCATCTCTAGGCCTGGCTCTCAATCTGCTGAGCTACCCAGCTGCCCCCTCTAATTGCATTTTAATCTAGATTAGTCTGTACTAAAGTGTCATAGAACACATGTGGCCAGTGGGATGTTCGTTTGACATCTCTGCCCTAAAGCACACTGGGAGGCCCTCTTTTACTGATTAATTCTTTTCCTTATAAACCTTAACATAGAATTAAACCACAGAAATGTTACAGGACTAGGTCCTTATACTGGAATGGAAAATACAAGGGTTTCCACTCCAGCTTTCCTAACTTGTTTCAGGATCAACCTTGTGGTGGATTTGGGGAGGATTCTAGCTAATGCATAGAACACTAGAAAAGATTATTGGAGATTTAAAATCAAGCTTTGATATCTTTCTCTAATAGAATAGACATACATGGTGAATTTCCCATTATAGAAGCAGGAGTTTATATGATCATAGATCCCAAGGGCCTTCAGAGACCATTGAGTCTAACCCCCTTATTTTCAACTCGAAGGAAACTGAGACCCAGAGAAGTTAATGACTTGACTGGTATCAAAGGACACCGTATCCAGCCTCTGAAGGATAGGGGGTAGGCATTTTTTAAAAAGGAAATTTCTATCCAGAACACTTATAAGAATTTTTTAAATGTTGGCACTTGAAGGAAAAAAACTTCAGTGATCTAGAAAAGTCTCTTGTCTGCAACAGCTCATGTCCAGGCAATGCTGAGTAAATGGAGTGTTACTGTATAGGGATTATCTCTCTCTGTAGATGTCAACCTTAATATCACAAGTTGACTCTGTTGATGGTTTTTTTCAAGAGTGTGACTGAGTTATCTCAATAAACGTTCTATAGCTTTTTTTTCACAGGCAGGCATTTGCAGGGCCAAGATGGGAGGTAGGGCCTAGGGAGAAGATGAGAACACTTGTCCTTTGTTTAGCAGAAACTTGTTTCCCACTTCTCTGTAAGTGCCAGCCATCCAGGGACATTGGACCCACATTTATACCCCACCTCCATTCCGCTTGGCTTCATTTTTCTTCCTGAAAACCTAAAGTGGCAGACGTAAGGAGGTCAGGCCTGGGACTGGTGGAATTCAGTAACTGTTCTAGGTGATCTTTTGCCCACCTGATTCTTGATGATTTCCTGCATTTCAATTCACCATGCATGTATCAAGTGACAGTTGTGTGCCAGAGACCATGGTAGGTGCTGATGATATTAAGACAAAAATGAAATCGTCTTTGCCCTCAGTGAGTTTCCATTCTCGTGTGGAGAAGGATGCAAGATGTTCACAGACAAGTCAATCTAAAATAGGTATCATTGTTTTCTAGGTTTCTTGGGGAAAGCGGGAGTAACATTTTTAGAAGGTTGAACTAGATGACCTCTGAGGTTCTTCTTATCTTTATCTATAATCCCATGCCTCTCTTATAGGAATATAGACTAGATGAATGATTCCATTGGTATAAGGGTGAAGAAAATCCACTTACAAATTGAGATTAGCACTCTCTCTTCAACTTATCAGGTTAGAGAGTTTCCTGGGGCATGAGAGTTTGGTTGACATGGTCAGGGTCACATAACCACGATGTGTCAGAGGCAGAACCTAATCCAGATCTCATTGGCCTCCTGACCATTCCTCCATCTGTCAGGCCATACTTACTGCCTCCATCAGACCTCCATAAATATGTGGATTTTAACTATTTAGTTTGTAGGGTCTTATAGGTGGTAGAGTGATTCATTTTCTTCTTTTGCAAGTAAATCTCCAGGCATACTACTCTGAACTTCTCATCTTAGTGATTTGTAGTCCCCTACAATGCATATTGACTTCCTTTGTGCACTGATGTGTGCTTGTATAGTGTCATTCATTGGGAAAACTCTCGCATATTTCATTTCTATTGGCTCCTGTTCTTTAGCCCCAGCTTTCTCATCACATCCATCCTTCGGGTTTGAGAATGAGAGGTCTGTGGCAAAAAAAAATGAGTTTGGTTCTAATTTATTTCAGGCAACAAGCTACACAGCTCCTTGGCTTCCACTAACCAGTTTAGAGACTGTGGTCTCAGACCAGTGCCTCAAAAACAGATGCTTGAGGTGAAGAGTGTCTGAGCATTCAGCCCCATCCAAGTGGGTAGTTTTAGGGTAATTGAAAAAGACTTCTACATTCATCATCTGGACACCAGTGGCCTCGATATGTCCTGCTCTTTCCCACCATCTCAGTTCCACAGTGTTATCACTCAGTCGAGAAAGGCTATGAAGGGACATTGGAGCTGTCCTTCTGTCCTACCTTTTCCTTGGACTCTGCTGTCATGTGAAAGAAGTACAACACTGCCAGATCCGATATCAAATACCTTTGTTCATTGCAAGGTGTTCTCATCAAAGTTTCAGACTCTGTGTATTGGTTCTTTGAGTAAGGACTCACCTTAGGATTTGCATTAAAATTTGCCTTCTATTCAAGTTTTACCATGATGATGATAAGGACAATATTAATAATAATGATATTGATGATAGTGATTATTGGCTCTATGATTTCATTAATAAAAGAAAACCCCTCAGAGAGGAGAGGTCTCTACTTCCATCATTGGAGGTCAGCACCTTCTTTGCATCTTACAGACTTTGAGAACTGCTGAGAGCACTGAGGGTTTAAGTGGCTCTCCTAGGGCCAGTGAGATAGAATATATCAGAAGAGTTTTGGATCCCAAACCTTTTGACTCCACAGTCTTCCTTTACTCCATACCATTTGGCTGCTATCATAATAATAATACATTTATATTTCCCTTTAAAGCTTACAGAACACTTTATCACCATCATCACAACCGAGCTTCACTTTGAGATTGTTATAAGCATTTCTCCAGCCCTCCAAGAATCTGATTTTATTCCTCCCCTGTCACAGATCACAACCCTTCCACATCTTAATAGGCAATCTTAATGCAGGGCTATACCCCCTAAAATCATTAGCTGGTTTAAACTTTGTAACTTCATCAACTCTAATTAAATGGCATGCCCTCCATGGCCCCTGCTTTCTCTAGAAATCACCTCAGCATTGTGTATGGCAAAGGCACAGTAAGAGGCCAGATGGCTCTGTCAAACATAGAGTCCACTGCATGGAGGGATAGAGGAAAGGAGGGGGCAGGACCACATATGTTGATTACACAACCAACCTAATGCGTCAGCTAGACCCAAGGGTGCAGGCCAGAGTGAAGGGAGCTTACCAGATGGCAAATAGGTTGAAGGAAAGGAGGGCCTAAGTTCAAAGAAATGGACATTACACTTTTATACTAGCCTTCCTACCTTCTTCCTAATGATCCTGAGCTTTGGACCATTCTCTTTTATTCTGTCATGATGGAAAGAACGTAATGGAAGGGGACTTGAGTGGACCTACCACTTTGATGGTACTTGCTTGTCTTCATCCATATACTCTGACCCTGATCTTCATTTGAGCAGTCATTTTAGATAGATGCCTTAAAGCGTGACCTTTGGGATCATACATAAGTTTTCCCCTTTCCCTTGTCACCATCCTCTGTATATATTCTAGCTTTCCATCTTCTCCCTCATTCCCAGACCAGTGATGGGCAAACTAGGGCCCATGGGCCAGATGTGGCCCCCTGAAATGTTCTATCCAGCCATGCGCCATTATTCCTAATCTGACGAATACAATGAGTAGGATACAATACAATGAAACTTCCAAAGAGTTGCCTTAGAAACAGACTGACAGATGAGCATTTCCTTTCCTTTGGCCCCTCTTTAAAAAGTTTGTCCATCACTGCCATAGATGATCAGCTGCCAAAACTAATCAGTGCTATACCCATAATGTGTTTCAAATCCTCCACTTTTCACTACTCATATAGCCATTTCCCTAGCTCAGACCCTCATCACTTTTTACCCAAATTATTGTTGTGGTCTCTTAATCCTTCTTATCCCTTGTCTTTCCAATCTGTCTTCCATAGAGCTGCCAAATGGAAACATGTATGTCTTAGGAATTTCCATTCTTCCGCTCCCTTACTTTCTTATTGCCTCGAGGACAAAATGCAAAATCCTCCCCTGAAAGGATTCCACTATTTACTTCTTGTTTACCTTTTCAAACTTTCATGACTTTGTACTAGTGATCTTATGGGTCTCAAATTCTTTCCCTTCATACATCTTATCCTGGAATCTTGAGCTTCCTCCTAAGCACAACTCAGGTGCCACCTCCTACCCAAAGTCCTTCCTGATCACTCCCCAGTTGTTACTATAATGTCCTTCTTGCAATGACTTGATATTGCTTTGCACATGTTTAGCATTTTCTTATCTTTGTGAGTGCCCTATCCACCCCACCCCTCCACTATAGTATAAGTTCCTAGACATCAGGGCTATTTCCTTTGAGTTTTTGTTGGTAGCACCTTGGACAGCGCTGGGCTGTCTAGCCTGTACTTACTTAAGTTTCTTAATTGAGCTGAATTGAATTGAATAATGGATGATGTACTGGACCCCTGGATTCAGCCACTGCAGAATTACAAATAGAAGTGATTTGATTATCTCATCCCCTGGGTATCCCCACCTGTAAGGAGAAAGGAGTGCCAATGTTCTTCTTATTCTGTCTCTTAGGGCCAATATGGGGTTAAACAAGAGGAAACCCATTTATGTCTTGTTCCTTACTGTAGTACAGATCCTCATATATGCCAAGAATTATGGATTAACATTACCCTTTTCTCTCCATTGTGATGAGAGCGGATAATTACCTCTGAATGATCATCACAAAATCTTCATTTATTCACCCTCAGATTTGAATAATTCCAATTTTGCTTCTCTGCATTATTTGCTATAGCAATGTCTTTTTTTCTTTTCTGGAAAGTAACCCTATTTGCCATTGGTTCATAACCAAAAAGCATCACTTGTGAAGGTCCACCACCTCTCTATTTCCTCTTGTCTTATTTTACATGGCTTTTCACATGTACATTTCACATCTACCTGTGTTCTCCTTCACTTCCTTTGCATGGTGGTGGGGATGCCACCTTCCATTTGCTGCATTGACATCTTTAAGAAATGGCATCAGTTGGCTACCAGCTCTTCTATCCAAGACACTGACACAAAGGAACTGGAAGAAGTCACACCTTGTGTGCATGCCTAGTATCCCACCAGCTGTCTTTCTTTTGGCTTTTGGCTTGAGGAAGCCTTGAGTCTTTACTAGTTAAGAGGCTGTATGGTACAGAACATTGAAAAAGAGTTACTGAGCCTGGAATCAGGTGACCTGGGTTTTAATCATAGCTCTTTCACACTCTAGGTTTCTGTTGTGCCCTTTAAGAGCCTCAGTTTATTCATTTGCGAAATGAGGACTGAAACATGGTACTACCGGCCCATAGGGATATTTTGAGAATTAGTGACATTCTCCCAGGCTTTTTCAAACTTAAAGGCCTAGGGAAATGTGAACTATTATTAGAATTTTCCACCCCCTCCATCCCGGCCCACCCCCCAGCAAACTGGAGACTTGAACTCAAGTCTTCTGCTCTTCAAGTCTAGTGTCCAATCCACTACACCACAGCTGCCTCTGTAAGCTCATTTAGCTAGCTCTATTGCCCATGTGTTTCCCGTGCTATAGGAAGAGCATTATTTGCTAGCTGGAATATTCTTGAAATTAGGCTACTGTTGGCCTTAGCCCAAGAGGACAGAGTTCATTTTCTGCAAGAGTTTGGTGAACTTCAGTCATCCTTTGGAGAGCTCCTGCCTAAATGGCCCCTTCCCTGGACCAGATTTATCTTTCTACCTATTCATTGATCACATGATGACAGCCACATGGTTGTATTCAGACCTGTGCAAGCCTTGGGAGCTCCAACAACTGCTCATTTTCTCGAAAAAACTTGGGAAAGAATTAGGCATTTGTTTCTTGTTTATTCTGCGGTGGACACTGGCGTCTCCTTCAATAGCTCTCTGATTATGTGGCTGTGTTGATTAAGCTTTTGTGCTCTACTGGAGCTGTTCTCTGGAACCCCTATAAATTCTTCTATTGCTCTATTTAATGATTTTGAAAATCATCAAGCATAATTTTCTTTCAAGAGGCCATGCTGACTAACCTTCAGTGAATAATTGCTTCCAAGGTATTTGTTTCCATTTCTGCTAGGCTTACTTTTGGATTTGCCCCCTGCATCCCAGCTACCCAAATTCCATTAAATCAATTCCACCTTATTTAGAGAAGAAGCAAACTGAGGCCAGAGAAGGGATGTGACTTGACCAAAATCCCAGACAGGATCATAAATCCAGAGCTACAATAGGCCTCTGAGGCCATTTAATTTCAACTTCTTCACTATATATAGAAGAAGGCTCAGAAGGAGAAGTGAATTTCCTGAGATCATATGGGCTTTGATGGTTAGAGATGAGATTTGAACAGAGGACCTCTATTTCAAAATCTAGTATTTTTTTCCCATTACCCCATGTCTTCTGTGCCTACTTTCGGGGACCCTGGACATATATTGACAACATCGGATTAGAACTGGAAAGTGTAAAGAGAAGGAAGAGAGTTACTTGTCTTTCCTCCAGCTCTCTACTGCTGATATGCTCCTTTGTGGAACCTGAGCCTGGGTTCCACATGGGATCATGAAGAGGCTCACACAACTGAGAAATGACTGAAAAGCAACATACACACATGTATATATACATATGTGTGTTTGTGTATTTTCATTGCCTATAGAACATTCACTGTCACCTTCCTATTTCAGAGAGAGGAATCCCCTTCTAGAACCTTTTTCCCATCACGTGTCCCATCCTACTAAATCCCAGTTATACCTCTGATGTCTAATTTATCTCTTTTGTGTTGGGATCTCTAGTTGGCCTTGCTTCGGGGCCATATTCTGTGCTATGCACTTTCTTACTGTTCCTCTTTTGGGTCTTGGTCTCTTGCCAAGGACAAGATCACTCTCCTGCTGTTCCACCTCTGCCAGCCTCTGGAGGACCTGGCTTGGTAGATGGATATTGGCATCCACATTATAGAACGTCTCCTCTATAAACAGATTCCCCTTCATTTATACAGTTAGGGGAGCTTAGAAGGACTTGAGAGATCATTTGGTCTTACTTAGTCATTTTACAAATGAGGAAACTGAGGTCCAAACAGTTCCGATGTCCCACTTTAGGTCCCCCAGGTCAGCAGTAGCAGTGTGGGAGATTCAAACCCTGGACCTCTAACTGTTCCTCCACTTCTCTTTCTGCTGTCCCATTTGGCTTCTCCTCAATAGGCATTTCTCTCTTTGTTGCCGAACATTTCCCTTTGGATTCAGATCCTGTCAGCCTTGGTGCTGACTGTCTGAGCTCTACCTGCTGTCAGCTGCACAGTGAACACCTGCCATCAGCTTCTAAATGGACATGACTATGCACGGCAGAACCAAGCCCACACCTGTCTTGCCCTGCTGCATCCTGGGGATTGATGTTATTCTTTGAGTCCAGGCTGCCATTTGGGAGTGGTGTAACTCCAGGGCTAGACCCTCTTTGCCAAGCAAGGAGATACAGATGTCACACAGGGTAGAAGCAAACATTGTGCCTTTTCAAGGAAAGAATATGTGTTATTCCTCCCATTCTGTTATAGGGACCGCCACACAATGCCTAGTGTCTAAGCATTGTCACCTTATCCTGCAGTCATTAAAAGTGTCCTCTGGAGATGCTCTTGGACTCAAACTCAAAACCCCCCAATGAATTTCTTTAGGAAATGAATTTTGAGGTCTGTGCATTCCTTGCCCTTTTTATACCCAAGTCTAACTGAGGAACACGTCTCTTAAAGGAAATTGGAGGCCTTTCATGGCTGATACCAGAGGCGAGTCAGAGATGTGCTGGAGCCAGCTGGAACCTACAAACTGATTGTTAAATTTTCAGGTTGATCTTTTTACACTTTGGAAATCAGTTTATTGTTTTACTGATTTCCTAAACTTAAGAAAGTGATCAAGAAAATGTCAGTGAAGCAGATTAAAGTTAAAAAATGTGTCATGTGTACATTGTTTTTTTGGAGAGCCAGTTGTTAAACATTTACCAGCTTACCCCTGATCGTATCTTCATTTTAATGGCCTCCTTTTTTCTGGGCATCAGTTAAAGGAGATCTAGGCCAGTGGTGTCAAATTCAAATAGAAACAAGGACCACTAAACCATAAGAACGATCCCTTTGGGCCACATATTGACTTAGAAAACCACATACCAACATTATCTATGTTCTATTGTATTTTCATTTATTTTGTTGAATATTTCCCAATTACATTTTAATTGGGTTCATACTATACTTGGGAGTGTTGTAGACTGCATATGGCCCAAGAGCAGCAAGTTTGACACTTCCGATTTAAACTACCCTACCTTCTGTTGGAGTTGGAATGCAGATCAGAGCATACTATTTTTCACTATAGTTTATTTGGGTTTTGCATGATGATACATGTACAACCCAGATCAAATTGCTTACTAGCTCTGGGAAGGGGGGAGAGGAAGAAGGGAGGGAGGGAGACAATGTGGATCACGTAACTTCAGAAAATGTATGTGAAAAATTATTATTACATATAATTGGTAAAATGAAATATCTTTACAAAAAATAACCTACCCTACATTTCTGGCTTCAACTTCCTTTTCTTCCTTTCGCAGATTCTATACTCCTCAAATTAGAGTACATGACATCTCACCAAAATGCCCTTCTTCCCCTCTTGGTGACTTGGCTCAGGCCATCGGCTGGAATGCCCTTTCTTTCCCATCTGCACCTGTTAGATTAACTACCCTTCAAGGCCTCATTCAGGAGACAGATTTGTCATGGTGCCTTCACTGATTCTTTCTCTCCAGGTCCTTCTTAACTCTTCCTGATGTCTCCCTTCTCAGATCTCTCAGAACCCTCTGCTTGGACCTCTGTTGGCCATTTATCATATCCTTATTTGGATTTCCCCTATCTCTGTGCCCATTTTACCATACAATTTGACTAGCTTATTCCAACGTGAAGCATGAGAATGAAATAGCGCAGACATTCTAATCCCCAAAGGTGGCTCACAGAGACAAAGTGATTTACCCAAGGTCACACAGTAATAAGAGTTTGAACTGGAGTGGTGGCAGAGCTGGTGGCTGTCACCCAGTGACCGAGACAGAGACCTTGTGCTACTGGCCCAGTGGCTGCTTCTAGGAGACTGCTCTGTGTGTGTGTGTGTGCACGGGGGTGATAAAGTGAGAACAAAGTCTCTGGCACATAGTAGATACTTAATACATGTTTGCTAACTTGAGGTGCCTGAAGACGGGGCAAAGATTCCTATTTTAACTAATCATTCTTGTTAACTAAGAGTTCCGTTGTTTCCGCTACTTTTTCCCACCTTGGAGAAAATCCAGGAGCCTAGCCTTAGTTACAACTCTCTGCCCGGGGTCATTTACAGATAATGAATCAACTTGAACCCAGGCCTTCCACCTTTCAGTCCATTGCTCTTTCAGTAACAACAAACTGCACTTAATGAGTTGAATTTATTTATTTATTTAGTTGCTAGCTCTCAAAGAAAGGAGTTAATCTTAGAGAAGGAAAACTATCTTATCTTTCACTCGTTTTGGTCCCACCTCATTCTTTAGATTCTGGAATGGTGATATATAGTGGTGACTTGGTTGAGATGAATGAAGGCTCCTGGTCTGACTCCACCCCCTCTTGGTCTTGATCAGAAGGTTTTCTTGTTGTTTATGTCACAGACCCCTTAGGTAGTCAAATGAAGCTTATGCTTCCCTTCTCAGAATCATGTTTGTCAATGCACTGGATTAACAAAGAAACCAATTCTATTGAAATAAAGATGTGTTTTCCCCATCTTTGTTCAAGGCATGTTTAAGAACCCCTAATCTAAATAGAGCTACCAGTCCTGACAACCTCAGGAAGGGGACATTTAGCCATGTTCTTTGGCATTGTCTAGCCATACTACTGTAAATCTGAAAATTCAGCAGAAGCAGCCATGAATCTCCTCTGACTTGTGGCGCCAGAATCTAAGTGTGTCAGCTGATGGCTCCAGAGTGACTGTGTTACTCTTTATTCCCAATCACTCTGTTCATCTGGGTCATGTCATTGTGAGTGTCCTTTAGCACAGATAAGGCCATAATATTTGACCACTTGTCCCCAGTATGGATGGACTTGCTCCAGAATGAAGACTTTTTCCTCAAAAGCAGATGTTGTGTGTCGAACTCCTTTCTCTGGTCTATGGTCATTTGTCCCCTTATAGATAGACTCTACCCCCTCTCTTCATTATGAGAAGAAAATCAAGACAAATAATTCCCCTGCAGAATTTCTCCCTTCAGCAAATAAGACTGTTATCAGAGGCTCCTCAGGGGCTCTGAGGGCATCAGTCAGCAGAATGTGATTTGTCCTTGGCAGGGCAGGGGAAGGGTTATTAAATTAAAGGAGCAGGCACTCCTTCCATCTGGTGTAGGCAGTGGGAGAAGCTAGTCAGTGCTCATTCATCTCCCTTGGCCAGCTGCCTTGTTTTCCCCTCCTTCATTTTGCTATCTGCCTCCCATTTTGACTGGGCTGTGGTAGAAGCTCATGGCTACTGAGCTTGACCAGGAGTGGGCTAGGGTCATCCACCCTAAAAGGGCCCAGCCAAGGGATAAAGACACTGGTTCCAGGCTTTCTGGCACCTCCAGTCTCATAGGAAACACTAAACTATCATCTAATTGTTTTGAGGAGACTAGACCTTAGATCCTGTGGACTACCTTTGTTTTTTCTGACAGGTTCGATGAAAGAGTCAGGGAGAAACTGACTCATTTAAGGAAGAAAAATAAGACTGAGAAAGAGGTTCAAAGGAAAAGAATGCTAGCTTTCAGACTTTCAATTAAGCCATTGCCATTTAGAGTATCCTATGCAATCCCTACCCAGTCTTCAGCCATATATATTTACTTAATGCTTATATTGCTCTATTGAAATCCAAAGGGGAATCCAGTTATCCCCAATCTTGTAAATACTTAGCTTAGTATAACTAAATAATAAGATTTCCCTCTTTGCAAATCTAAAGAATCGAATCCACCAAAGCAAATAAATATCTGAATAGGTTTGTTTTTTGGATTCACTCGTGGAGATTTCTTGCAACCTTCATTTGCTCAGCAAACATGTCAGTGTCCTGTACCTAACACCTTTAGCAAACAGAGTATTTCTATTCATTATTATCTGCAACTCCCCTCATTCCTTTTTACATGCATCTCACAGTTTGAACCTCTGAGAAGATCCTGTGTCCATTGGATTGTAAGTCCCTCGAGGGCAGGGATTGTCTTTCCAGCCTTTTCGTATCCTTAATACTTAACACAGTGCCTGCTATATAGTAGGTGTTTAAGAAATATTGATTGATTGATTGATTGACTGATTAATGTAGAGCTAGAAGGGATCTTGGAGGACACTTAGCTCACCACCACCTGTAGGAGGCAAAGCCTGAGACCCTCAGCAAAGCTGAAGGCCACAGAGCAGCTGATGTTTGTTACATATCACCCTGAGGCCTATAGCCTCAACCCCTCTCTTTTTCTCCCCTCCTTTTGCATAAGATGTCCCCACAAAATCACTGATTTATGCATTTCCTTGAGACTCTAAGTATAAGCTGTCTCATATGTTGATTTATTATCCTATAGAATCTTTGTCTAAAGCTCAATGAGGTATACAGAATGCATTGTAGCCTTAAAGCCACTCTGTCTAATCATTTATCTTTTATTGTGTATGTGGAAGCTTGTACAAAATCCCTAGCTTGTTTTGCTCTCCCTATAAAGTAGAAGCTACTCTCAATAAACCTTGCCTCGAAACCCATCAGCTTCATGGTCCTCCTGATCTCCATTGTACCAGCGTCATCCTTCTTATCGTCTTTTGGGGACCACCTGATCACTGTCAAGCATGGCTGGACAACCCCGCGCCGCCCCCCCCCCCCACTTTACAGAGGAAGAGAACAATGTCCAGGGAGGAGAGCAAGTGATTTGCTATCATCATAGAATCATAGATTTTTGGTTAGAAGAGTGCTCAGAAGTCATCAAGTCCACTCTCTCTTTTAATAGATGAGGAAACAGAGGCACAGGCAATTGAAGAGGCTTGTACAAGTTCATATATACAATTATAGCTCTAGAGCTAGAAAGATCCTCAGAGGCCATATTCAATGTCTTTCATTTTACAGAGTAAGAAACTGGAACCCAACAGAGGTTAAAGTGACTTGTCTAGGGGACTCACATAGGATTATAAATCTGGAACGGGAAGGGACCTCAGAGACGGAGATCAGTAAACTGAGGCCCAGAGAGAAGCGACTTGTCCGAGATCACATGGATAGCAAGTGGTAGAGGCAGGTTTTGAATCATGAGCCTTTGAATGCTCTACCTCCTGGAACTCTTTCTCTTACCTCATTGGGGCTCATTTTCTATGATGATACCAAATCACTTGCCCTCCCTGGGCATCATTCTTCTCCTCTTTAAAGGGAGGGGAGGTGACTTCAGCGATCTCCAAGATCCCTTCCAGTTCTACATCAACCAGACAACCCCAAGGAGACTTATTTTTTCACAGGTAAATCTAGTAGAAGGAGCCCCAGCTCTAGCTGGTTTTACTAAGCTGGAAGAGTTTAGGGTAGAGACCCCAGTCCAAATGGCATGTATGACAGCTGCAGGCCAATCCTGCTCATCCACGGTGTTGATTGCTAGGCAGTAAATTTTTTGGCCATAGCCACTCATGAAACAGGTGATGATGGATATAATAATAGCTGATTATGCAATGCAAATTATAATATTCAATGAAATAATGTGATGAAAATTAAAGGGACTATTCATAATAATATTAAGGAAATAATGATAGCTCTTCATATGAGTGTAGCATATTAAGGGTTAGTTAGTAAGTGTTCAGGCCTGTTAGATTTTTGGAATTTGAAAGTGGGACAAAATAATAGCCCTTCCATGCGTCCTAGATGCCAGATGCTTAATGGGCATGGTCCTCATCTTGGAAAGCCTGGTCCTCGAACCTCATTTAACCAGCTGGGTTTGTAGGGAACACGGGGGAAGTTTAATCCAAGTGTTTATGATTCATTTACACCTAAATCATTAAATGGTATTTTAAGGACAGTTGATGGCTCCAGGCTTTTAAAATAATCATACTGCTTTTCTCTTAAACAGAAACAGCTGCCAAGAGTAAACAAACTCAAATACCATTTGCTGTGAAATTCCTCCCGCCCCAATTTGGAGTAGGCTCTAAGCTGGCATGGAAGCTTCCATCTGTATTCTCTGCAGTGATGGTCCCACTGGGTAGAAATGCTCACACCCTTTTCTGAAAGGGCTGTCTTTGTCCAAAGGCCAGTTTATAAGGTTGCTCTGCTTTCCAGGCTGTGTAGTAGAATAAACTTTGAAGGTCTTGGCATGAGGAGAGACCCAAGTTGTTGTCTTGACTCTCACTCTAGGCTTGGGTCGTTGGATGGGCAGTTTAAGCCCTCTGAGACCCAGTTTCATTTCTAAATAAAGTATGTATGTGTGGGAGAGAAAGTAATAATATCTATATTTCCTACCCACCAGCACTGATTTGACAGTACTCTGTCAACTTAAAGGGCTTTAGAAGTAGCAAAGTGGATGAATGATTATCTACTCATAGTAGCAGCACCAGAACTATTCTTCATTATCATCATCGTCATCGTCATCATTATCATCAGACTTAGACACCTGGGCTTGAGTCTCATGAATGCTACATGCCAGTGTGTAACCTTAGGAATTAACATTTATAAAGCACCTACTATGTTCCAAGCACTGTGCTAAGCAATTTACAAATATTCTCTCATTTGATTTTCACAACAGCTTGACACGGCAAGTGCTATTATTAGCCCCATTTTACAGATTGGAAAACTGAAGCAAACAGAGGTTGATTGGCTTGCCCAAGGTCTCCTAGCTAGTAAGTGAGAGGTCACATTTGAACTCCAATCTTCCTGGGTTCAGGCCTGACTAACTACTGACTAGCTGCCTCTGTTGATTACTTAAACCCCTTTCTGAGCTTTAGCACTTGGTATTCTCTGTCATACAGGATTGTTGTAGGGAGAGTGCTTTGTAAACCTTAAGATGGGATGGAAGTGTGAGTTATTATTATTGTAGCATCAGAGAAGCTGAGGTTGAGATCTGGAAGAGATCTCAGGGACTGTCCTGTCTGATTTCCTCACTACACAAAGGAGAAAACTGAGGCCCAGGGCCATAGGATCCTAGATCCAGAACTGAAAGAGTTCCAGGGAGGACTTGAGTGAGTTGCCAGATTTGATGGGATCTGAAGTGAGAGTTAGTGATCCTTTCCATTGCACTACATGGTTTTCTGGTTTTAATAAATGATGAGGACAATAATAATGTTATAATCATTGAGACTAGAAAAAAGAGATGATGATGATGGTAAAATGAGAGACAACACAATCAAATGGACAAGAGAACTGATCTTGGAGTTAGGAAGACCCCGGGCTCCAATTATACACTGACTATACAATGCCACGCAAGTCATGTAACTTCCCGACTCTCTTACTTGTAAATTGGAGAAGGCGCTAGTTGGCATCGGTAAGGGAATTCCTTACCAGATCACATGAAAAAAATCACTTTAAGTAGTGATAGTAAGGATGATGATAACGATGCCTCACGCTTGTATAATTCTGGAAGGTTTTACAAACCTTACAAAAATAAGGTACGTGATTTCCTTCAGTTCTAGCGATGACCACATTATTATCCTCATTTTTAGGAAGAACTGCTGGAGCTTAAAGATGCTTATTAGCTTGTCCAAGTTCCCATAACTAGTAAGTGACAGAGGCAGGATTAGAATTCAGAACTTCCTGAATCTGTGTCTTGAATTCAAACCACTCTGCATCACTGTCTCCCTTGAAAATGTTTTAGGGGGAGCAGCTGGGTAGCTCAGTGGATTGAGAGTCAGGCCTAGAGATGGGAGGTCCTAGGTTCAAATCTGGCCTCAGACGCTTCCAAGCTGTGTGACCCTGGGCAAGTCACTTGACCCCCATTGCCTACCCTTACCACTCTTTTTTCCCCATTATCACCAGCATTATTTATTTGTTTTGACCCATTTCCTTACCACTCTTCCACCAAGGAGCCAATACACAGAAGTTAAGGGTTTAAAAATGTTTTAGGGGCATTTTTAAAAGATTCTCTCCTTTTGTAAGGCTTTTCTTTTTGGGTAAATATGACCACTTTGGACTGTTTTGGGGAAAATACCCACATGGCTGATTTTTCTCTAAAAATTAGATGTTGCCTGTCAGCCTCTCCTCCTCCTCTTCTTCCCCCACCCCCAGCCCCACTTTGAGGCAGCCTCCTGTAAGAAAATGATCTGTGCTTCCATATTGACTACTAAAATGCTGTAATTAGATAAAAATAACTTCCCTGTGAAGAGCTCTGGCGTGTCTTGTGATTGACTATTGAGAGGAAGGGAAGAAGGAACAGAAAGGAAGACAAACTGGTAGGTTTGAAGAGATTTAGTGAGCAGGCCCTGGGGTCTCAGTCTTTCATAGTTTGGGGACCTAGGATGTCCTTTCAGAACAGTAAATAAAAGCCAGAATAGCAGGAGGGAGAGGGTGCTATACATTCATGGAAGTGTGAAGGAGGGGAGCAGGTGAGTGGCTTAGTGGATTGAGAGCCAGGGAGGTCCTGGATTCAAATCTGACCTCAGACATTTCCAGCTGTGTGAGCCTGGGCAAGTCACTTGACCCCCATTGCCTAACCCTTACCACTCTTCTGCCTTGGAGCCAATACACAGTATTGATTCTCAGGTGGAAGGGAAGGGCTTTAAAAAAGAGTGAAGGAAAGGCTCTGAGATGACAGAATCTGGAGGGTGAGGATCCAGCAATTTGGCATGGCAAGGGTGGACTGTTCCCCAAGAAGATTGGTGAGTGTACTGCAGAATCAACCTTGGCTCCTTGAGATGTGCTGACCTTAAAAAAACTAGAAAAGATGGATAGGGGAAGATCTAGCAATTTAGTTTGCAGGGAGGCCCAAGGGAAATTCTGGATCAAAGGTTGAGTAAGTTTCAAAGATGTTTCTCTGAGTTGCTATGATGTCACTGGAGCTGTCTGATTGAAGCTATATTAGGAATCATAATAAAACTCAGAGAGATAGCTGTTGCCTGCCTGTCTGTCTGTCTGTCTGTTGCCCCTGGCCCAGGTCGGAGTAGCCTGACCCAAGGGAATCGATTTGGAAATCATTGCTTTAGCTTGCTGGAAAGATGCTTTTGAGCTTGTTAATTGCATTTGGGTCAAGAAGGAAAATTTCATGAAAAAGCAATCACAGAGGAGTCGAGCTGGTAAGAGGGCAAGTAAACATTGATAATGGGTAATAACATCATTTCTGGGAGCTGTGGCCAGAAAGAAGAGCCCCCCTCTACCTCCAAACTATTCTGAATGTACAAGTGACCATTCTGCCCTTCCTGCGCAATGTGCTTAGAGAAGCTCGTGTTGTTCTGATGAGAGTAATACTTAAAATAAACAAGTAGATTTCCACCCAACGAGCAGGAAGGAAGTCAATAAAAAACAACATTTCCTCCTGGGTCACTTTGCCCCAATTTGCTTACAAAGCTGCACGATGGAAAGAACCCAGGCTCCTTATCAGGAATAGGCTACATCTAGCTACCTGAACTTTTCTCTTAAGATAATCAAAATGGTAATGATAATAGGAGTTGACATTTCAGTGGTATTTATCTTACTTCCATTATCTCCTGATAGGCAGAGAGCCTTGGAATGACTGAGATACACCTGGGCACAGCAGGCCCGTGCCCTGTGCACCTGTGACATTTTCTCGTTTGACTGTGGCAACTGTTCTGAGATAGGGAACATGAGCGTTTGGATCCCTGCTTTCCAGATTATTAGTAAGTGTGGCAGAGATGCAAGAGAGCTGGGCTTGGAGTTGGGAAGACCTGGGCTTGATTTCTCCCACTTCTTGTGGCCCAGTGCAAGTTAGTTCCCCTTCAAGTGCTCCAAGTGATTCTCTGGGACTACAAGGTGAATAGTAGAGGCTGATCTGATCTCCCTCCTTTGGGGGTGGGGGGTTCCAGAGGCCCAAGTAAAAGGAATCCCAATCACTGAAAATGCACGTCTCATTTAAAAAATTCTTTAAGGTCTGCAAACACACATTACATGTTACCTCATCTCACCTTCACAACTCTGGGAAGTAGGTGCTATTATTATCCCCATGTTTCAGATGAGACAACTGAGGCTTAGAGAGGTTCCCAGGCTCACACAATAAACTCTCTGAAGTGGCATTTGAACCCATGACTTTCTGACTTCCTCTACTGTGCTATAGCTGCTCCTAAGTGGTTTGAAGACTTCCCCAAAGAAACACACTTATAATATGGCAGAGAATGCAAACTCCTATTTTCTGACCTCAAAGTCAGTACTCTTTCTTCTCTCCTATACTACCTTCAGGTGACTGTCCGTGAAAACTCTGTGGCCGTCCATTCATCCATTTGTTCACTCATTCTTTCCTTTGCTCAACATTTGAGCTCAGATGGGAGAAAGATCGCTGCAAGACATACTAGTCAGAAGAAGCAATATGTCCAAAGACAGGTGCCTAAAGATAGTGGAGAAAGGAGAGATAGGGAAAAGATAGGGACATTTTTGAGGGCCTTAACTATCTTCTAAATTCACACTGATTTCTTTCTTCTCTGGAGTTCAGTGTTTTTCCTGTGGGCAGTGAAGAATGCTTATGAGTGCGGGCCATTGCCAAGCCGGAAGTGATGTTTTAGGAAGATAGCCTGGAACGATGTATTTGGAATAGATTGGCAAGAAAGGAAAACCAATATGGAGGCTGATGGATAGTCAGTAAGGAGTCAGCAAACATTTCTTAAATGCCTTCTCTGTGCTGGGCACCATGTTAAGTGCTGGGGATAGAAGAAAAAGCAGAAGACTATGTCTGCTGTGGAGGAGCTCACAGGTAGGGACAACATACAAAGAACCATGTACAAGCAAACTATGGACAGGATAACTAGGAGATCATCAACAATCAACAGAGGAAAGGCACTAGAATTAAGGACCATCTGCAGAAAAGGCTCCCTGTTGGAATGATTCAGATATGATAGGCATTAGAGGCCTAAAGAAGAAGGAGGCCAGGTAAATTGAAAGGAAGAGATGTTTTGAAGGAAGGATCAAGAAGACCTGATAGTATATGTGGGGGAAAGAGAGGTGGCAGCTTGGGCCGAGTGGGAAGGTCTTTGGTTTGGAGGACAGAAAGCCTAACTGAAGCTGCCTTTCACGCTTACGACTCCCATGACTTTAGGCAATTCCCTTTTGCTCCCAGGTGTTAGAATAATTGGCCTACAACCATGATGGTGAACCTTTTAGAAACAGAGTGCCCAAATTGCACCCTGACACTGTATATGAGCCCCCCGCCTTACCCCAGACAGGGGAGGGAGGAAGCACTCCTATTGGAGTAGAGGTCATGTGAGAAATGGCCTCAGGCACGCCTAGAGAGGGTGAGGGGAACAGTCCCCTCTGGCATGGTACACGTGTCAGGTTTACCATCACAGCCCTAGGCAATCTCCAGATCTTCCTTCCAGATCTCACAATCCAAGACTAAAGGTTTTTAAGAACTTCATATGCTGTCTTCATGGTATCTAAGTTCACAGCTGGCTGACTGGTGTTATTCAGTGAAGGTTGACTATCTTTTTAATGATCATTTGAGATAGTTAGCACAGTCTTTGTACCTATGTGGCCATTCTCTCCTGGAAGCAATTAGGGGCCAAGAACTGATACATTCTTACCCTCTATCTCAGGCAGTGAATGGAGAGAGAAGAATGTAGGGAGTCCTTTGGTAGATTTGGTTTTCCACCATTGCCACTACTCCATCATGACCACAACACCGCCACCACACCATTACCACCAATCCTAGGCATGGGGGAGTGAATTTTGAAACGACCATCATCTTTTGCTTCTTCTGAGAAAATGCCTGCAGTTTTCTCTGCGTTTCCCATATTATAACTATTTTCACAGCCTGGCTGGTTGCTCTGGCTGTGGCATCTACTGGCCTCTGAGCAGTGGCAGCCTTTTAGTTACCTCTGAGTTTGAAAGCTCATCCCACTTGAGCATCATGTATCATTAATTAACGGTGGTGAGTCATCTTTGTCAAGAGTTACTTTGATAGCAAAAAAGAGGTTCATGTCTCCTGAGAAGACAAGGCTTCCTTAGCAGCCCTGGGGCTCCAAGACAGTGAGCAAACACTTCATTTGGCCATTGTAGGGCCCCATCCTTGATTGTATATTGCTGTGATCATGGATCTTTGTTTTAGTACTTAGATTCCTATCCAGTTCTTGGTTGGATTTCCATCTTTGAATAAAGAAAAAGGAACCTAGTTGGAGCTGGAGCTGGAGCACGAAGCTAATCTAGTTGGAGATCATTGTCATTTGTCTGTGTAAAGTGGTACCATCCAGAGAGTACTAGGTTCAGAGTTAGATACCTCAAGTCCTGCCACTTCCTGTTTGAGTGACCCTGGCCAAGAGACATCCCTGCTCTGGGCCTTCACTTTACTCATCTTTAAAAGGGGAGGGTAGAAGAGGGGTAGACTACTTGACCTCTAACATCCTTTTCATCTCTAGTCCTCTGATTTAATTCTGGCCCCCAGTTTATGGGAAACTGAGGCTCAGAGAGAGGAAGTCACTTGCCCAAGAACTTCCCACTTATTAACAACAATAATAAATAGTAATGAACACTTATATAGCATTTTCTATGTGCTAGGCACTGTACTATTATGCAGTTGATCTTCACGACAACTCTGGGAGGTGGGTGCTATTATTATCCTCATTTTACTGATGAGAAAACTGAGGCAGCTAGAGGCGAAGTTACTTGCCCGGGGTCATACACTTAAGGATGTGTCTGAGGCTGACTCAGTCTTCTGGACCCCAATCCCTTTGCTCTGTCCACTGCGCCACCTAGCTGCCAGAAGGAGATCTCAGGATTTTCACATCTTGAGCCATCATAACTACCTCTTCTGGGAATCCCGAAGACCCGAGTTCGATTCCCACCTCTGACACCATCTGCACACCCCTGAGCAAGTCACTTCATCTTTCTGAGCCTTCTTTTTCTCAGACTCTAATGAGAGATAATCGAGCCTGGAGTACCGGAGGCACAGGGGTGTGGGAGATACAAATGAAATAATGGGCAGGAAACCCTTTGGGAACTTTCAAGCTTCTTAGAGATGTCAGTTAACCTTTCTTCTCACGGATTTGAAATGGGTGATATCACTGACACATCAGATGGGGAGCCACTTAGCTCCTTACTAGAAATCTTCATATAATAGAAGCTTTCATGCTTGTTTTACTTTTAAATGATGCTTAATAGGGTAGCTTAATGATAAAATTTGTATAGTGTAAGAAAAGAGCATGGGTCTCTCCATAGGAAGCCATCAGTGATTGTTCAATCCATTTGTCTTCAAGAAAAACATTTCCGTATGGATTTCAAAGAGAAATTATATTGAACTTCCACCAACTTTCTATTACAGGTTTCATTAGAGATGAATGATGTTTAAACTGAATTCTAGAGAATTCATCACACATTTAGAAGAGACCTCGGCAGGAATGTTCTTGTAATTGTTTAACAACAGGCCCTCCAACACTGTCTGCACGACGCCCTTTTTAGCTACATTGATTAAGCACTTACTGTATGCCAGTCACCGTACTAAACAATAGAGATACAGAGAAATGCCAAAGCATAGTCCTTGCCCTTTAGGAGCTTACCTTCAGACTTGGGAGATGGCATTTAAACAACTAGGTATGTACAACAGATCTACAGAGGAGATAGAAGGTATCGTGAGAGAGGAAGGCATCGGCACTTGGAAAGACTGAGAAATGGCTTCTGCAAGAAGCAGAATTTGAGTTGAATCTTGAAGGAAATCAGGGAAACTGAGGGAGAACTGAGGCAGTAGTGCATTCCAGGCTTGGGGCTATAACCAGCAAAGGCATAGAAATGGGAGATAAGGTGTTGTAGCCAAAGGAATACAAGTATACCAGAGTCAATGCATCATGAAGTGGATAAGAAAGCAAGGGTAGGAAGGAGTCAATTTATGAAAAGCTTCACATGCCAAGCTAAGTAGCTGGCCCATTCTACTTGAGGATTGCTCTCATTAGTAAGATGTCAGTGGTGTTTTTCTCCCCCCTTATATCTAGCATAAACTCACCTCATTGTATCTTCTCCCCATAACTCTTGGGTCTGCAATCTGAAGCCAAATTTTTAAAAAAAAGCAAAAGAAACCCTAATTCCTCTGTGATGTAGTGGATCTTTAAATTCTTGAAGATAGCTAGGCCCAAAGACAGTTGGTCTTGGGTTTGAATCTTGCCTCAGATACTTCCTAGCTATATGACCCTGGACAAGTCACTTCACCCCCATTGCCTAGCCCTTACCACTCTTCTGCCTTGGAACCAATATACAGTATTGATTCTAAGACAGAAGATGAGAGTTTTATAAAAAAAAATCTTGAAAGTAGTTCTTATGTCCCCTGAGTATTCTTTTCTTCGGCCTAAACACCCAAATTCATTGAACCAGTCTTCACTTGGATGGTTTTCCAAATGATCTTCTCTCTAATCCTGGTCACTTATAATCTAGAATGTGGTTAGCTCTATCAGCTCTAAAAAGGCCAGAGAATTGTCTCCCCTCTACCATGTTCTTCTAATGTCACAATTCTAATATCTGTTCACCTCAGCCCTCCCATGGCTTGCTATGTACAGAGCTCTGGGCTAGACACTGTTATTACCAGTAATAAAATAGTACCTGACCCAAATAGCACAGTCTAGTGAGGGGAATTGGGGTACAGGTGGGTGGGGAAAAGAGGTTTAAATAAACCAAATAAACCTAATTGAAATTAGAACATGGAAACAATGAGAGCTAAGCAGTTTAATGGGATTTCAGAAAGAAGAGGTTTTTTATCTATATCCATCCATCCATCCATCCATCTATCTATCCATCCATCTGTCCATCTGTCTATCCATCCATCTATCTATCCATCCATCCATCTGTCTATCTATCCATCTGTCCATCGATCTATCTATCTACCTATCTTATCCATCTGTCCATTGGTTGGGGGTATCAGGAAGGCTTTATGTCCAGGAAGACTTTAGCCACTATTGTGAAGGTAATGACTTCATTATGCAGAAATCACAAAGTCTTGTGTCATACCCCCTTTCCCTTTGGTATTTGTTTTTCCTGTTAGTTTTGTGTTTAGAATATGGAGTGTTTGTGTGTGTGTGTGTGTGTGTGTGTGTGTGTGTGTGTCTGTGTGTGTGTGTGTGTGTGTCTGTGTGTGTGTGTCTCTCTTCCCGGTGCTGGTCCAGTCTTTGGGTTAGGTGGGCTGTCCATACTGACCCAGTTGGCCCTCTCTTTCAAAGGTGAGCTGGGACTTGGCCACATGTTACCCCAAAGATTAATTCCACTTCTTTCACCTGCCCTGTTGGGTACCCTCAGTATTGGAAATCAAGTTATGTTTTCTCTCCTGCTCTGGAGAGTGAAGGTCACTGCTGAACTCTTGATACGGGAAGAAATATGTATGTAGATGCACCTCACTTAACAATGCTGCTGAGCATGGTTTCCTCTAAGCTGTGGCTAAATACTGTATTGCCAGTGGCAGAAGAAAAAGATGATGGGATGAAGACAGAGGAGTCAAGAAATGGAAAAACGCAAGAGAGCCTCTATGGGCCTTATTTCTTCTTCTGATTTTGTATTGAAGGAGACCAGTAGCCAGTCTTTTAGGCCAAGAGCCAAAGTCATGAGCAACCGATTAGCTGAGACGGGGGCCAGACTTCCTCGATAATATTGCCACCTCACAATCTGACCTGCTAAAGCCATTCCTTCCTGCTGCCCACAGATAAACCTGGACAGGGATTCCTCATCTCCTAGGAGTCCCTCAGCCCAGACCCAGAGGTGAATGAATAGCTTCTCCCAAAGACACACTGGTTCACACAGGTGGAATGTCAGGGCTGAAACCCCAATCATGCAAGAGAGGAGGGACCTGCTTTGCCAAGTCCTGAAAACATTCCAGTTATAGAACCCAATGTTATTTCCCGTCAGCATATTGCCTGGATGACCAGGGGCTAGTGGAGAATGGCTTTTTCAGCTGCAGGTGATAATATAGCTACTGCCCATTCTGAAGGATATGATGGACAGAGAGAACTATCTGTATTAGCCCACCAGTTACTGGATGAACAGGTCTAGCCTGTTCAACCTGGCCAGAAGGCTGAAAATACTGCAGGCTTCAGAGTGAATCAAATTACCCTAGACCAGTGATGGGCAAACTACAGCCCACGGGCCAGATTTGAAATGTTCTATCGGGCCATGCGCCATTATTCCTAATCTGATGAATACAATGAGTAGGATACAATACAATGAAACTTCCAAAGAGTTGCCTTAGAAACAGACTGACTGATGAGCATTTCCTTTCCTTTGGCCCCTCTTTAAAAAGTTTGCCCATCACTGCCCTAGACTCTTTGACCCTATTTTTTTTTATTCCCCATATCTCTTATTTTTCTTGTTTTCTGTTTTGGTCCTCCGTGTTGATGTCATCTCTTCCTGCTGGATATTATTATTGTTCTTTTTTGACTAGATAATGATACAACAGAAATGCCCTTTCTGTCTGGTCTCATTTTTGCCATTTGGATTTTAATCTTTCCACTATGGCCATTGGAACAGACCACTTATTCTTACCTCACCTGTGCCTAACCCAAAGTCCCTGTACAAGGTCTCTTGGATGTGTGAGCCCTTAACTTATGCCTCTACCCACACTCTCACCCCTCACCATGTCTGTGTTTGTCAGAGTACTCGTGTTTTCAGGCCTCCTTTCCTAGGTGCCTAGGGATCAGAGAGGGAGGATTTTGTGTTTGTTCTACACGGTAGACCCAGTTGCATCCACTAGCTGACACCTTCGTGGATGTTGCGCTAGTAGTTAGGAAAGAGGAAAGAAGGAGGCAAAAAACATGGTGACAAGATAGAGGAAACCCCTTTTTCCAACCTTGTCACAGCAGATGGATTTTTTTTCAGCAACCTCTGTTTCCCTTCTGGAACCACTAAGCACCAAAGAATATATACACTCTGTCGCCGGTATACAATTCCCCTTTGCCACTGCTGTCTATGGCAGAGCCACCAAGACACCTTCTTGATATTAGAAGGCTTTGAAATGAATATATTTTTCTGAACTCGTCGTCATCCATCATCAATTCTAACCTCTCATTCTGCAATTTCCTATATGGCACTAACTGTATCTCCATGTTGCTACAACAACTCAGCGAAGAGTCAACAGTTCAGTCGCTTTGCGTATGCTCTACCAAGCCACTGGTTTGATGGACTCCGAGGTTGGAATCGACAAGTAGCTCTAGTGTGGACGCAGCCAAAGCCACAAAGCTTGGCCATTAACTCCCAGATTCCCAAGGCAATCTCCCAAGTCCATGCTTATTGCTCAAACAGATGACTTGTTAAAGCCCTCATTAAAGAAGCGAGACACCTTTGGCACTAGCTGAATTCAATCTGATGGGGGGAAAAAACAAAAATAAAAAAAGAGAAAGCTTTGTGGGAAGCAGCTGCCTTGGATTTCAGTGACCTCTTTGCTTCCTCAGTCATAATATATTTTTGTCTTGGCACTTGGATCAGTCATAACATCCTTTTCACTGTAATACAGTGGTATGTTTCAGATAACCCACTGTATCTAATTAAGCCCAAAAGATGGCAGCTTAGGGCTTTTCTGGGGATTGATGACTAGCTGGAGAAGCAGCTGATTGGTGATACAGCCAAAGCTCTTTCCTTCAGTCAGGCATTAATTTTGCAAAATGCCCGTTTGTGACGTCATTAATGCAGCTATAAAACAAGAGTGGGGAACAGATTTCTGATACTTATTAGAATTTTCTGGAGAACAAATTCCCTTTCTGTTATCAAAACCTGTTCTTTTTTCATTGCCCTTCCATCTTATCTTATGTCACCAATATGGCAGTGTATAGTTAGAAACACGGAGCCCTCAAATGCAATGTAGTAGTGGTCATCCTTTATGGGTGACTCCTTTTCTCGGCTTCCAAATCTGGAAGGTTTCCCGGGATATTTTGGAGGAGCGAATCCAAAATCTCTTTTGAGCTATGATGCTAAGATTTGGAGTCTGTATTATCATAAATATCTGTTTGTGATGGTAAATGATTCCAAATGCTTTGGAATCTCTTTCCAACAAAGAACTATATCCACAAATGGAGCCCTGAGATGTTATCATCATCATATTCCTAGGAGATAAAAGAAACTCTGCCGAATCAAGCTTCCGTGCTGGGGCAACATAATATTTTTGATTACTGCTGGTGAAATTGACTAAAATATTCATCACCTTCCTGCATAATTTAATGACTCATAAAGAAGACAACAATTCTGAATGGGGGCAATCTATCAACGACTTGTTCTGAACTCATAATACTCAAGCACAAGTGATTTTTCTTTTGTATCTCACTTTTTCTCAAAGTGAAAAAAAGTCCGTAAAACTCATTAAGATCCCACTCTCTGATCTCTCACCCAGTCACAAAATGTTATTGCCAATCATGGGAACATCTCGTTCTCTGGCATTGAAACCTCAGGCTGTTCTTGAGAATACTTCAGAATTATTCTTACCATAACGAGTTTGCCATTGGTGTCTCTCCCGAGGAATCCATGTGGAGTTTAGACATTTGGGGGTGTACTGTGAGTCAACAGCTCATTAATCATAGATACAGAGACACTGACTCACAGGGAAAATGGAATGGCCTAATTGTGGAAAGAATGAAATATAATCATTCAATAATGTGGTCAGTCTTCTATTTGGGTTCTGGGTTGGGTTCTGGGTTTTTTGTTGAACCAGTAATGACTTTGGGGGGGTGGGCAGCTAGCAAACATAAGAATGGTGTAGTTGGGGGCATCTTTATTCAGTAGGGAGGGCATATATGAATCTTACCATATGGGACTGATAAATATATGTGCATACAGAGACAGAAGGGAGATGTGGTGGTGGTGGTGGTGGTGGTGGTGGGTGAGGGGGGAAGAGTGTGGAGAGTGGATATATAATTTACCTGTTTGCTTAAACAGAATACCCAGTAGGCCTCAAGATATAAGTATACTGAGTCTGTCTTGATCGGTAATGTCTGTTCTCAACCTAATGGCAACTTAACTTAAATGCCAATTGCTGTCCCTATTTGGAAGTCTTGGCGCATTCGGATGTTTGAGATAACCCTCATTTCCCTTTGGGAGCCAAAGAGTAAACTCGAGTCCAACTGGTCACTTTGTCAGGCTCAACGAACAACGTTTTAGGGGTATGCTAGTAGTCCTTCATCTGGGCCAGCAGCCAACAGTTAAACCGGTAGGTTGAGAACGGACATGTGATCACAGGCACATTCCCCTAATTTGCTGATAATTGATGGCCTTGAGCCAGCGCTACCTAGAATGTCTATGCTGAACCTTCATTTACTACGTACAGCATCTACATGGTATGTTTTTACAGTCAGCTCTGCTTCTTGGCACAGCATAATATGATAATATTTTCATTGAATCTGCAATAACAGTATGAATTGCCAAGTAGTTATTCTCTAGGCAGTGAGATGTTCAACCGAGTCACTTTAGAAAAAGTTCACTAACTCGGTGGATTTTTTTTTGGACTCTTAGAAATGTTGTTTGATTTTCTTCCGTGGGAATCGGGTTGGTATAAGTCGATGGCTACTTTTGAGAAGCTCTAACTCGAGTTCATTTTGTTATGTGGTGACCGCAGTGCTGGATGACGCTACCCCTGGCACACAGGAATACATTATGTTACGGCAAGATTCCATCCAATCCGCGGAATTAAAGAAAAAAGAGTCCCCCTTTCGTGCTAAGTGTCACGAAATCTTCTGCTGCCCACTGAAGCAAGTGCACCTCAAAGAGAACACAGAGCCGGAAGGTTTGTGCACGCCGGATCGGTGTTTTTGTTTATTTTCTCTTGTTCTCCTTTCTTTCTCATTCATTTCTATTATGCGGTGTGCTGTGCGATTTCTTTCGGGCCTGTGTCATCCCAGCATCTCTGACACAGGAGGCCAAGCACACTCTGTGCTGCTCCTGCTTGCCTGTGACAGTGTTATACAGTCTCCTTCGGGACACTGTACAATACCGATCATTGCCAACTGCCACCGGCTGCTTCCCCCCCCCCCCCAAATATTCTCAGGTTCCCCCTACCCCAATCATTATGCTGTCCCTTTTTGGCTGCCAAAGTCGCTTTGCTACTTTGCATTCCCAAAGTGGCAATCAGCCCATAGATGGCCCTTAAACAAGAATGCAAAGATTGCTCGCCATTTCCAACTCTTCTCTGCTTTATAAGGCTTCCGCATTTTCAAATGCTCATGATGGTTGCAATTCTGGGGAGTGGGAAAAAGACAGTCTGTGTAATGCACGGCCACTTACTTTTGGGGAAATGAAAATGCATGCCTTTAGGAAATGATGTATAGGATGTTTTCTTCCTTTTCAGCCTAAAGTACAGGTTTGTACAATTCTTCTTGCCGTTAATTACATTGAGCCTTAAATGAAATACTTGGTACTTTATGTGGTCAGTCTACTTTACAACATCTCATTTTCTCTCCAAGCTCTCATTCACCTATTTTGAATGACTACAGAGAAACCACAATACACATTGTCCATCCATATCCATTTCAGCATCCCAAACTCACCTCGGGGGTATAATAACTTGCAGCTTAATAAGTAGGTAATTGGAAGTGACCTTGGTGTTAACTATAATGAAAGGTGTTATGCATGTGCTTTCTAGGTGGACAATATGGGAGGAGACACACATTCCATGTCCACTGGCTGTCATTGTACCTTTGATTGCATGAATGGTTCGTGTGTCAGTTTATATCCTCTACTAGTGCTCTGGTCACATCTTTGAGATCCTTTTTAGTGCCTGACATTTGGGGGACATTTGCCTTATAGTACATAATACTGTTCTGAGGAAGGAAGTGTAACAACGTACATTTTCTCTTTTCCATATCGACTTGGGAGTCATGGGGTTGCCATCTCTAGTTCTGAAAATGGAGCTAACATCTTACTGGAATGGTGTCTTAGCCCCCGCCATCCTCCGTCCCTTCCTTACTCCTTCTTTTTTCTTGAATGGCGCTTCAAATGTTAGAATAGGGTACTTGAACTAACTTCTCCACATATTTTTTTGCATCCGAGCTGTCACTGTCGGAGTGAATTCTGCCATCAAGACCGGTTCATCTGAAAGCATGATGCTGACCTTCGGCATTGAGTAAATTAGTATTGCAGGGCTTCATTTGGGAAGATGAACTTGCAGGTTGTTCTTCTGGGTAATGAAGGATTTAAGCAGGGCAAAGGACTTGCTTAGTGACCAAAGCTGGTATTCCAGCCATGTTTTCCTCCTAATTATGATGCAGTGGTTAACACTGCCATAAGAAAGTCGACACACACAACAAGCCAGTCTGGGGTGGCGCAGGGAAGGGAGGGTGTTGCTGTGGAGGGGAGGTTCATTAAGAAGAAAGTAATTAAGCAGTAACCTTGTTACAAACTGATTTTCTATTAAGTTGTATACCTGAATTCAGTAGCATCTTGTCCCTTACCCCTGCCCCGACAATATGCAAGCTTACCAAGGTATGTATCCCTGCCAATTTCCAAAGGCTTTGTCATTTATACATGATATATTGTCCCATTCTGGAAGCTTTCCTACTACCCAACCCCTAGGAGAAAGGGCAATAGTTTATATCCTTTTTAAGATTCATTGGCCGTTACTATTTATTAAGATTTCATTTCAGCCACATGGGTGGTGCAGTTGCCTGTATTTATGCTTGAGGAGTGGGGTGCTAGCCATTGCTTCCCATTAATACTGAGATTGAACTCGGCTTCTCTTCCTGCCAGGCTATCTCCAATTGCCAGGCCAACATCTCTCTCCCTCTTTCTACGATTTGTTTGGCCAAAGGATTAGACCCACCTAAGAGTTTCTGGAATTATGCTCGTGTCCTCTTAGGTCCCGCTAGGACCCTGGCTGTGATGACCTTTCAAAGAAGGGGCCGCCGCTTGTTAGACAAGCTCTGATTGCCCAGTCAGAAAGAGAATACTCTCCATAGCTTTGCCAATTATCTGGGCCCTAGAGACCATCAGTCAAGGATCAATGCATCACTTTTCACTTAAACAGGGAAATAATGCCAAGAATCACCGGACCAGACTTGTGTTGGACACTGACATTCACTTCCAGCAGGCCCATCATCTGTGAGTTTGGGGAGATATTGGCAGATCATTTTGGCAAGAGGAAAAGGATGATTCCGGGGCTCATTCTAATGCCCTTCCTTCTGGTGTATCATGTGGATCTCTTTTGAAGGTGCTGGGGCGTGGCTGTATTACCAGTAATGCCAGAGGTAACTGTGAGCCAGGTTACCATTGTATTTGGAGAGTTCCTTCTCTTCAAAGATTGCTTTAACTTGAACCTTTTCTCTGAATCTGGAAGAGATTAAAGGAAGGCAGCTTGAAGGGACCATGGTGAGACCGTGACGCTTTGTTTCCATTTGGTGTGGATTCACAGTGGAAACCTTTACTAATTCATAAATATGAGTTTACCTTTTCTTGGTTTTTCAGAGATGAGGCCAACACAGCAAGTGGAAAACTAGCCGGTCAAGTCACAATTCTGGTTATATCACGCCACATTAGCAGTCATAGAAAATCTTTCCTAGTAGCCATGTTTCCATAAGTTGAGGGAGAGTGTCTCCAGAGGGGTGGGAAAAGGGGATCCTGTAAGGTAGTCTAGACCTAGAATTTCATCCATCTGGTAAACTCCCTGTGCCAAAACATCTTCCACAGATTTATCTCAGCAACATGACAATACCTTATTGTCTCAGTGAGTTGGTTGGGTCATTCATGGGCACAGTGACTTGCTCCGAGTCACATTAGTTGATAGGTATCAGAGGCAAGGCTCGAACTGAGGTCTTCCTAACACCAAGGCTCTATTTATCACACTAGAATGCCTGCAGAATCACCCAGTGTCCACACAATAAATGAGGAAAATTGAGAGCTAGGAGAAACCTCAGAGGCCTTTTAGTTAATCTTTTGCTTTTACAGTGAAGGAAACTGATGTTCAGAATTGTAAGTAGTGTTTTTCACTCCTGGGTCACTCTTGACAAAACACCTATAGGGTAGGCGAGGCTAATTTAAGTCCAGTTTGGTTCTTTGGGGGAAATGAGGGAGAGGAAGAGACCCTTGGAACAAATCTCTATTCTGCTAAGAGGGAGAATTACCTTCGGTGGGGACAGCCAGAGGGAAAAGCTAGTGACATGTGAAAGCATCGTGTTTTAACTCATAATTTTTGCTAATTAGTTTTATTTCTGAAGGAATGCAAGTACAACCAACAATGCCTACATTTTGATGTCTTGGGCCAAAGGCCCAGTTGCTCTGTCATAGTTCTGTCTCTGTCCAGTAAGGGGAAGGGACTTGTTCGTGAGAAGAAAAGTGAAAACTTCATCCAGGCTGACTATTTGCTACCATGGAGACATAAACAATAATGGTGACAGTGTCTCCCACACACCGCCCCCTCCCCAGACTCCAAACAGCTTTCTAGTTATCAGCACAGTCTTTGTAAGACCCCACTCTTCGGTCTTCGATGACTCTTGCTGATGGTCAGTGATGGATGGACTGTCATTATTTCCTAATCAACTTAGGGCCCATAGGTCTCTGACCCTCAGGGAGGTATGCCCAACTCTTGTGTCTGGGATTCAAATTGAGGTCAGGCCCAAGGACTTTCTTTTCTTATAAGGAATCCTTTTTACTCTTCAGGCCCTGCTAGCTGCCTTTTAGATGGCATTCATGAGCGTGTTCTTTCCTTTCTTTTTTTCTTCCTGGGTCAACAATTGACTGATGTAGAGTAATCGAGACACCTGGGAGAAAGTAAACCCACAGTTTATTCGCCGTTCTTCCAAATGCCATTGCTGGCGCTTCTAACCATGTGGGGAACCAAGACTTTACATTTGCTTAGTCCTTGATAATTTATAGAAGGCCCTCTCCGACATTGTCTTCATTGACCTTGCGAGAACCCTGTGAGGCAGTGCATGGCAAGAAAGTTGCTATTTTCCTCATTTTATAAATAAACTAAAAGAGAGGTTAATGGCTCGTGCATACCACTAGACCTCTGGGGGCACCAAAGTGTTCAGAGCACCAGGTCTGGAGCCCGGAAGACCCTAGTTCAAGTGTGAGCTCAGATACTTAAAAGTTGTCTGTTTCACTTTCCTCGTCTATAAAATGGGGGCAATAAGAGCACCTACCTGCCAAGAGCTGTTGTGTGGATCAAGCGAAATAATAATTGTAAACTGCTTAGCACAGTGCCTGACACTTAGTAAATACTACATATTGTTGAGCAGAACTTGACCTAGGTCTAGTAGAAGAGGATCATGGATTTAGAATGGGAATGGATCTCCAAGACCATCTAGTGTAATCCCCTCATTTTACAGGGTCCAGAAAGGCAAAGGCCCTTGGCCAAGGTAAGGGAGGATTTAAACTGAGGTTCTCTGAGTCTAAATCTAGAATGTCCTTCATTGCATCAGAAACACAGAATGGCAGACTCGAAAGGGATTTTGAAAGTCTCTAGTGCATACTACCACGACCACCTTCCAAATATAGATGAGGAACTGAGGCCTAGACAGATTAAGGGGTATGCCCAAGGTCACACAGTAAGTGTTGAATTTAGGCCCTCTGACTCCAAAGCTTCACGGGTTCACATGTGGCAAAGCTAGAAGACCCCTTAGATATCATCTTGTTCCATGGTTCTCATTTTACTTAGGAAGAAACTAAGGCCCTGAGATGAGAGACAACTTGTTATCAATCGACCAAGTTCCTGAACTGGACCTCAGATTTTCTGTCTCCACTGGCAGTCCTCTGCTACAAAGCCTTATATAAGCACATCAGAAATTGCATTTCCACTAAACTGAGTAGATAGGACAGTATTGTTGATTCAAAGAGTCTCCAGAACCTAACACAAATGCTCCAAGGTTCGTCTTCAGAAGAGATGTTCGAGTTATGTCAATAAATTTAAAATAAATCAGTATAATGCAGGAAAATATGAAAGCATGCAGTGATTAATCATTTACTTCTAGCTGAACATCTGGCCTCTTTTTCACAGTTCTATTGTCCTGTGAGTTAAACAAATTCTGTTGCTCTCAAGTCATCTTTAACCCTTTAATTCAAAGAGTCCCACAGCCTTATGGTAAGCCCAAGTTGGGCAAAGATAATCTCTGATGGCAGCAGAGGATGAGGTACGGCCACTTTCTCCCACTAAGAGAAAACACAATCGTATGTAAAATGTTACTAATCCAAATTGGTAATGAGCACGACTGCTGTTACCTCTGATAATGCCTTGGCTTCTTTGTCCCAGAAATAGAATGTGTCTCCATGAATAGCCACACTGCCAAAATAGTGGGAAGAGAGGAAGGTGGAAAAGCAGTAAGGAACATGCTCAGAGGAGTGTTTTTATTTTTGCCTCCTCTTTTCAATGCCTCCTGTTTAGAAAGTCCTCTATTTCAAACTCTTTTGTATCTCACTCATGTCTTCTTTCAAAAGTTGACTGTGGAGGGAAGAAAAAGTCCTTCAAAGTTCGTATGGATTTGCAAGTAGCCAGATGACCCAGATAATATCATTGGTAGATCAACTTTGGCCTTGGTCTTGGAACCAGAATTGATGTAGAGCAGCCACCTTTGATGCCAGGTATCAGAAGGATTTGTGCCCTCTTGGTAGGTGATGCCTTTGTCTGCCATCTTTCTGACCAAGAGGCAAAAATGAAGTTGACCCAATTCATAGCTGTTGGGAGAAGCAAGAGTCAGGAAATAATTTGGCCATGTCGTTGTCGAAAAATTTGCTAGGCCTTAATAGTTCTCTCAACCTTACCCTCAGTCACCCCAGTCCCAGACCTCAGATGGCTTAGAACTCAACTAACCTTGTCTTTGCCATCTGGTAAAAAGGAAGGTAAGTAACAGTTTGCTTTGCCTGGTGAAGTTAAAGGCTTTGAGAAAGAGGGGAAAAAATAAGCTTGAATGGTGCAACCAAGAGTAATCCATTGAAAAGTGAAAATGTGCCCACATCCCAGGGAACCACACTTTTTTGATACTTTCTTTTTTTAAAAGGGGGGGAAAGGGTTCACGTGTTTTCCTTTTGGTTAAAAAAAACTATAAAGTCGAGGCAGCTCTAGAGACTTTGGAAATCAACAACAGCCCTAAAAAGCACCGTCACTTAGTATTTCTTCTGACCCAAGTCAGGGCATGCTGGGTAGCATGACATAGTGGATAGAAAGCTGGCCTTGGAGTCAGGAAAACCCGGGGTCGAATCTTGCATCAGACACTTACTAGCTAAGTGACCTTGGGTAAGTAAATTTCTCAGTGTGACAGATAACTTCCAAGTTAACAAGTGACAGGATACCTACTCATTTATATTCGGCCAAAGAAGTTTTTACAGTGGCAGTCCCTCCACACCAGTGAACTTACAGGTCGTTACAAAAATAAAACGCAAAAACGACACTACAATCCCAGCACGAAGGGTCATATTTTAAACTCTGTAATAGGTGGAGCATGTTTTGGTTCTCTGGAAAATTCATAATCTGATAGAGGAATATACTTAGCGGCTTACAATTAGATTTTCTGTAAGGAAGAACATTTATCAGTCTTTGATTAGATATTCACTTCTTAATTCAATCACGTCTTCGAAACTGAACCAAGCTGACAAGAGAGTCACTTCGGATGACTGCTTTCAGAGGTGGTATAGCCAACCTTTCAATCAGGCACGTGCTTGGGCTCTCTTAGCAAGCCAGAAGTCAGAGATAAGCCTCCCCCAATTCATAACTCTTTGGAAAAGGAATTCTTTGGTGGCTCCCTTCTACTGTGTCCATTGATGCCAATTTTTTCCTTCTTGATGTGATCTATTTTAACAAGCGAGAGGGCCGCCCCTCAGCTTTGAGCACTCCTTGGTACCCTTGGTGTGGCTTTCCTGAGATAGCGCATTCTGTTCCTGGACCAGACCTTCTGTTCTGGTTCTGCCAACTGAGGCGTGGGAGTGTGACAGGCCTCACGCATCTAGCACCAATTGTTTCAGCATCTTCTGAAAGTGAGTATCAATTACACTGTTTTCACACCTTTCGGAAAGTGTTTGGAGGAGTCCAAGCCAACAGCCATTGAGTAAGCATTTACTCTGCGCAGGATGCTGTGCTGACCTAGGGGACAGAAAGCCAAAGCAGTATCCACCCTCATAGGGTTTAACATCCTACTAGTGAATGGAACACATGCACACATAAGCGTGTACACACACACACACACACACACACACACACACACACGCACGCACGCACGCACGCACACAGTAATTTGTAGATGAAGGAGCAATCATTGCTGAGTAAGAGGAAAAAGAAAGGCTTCCCCTTGGAGATGGTATATGAACTGAGCCTTGAAGGAATCCCGAAATCTGAAGAGGCAGAGCTGAAGAGGGAGTATGTCTCCGGCATGAGGGACAGCCTGTGCAAAGACAGAGAGGTGGGAGTGAATTCCAAGATGAGAAAATAGAATCTTTTGTCTGGAACCTAGAATTCATTATGCAGTAAGTCTAGGAAAGTCGTCTCAGGCCCCATTTGGAAGGCTTCTCAATGCCAAACAGAAGTGTTTATATTTGATCGTAGAAACAAGAGTGAGCCACGAGAGGGTTTGGAGCAGAGCAGTAACCTGGGCAGACCTGTGCTTTAAAGGCAAGGTGATTTAGCAGCTGCGGGGAGGATTGCCTGGAGAGGGGAAGAAAATTGGAGGTAAGGAGACCAATTAAGAGGACCTCGCAATAGTCCAGGTGAGAGATTGTGAGGGGCCAAGGTAGGCTTTTGGTTGGGTGACTGAGAAGATGGGGAGGAATGAAGAGGATCTTGTAGAGGCAGAATCAAAACAAAAAATCTTAGGTGGTAATTGGAGATGGGAATGAATGGGAGTGAAAAGTTGAGGTGGACTCCACTGTTGGGCAGAGTAATGGCTCCCTTGACACAAAGAAGGACATTAGAAAGAGGAGTGAGCTTAGGAAGAAGACCGTGAGTTGAGGCTGACATATGTTGAGTGCAAAATACCTGTGAAGATATCTGACAGGTGACTGGGGACTAGAGCTCAGGAGAACAATGACTGAATGTGAAGGGTCTGTTGAAATGTTGGAAGGGGAGGAAACAGCACAATGGAGTGAGGGATACACAAGCCCAAATCTTACTTCTGGCAGACATTAACTAGCATGTATTATTGCGCATGGGCAAGTCATTTAATCCCCAGCTTTCCTCAAACTCAGTAAGATCAGAAGGTACAGGGGAGGTCCTGAACTGCTTTGGTAGAAGTTTTCACTCTGGGACTTCCCTCTCCCTTTGAAATGGGATCTTAGAATTATAGATCTAGATACAGAAGGGACTTTAAAGGCCATTGAGTCTAATCCTTTCATTTTACAGACAAGAATATCGAGGCCCAGAAAAGTTTGATATCTTGCCCAAAGTCCCACAGCTAGCAAATGCCAGAAGCGTGATTCAAATCCAGGTCTTCCTGACTTTAAGTCCAGTGCCTTAGCCAGTCTACCACCTTGCCACTCAGAAAACTAGTATGAAGGAGAAAAGAAAGAGGAAGAGTAGGACTAAAGAGCTAATATTTTCTGAGATCAGATGATGAGGGATTTGACATATGAGACAGTGTTCCAAGAAGCCAGCCATCGCCTTACATTTCATACCCCATCGGAGGCTGGCTGCTTTGTCCCAAAGGTGTGATTAATAATAATAAAACACCCCAGGCATCCTCTTAGGAAATGACTTGCAGAACCAGCATACAGCCCGATCAATCTTCTGTCACCTCTGGGGGGATTCAAAGAATTGTAGCCAAGATTGGGGGGAATCTCCATTTGCTAAGATGGCAGCCCTGTGGGAACCAATGAAGGGCCTCCTAAAGGCACACCCCTATGTCAGGTCTCAGACACTTTAAAAAAAAAGTCTCGTGTTCGTTATATGTAGAAACAATATTTGGCAGTTGTTTTCTGACATTTGGGGATTCAGATTTTCTTCCCTCCTTCCCAAGAGGGAAAATAGTTCTTAGACACCTTCTGACTGTGTGACCCTAGGCAAAGTTACCTGAGCCCTGCTTGAATTTGGACCAAAGCATCCCTATTTCCTTCTGGTCCAGCAAGGAATCAACCAATCATTCAGTAACATACTAAGGGTTTACTATGTGCTACGGGTGGAACCAGATGCTGGAGATTCACAGAAAGATAAAAAGAGTCTGCGCCCTCATGAAGAATTTCATATTATTCCAACAGAGGAGATGACGTGGAAATTGATCTAATATCCGTTTCTATATGCACACATATAATATGTGTGTTTATACTATAGCATATCCCTATAAAATTATATGTATGCTACTTATACTCAATGTAAATATGATCAAATAGATCTCCAATAATTATAGACAAGGGAGTTAGGGAAAGAGAGAGAGCACTAGCAGTTGAGGACACCAGGAAAGGGTTCATGTGGAAGATATTCTCGGAACTCATCTTTAAGGAAGGTAGAGGCTCTGAGACAGAGCAGAGGAAGGAGTACATCTCAGCTATGCAAGATGGTCATTGTAAAGGCTTGGAGGTAGGAGATGGAGGGTCATGTGGGAATGTAAAAAGGTAAAAGGTAATTTTTGGTTGGATATTAATATTTAAAGGTGTGGTCACCAAGGAATTGAATAAATATCAATTCCTAAAATGATTTTAGTAATTTATTTTTAAAATATAGGAGAGAGTGGAAATAGAGAGATGAGAAGAGGGTAGAGTAAGAGATCTAGCTAAAAGAACTAGACTATGGTACTCAAACCCTGGCTTTACTCCAGCAGGGCTCCAGAGGCCTAGCTGGAGAGCCTAAAAGTCAAATTAACAACGGTTTTAGCCACTAGGGCTCCTCCAAATCAAGGGCCCCTCCGGAGGCTAGTACCTCCAGGAAGGTTAAGGGAGTCAGCCTTTTTTCACTCACCACGTGTAGTTCTAAGGGAGAGATTTAAGAACAGTCTCACCAAGGTCTGAGGGTCCCAGCCAGCAAGCAGCATCTCCAAATTGACATCCAGCTCCAGGAAACGAATAAGAAGAGGCCCACAGGAAGTTGTCACTCCCTTTTAAAGGTGTTTCTTTTGCATCACTTCCTGTGCCTTCCTCTTGTTTACGTGTCCAATCACAACAAATGCTTTGCTTAGGACTGCCCAAGGGGCATTCAGTCAATTCTGATTTGTCACCCACTTTCACACATGTGGGTTACGGACTTCCCCACTTGTGAAATAAGTGGCAATCTTTACATCTTTGTTGATTAAATCTCAGAATGGGTAGGGTAGATTTAATTTCATTATCACAGGAGGAAACAGAGACGGGGCCCTTTAGGCTGCATCTCAGAGTTTATGTAGGGGAGCAATGTCCATCAAGTTGGAAAATGAATATGGGGCCAAGTTGTAAAGGCCTTTAAAAGGCATGAACAGAGGAGTTCATATATGATCCTAGAGGCAGCAGGAATCTATTGGTGTTTACTGACTAGAGAAGTGACGTGTTCAGATTTGGACTGAAGGAAAATCACTTTAGCAGCTGTGTGGAGGACAGACTGACTTGGAGAGGGACTTGGAGGCAGGCAATCCATTTAAGAAGGAAGATGTGGTTAGAATCGAGGCACAAGGTGACAAGGGCCTGGGCCAAGGCAGGAGCTGTGCGAGTGCTGAGAAGGGGTTGGATTGGAGAGATGTGGAATGGCTAGACATGACAAGATCAACAAGTGATAGGCTAGATGGGGTGGGGGCGGAAATGAGGTGACAAGGACGACACTGAACTTCTTGAGCTGGGATGTTGGAAGGATGGCGGTGTCTTCCTTAGGCCTACTTCATTCCTTAGCACCCAGGAAGCATTTATCCCAGCAGAGAAGGGGTCGTCACCCATCCAGAGCATCAGTTCTTTCCAGTTCTTGAATGCTGTCCCCATGCCATGCCCAGCCTGCCACACCCTTTTGAGAGCAATCACTTGATCGAATGTTAAAGCCTAAGGTCGGGGGGAGACTCTGGGTGCCTGGTATATTCTTTCAATGGATCTCACAGAGCCCATTGGGAAAACTGCCATGCCAGCCAGCGACTGGCAGTCAGAGTTGACAGAGAAGACCCACCTGACCTTTACAGCTCGGAGCACCTCGGAAGGGTAATTGGCCTGCATCTTTCCACACTGCCCTGGATACTGCAAAGCCAGGGGGAAGCAGGACCATATAGTACAAGGTGCTCAGCTTTGCCAGAATTGTGTGATGAGCTGCCCCCGTGTGGCAGGAATAGTGTCCTGCAAGCTCCAAGAAAGCCTAGAAATTCTCCTGGAAAACAGGAGAGAGGCTGAGCAGAAGCAGGCAGAGCTGAAAAGAGGAAGGCCCAGGACTAGGCTCAGACTCTGAGGGAGCGGCCCAGGGCGCAGGCCTGTTCCTTTTCCTTTTCAGGATTTAAAGAGATAGAAATATTTTTAAAGCAGAATTTGTTCTGCTGCCCCGCGGTGGAATTCTGGGAGCTGACTTCATTGGCTAAGCTTCAGCTTCCAAATCTTTAGCCACTCTTGTAATCTGCCTGAGTTGACATCATCATGTGATGACAGAATCCGACATCCAGAACTGGAAGGAACAATCATGGGCCAACTAGTCCTACCTCCTCATTTTGCAGAGAAGGAAACTGAGACCCACCTAGGTAGTAAGCATCAGAGGTAAAATCTGAAGCCAAGCCCTCTGACTCCAGAGCCCTGCTCCATTGACTTGGAGGGCTGATAGGGCCTACCTAAGAAGTTCTCTATTCCCACCTCTTCCAAGCTTGGAAGATAGCAAGGGAGGAAGGGGTTTGTTCAAGATTACAGAACAATCTGGTGAATTATCTGGCACTAGAAGCCAGGTCTTCCCTATCCAAACAGCACCCTTTCTGCATAATATTAGAAGGGATTCAGATGATGCACCTCAGTAAATCTGTTGATTTTTTTTCCCTTTGGACGTGAATTTGAGAAGACCCGTTGGGTGACCTTGAATAAGTCTCTTCACCGTTCTGAGCCTCAGTCTCCTTTTCTCAGGAAGGAGAGGGTTAAATGATTTCTGAGGCCCCATCCGGTGGGATTCCGGTTAGCAGTTCCCTTCTCTGACTTACGATTAGCATTTTAAAGTACATTTTATTAAAACGTTTGCTTATCATTCTCCACACGCCCGTCTAAGTGCGCTGAATAGGAGGCAGCTTGAAGGGTGTCCTTGGGGAGGTGTTGGACAAGAGACTTTGAATCCTGCATTCTATAAACACTTACTTGTACTTGTCTCGTGTCCCAGCCAATATCCACACTCACTCCAGCTCGTCAGAGTCACATGGGCACCTCCACCCCTGTGTTTGGAGAATTCGATTTGTGAGCCCCTGCTATTTTGAGAGATATTTCCTGAAACAACTCCCCACCGACCTTCAGAACAGCCCCAGCCATCGAGGCTGTTGAGTTTTGTATGCTCAGGTAACCAAGCTGCTAATGGACGTTTTAAGGACACAGGCCACCCACCACTGGAGACATACACTTTACAAACCACTTGATTAGCAGAAAACAATATAGTTTATATCTAGCAAAAATAACTATCCTGGAGGGTAGCTGGGTGGCTCAGTGGATTGAGAGCCAGGCCTAGAAATGGGAGGTCCTGGGTTCATATCTGGCCTCAGAGACATCCTAGCTGTGTAACCCTGGGCAAGTCACTTAACCCTCACTGCCTAGCCCTTATCGCTCTTCTGCCTTGGAACCAATACGCGGTACTGATTCTACGGCAGAAGGTGAGGGGTTAAAAAATAACTATCCTTTATGTACCTTGACGCTGAGGATACAGAAGTTAATAAGAACTGGTCCATGCCTTCAAGAGGCAGCACGGTACAATAGATACAAAGTTAGCCTCAGAAGCAGGAAAAATTAGGTTCAAGTCTCACCTCTGACACGTACCACGTATTTGGTATAGTCAGCAGAGTGCTGGTCTTGGTCTCAGGAACATCTGAGGTTTAATTCTTACCTCAGATACTAGTTGTGTGTCCCTAGACAAGTCACTTAACCTCTGCCTCAGTTTCCTCATCTACAAAATGAAAGTAACAGTAGCAGGATCGTTGTTCTGAGCATCAAATGAGAAAATATTTAGAAAGTGCTCAGCGCAGTGCCTGGCACATAGTAGGTCTTTTATAAATGCTTGATTCCTTTCTCGATCTTACTCCATGAAGTCATAGGTCCAGTCCCTATCCCTATCCATGCCTCAAGGAGTTTACAGTTAAGTAGAAGAGGGAGAAAAACCAGTGATCATAGAACCATAGAATTAGAAGGAGAGAGTTGGCAAGGACCTTAGAGGTCACTTAGTCTGGTCTCCTCATTTCACGAAGGAGTTTGAGTGACTTGTGCAATGCCATAAAGGTTGGAAGGAACAGAGCCAGGATCTGAACCCAGGTTCTCTGGATTTCCAGTGATGTATACTTACCTTTCTATTTACACAATTTGAATCTTTACGCTGGCAAATCACTTCATCTCTGTTACCCTAGTAGAACCTCACGACCACCCTAGGAGAGAAAAGCCATGCCTGAATTCTCACCCCCATTTTACAGATGAGGAACCCAAAGTCCAGAGACTGGACTACCTGAGGTCACCTGAGTGGTGGTATGGAAACACCAACCCAAGGCAGGCATCTGCCCCATGGTGCCGTGCTCCTACCATGGTACCATGTTGCCTACATGGGCTGCGTTTGCTCCCTTTTTAGCTGCTCTTCTCTCACTCTGCAGGTACCATCTGCTCTGCCTTTGAAAACAAGGAAAGAGCAAAGGGTGTTTCCAAGATAGCAGGAGAGACACCATAACATGGGGCCCTCGCAGGAACCGGCTGACAGGTTTCTTTTCTGTCTCTTTCGCTTGCCTGTTTGATGCCGTTGTTTTCTGAGAACAGTATTCTCTGAGAAGGTTCTGGTTACGTCTGAGTTAGAGGACTCTTGATCAGATTCCAGAAATCTAGATGGGCACATGGGGCTGAGCATTCATTTAGCATGTAATCGGGTGAATGAAAAGGCCACATTTCCCCAAAGAAACACAAGTAGATTGAGACCTCAGAGCCTTTCCTAGGAATTCTGGGGCAAAAATGGTTAACCGGAGCAGAGAAGACTATCCAAATGTGCGTGCCGGTAGGTAGCATCAGGAGAGCGAATGGCCATCTAATTTATGCCCTCGTTTTGTAGTGAGAGCGTGGGTTCCAAGAGCTTTAAAGGGGTGTCAGAATGAAATGACCCTGGGCAAGAATCTCACCACAGAGCCTGAACCAATAGGGAACTGGGAGCCATGGGGACAGTAGGATCTGGACTTCTCTAGGACAAGTTCCTGAAACAGTAGCTCCCCAAAGCCAAGCCTCTTTCACTCCAGCCTTAGCCCAATGATCCAAGGGAACCCTAGATTACTCACACAAGTCGAGCCTCCTCTTGGAGGCTGTCCTTGTCCCTTTGTAATCTAGTTACATAGATGAATTGATCAACTATTCCTTTATAGTTGTCAACATCATGCAAGCACCAGGCCTGAGGAATCTGTGCTTGCCGCCTGACACCCATGCTCTTTTGCTGTGTGTTCTTGAACAAGTCATTTCCTCTCCTTGAAAACTAGTTTCTTGCTTTGTGAAATTACGAGATGATATCTAAGACTTGCTTCAACTGACATCCTAAGCTTCCAGGTTCCCTCTCAGGAATGGGCTCCTTAGTTAGTCCTGCTGAGTTTCCATCACAAATAATTCATGATTTCTGGATTCATCAGACAGTTTGACTCCAATTCACATGAACTAAATTCAACAGCCAACATGTAGCACAGTGCCTGGCACATGGGAAGTGTTTAATAAATGTTTATTATTAATACAGATATTTTGCCAGTAGGATATAAAGGGCACTACATTTGGGGTTAAATCCTACCTCTCATGTTTAGTATCTTTGGTACATGGAGTATGTCACATAACCTTCTTAGGCCTCAGTTTTCTTTTCTCTAAAATGGGCTGGGATAAGAGGGCATTGGACTGGATGGCCCCTGAAGTCCTTTCCAGTTCTCTGATCCTTTCCAGGGCCTGCTCTCTTTTATATGTCCAGGCATATAAAGACAAAAAAAGCTTCTCTTGTCCATAAGACATGTGTGTGGCTTAGTAGATGTGTGTTCCATTGGATCTAGCCATGGACCTCATAACAGAAAGACTTGTATTCAAGCCTCATTCTATATCGAAGTCACTTCACTTGCCTGAGACTCAGTTTCTTTCTCTGTAAAATGAGGAAACCAGACTTAATGATTTCCTAGGCCCCTTTCAGTTCTAGATCTCTGAACCTATGTGTGAACTTAGGCCAGTCATTTAACTTTTATGGACCTCAGTTTCCTAATTTATAAAACGAGTGGTTGGGTTCTGACATCCTTTCTAGCTCTATGTGTACAATTCTGTATGCGTGACTTTGGGCAAGTCATTTCATTTACCTCAGTTTCCTCCTCTGTAAAATGAGTTCTCACGAACCTCCCTGGACTGTTTTTTTGTTTTACTTTGTTCTGTCTTAGAATCAATGCTTAAGTATTGGTTCCAAGACAGAAGAGCGGTAAGGGCTAGGCAATTGGAGTTAAATGAGCTAAGAAGTGTCCAAGGTTAGATTTGAACCCAACACCCTCCATGCCCAAGCCTGGCTTTCTGTCCATTGATTCATCTAGCTGCCCCCTCCCTGGTTTGGGGTTTTTTTTTGAGGCTCAAAGCACTATATAAATGTCAGCTATGATAATAACAGCTATTGTTATTATTAGGGTAGCTAGGTAGTGCAGTGGCTAGAGTGCTGGGCCTGGAGTCAGGAAGACCTGAGTTCAAATCCATACTCTGATACTTATTAGCTGTGTAATCCTGGGTGAGCCACTTAAGGCTGTTTGCCTCAGTTTCCTTATCTGTAAAATGAGCTGGAGAAGGAAATGGTAAAGTGCTGAGGTATCTTTGCCTAGAAAACCCAAAATGGGGTTAGGAAGAGGAGGGCATGACCAAAACAACTTAACAACAACAAGTTATTATTATTTTAAGAAGATGTATATGCATAAATGTAGTATGGGGCAAATCAAGAAGAGAGAACATTTACAGGAATCACAGGAAGCTTCCTGGAGGAGGTACCTGATGTGAGCCCTGAAGGAAGACAAGGATGCTGAGAGACAGAGAAAAAGAGGGAGAGCATTCCAAAGGCAGAAGACTCCAGAAAAGGAATAGCTGAGAATACCCCCAACGAAGTACTTGTGTCCTCAGGCCAGGTTAGAGTCTTACTGTAGTGTGGACGTGAGCCTCTCCAGGGAGCCCCTCAAAAACCTAGTGCTCAGGGGTCCAAATCATTTCATGTCAACCTGGTTTTATCCACCCCGCTCTCCTGGATCCCTTAATGCTGTTTGCCTCAGTTTCCTTATCTGTAGAGGGAGCTGGAGAAGGAGATGGCAAAGTGCTGTAGTATCTTTGCCTAGAAAACCCCAAACTTTGTTCTTTTTGGATCCTGGTGTACGTTGTTGAAATGGTCAGGTCGCAGTGAGCCTGGGGAAAGAGGAATGCTGGCCTATCCGGCCCTGGCCTAAGCCAGAGTAGAGCCATCATCATTGGAGAAGTAAAAAATGAATCAACTCTAAGCAGTAGGCAACCCAGCTATGATTATCCCCATTTTACAGATGAGGAAACTGAGTCTGTATGAGAGTAAGAGACTTTCTCTGAGCCCCATAGCTAGTAAATGTCTAAGAAAGAATTTGAACCTGTCTGCGGCACTCAAATTTGAGCACTCTGGCCCTTGTGCTGTGAATGGGGAACAAGGCTTTTGGAAGGGCATCATTGATTGCTTTTCTCTCTAATGTATCCTCACTCTTGAAGTCTCTCCCAACCCCGTTTGACTCTCTCATCGACTGCCCTTCCAATGGCAATGAAGTTTGCCAAGTTCTGCTCAATGGCACAAAAATAGCAGCCCACTGGGAACGTGTATGAAAACCCAATTGCCTCTCAAGTGTAGGGTTTGGAAACGAACTAGAATAATGTATAATAATGACCGTTAAGTCAAAAAACTTGGGTTCAAACCCTACCGTGTGATCTTGGGTAAGTCATCTTCTTTGGGCCTTGGGGTCCCATTTTGTAAAATGAATACAGCCTCATTTTGTATTAAAGCTTTCCATGTGCCATGGTTTTATCATTCACTTGGACTGAGAAAGCAGCTCGCTAAACCCCCCTGCTCCAGCCCCACTTATATTCTAGTTGAATGACTAGTAGGGCCACACCCCATCTCTTTTCCTAATTACGAAGTCGTTTCTTTGAACTCAAGTATAGAATATTACTTTTTTTCCATTGAGAACTGGCCTTGCAGTCAGGAAGACTCGGGTTCAAATCTCACCTCTGAAACTGGGCTGTTGGGCCCTAGGTAAGTCATTCATACTCTTAGCTCCACAAACTACTCTCCAGGACCACAGAGCCCAGACCAAATGCCAATCCGCATTAGCAGATGATATTTCCTTACTGAGGGCCTCTGATAGCCTCAACAATGCAGATCTGGCTAGCCCTTCACCAAGAAAGAAAGTTAGGCCTTTATTAGAAATGAAGAAAATAAGACTCAGCGAGCCAGGCAAGAAAGGTTCTCTGGAAACAGTGGCAGCAGGGTTGAGGGTTGGCAGAGAGGAAGGACTTGAGGCAGGAACGAGTGAGGGGTGTCCGTGCAGGTGTGAGAATGCCCGTAGGAATTCGGCCAGCCTGGGAAGTGAAAGACGATGTCAGAGAACAGCTTCCTTGTCAAATCTGGCTAGACTGTAGAGTGTTTCCAATGTGAGTCCTGTGAAATGGGTCAATGGCATCCAGAGCTTTTCCTCTCTTCCCCATGGGAAGATGGAAGCCCCAGATAAAGCAGCCGGGCTCCTCTAAAATACTTCCAGGAGCCAGGGAAGAACACTGGGGTCTGCAGGGAATCAAGCTATAAGCCAGGCGCCATATCTAATGGACCCTACACCAATTCTAGTTCCCTCCCAGCTTTGAGGCTTCTTGGCTACGAGACTCGAGAGGAAAGCCACCCCACAGAAAAGATGAACGTTAATGAGTTGAGTGCTGACTGTTAAGTAATCTCTGATAATACTTAGCCATCGAACCAAATTCTGGATTATTGCTCCATCTTATTTCTCCTCTGGGTTTGCAATTCTCTGAGCTCTTTTTCTCTGTTCTGGATCATAGCCTTGAGTCTTTGATGTGTATCGTCTACCGAATCAAAAGTGAATCCTTAGGCGCCTCCACTGGTAGAAATGCTCTCCCGACCTCAAGGTGCTTTTCAGTTCTTTTGGGAGATGACACATGGCCCTTGAAAAGACAAGCCTGTGCCAGATGATGAATGAATGAACAGGACAGATGGTAAATATTCATGGGAGCCTAGATCTAGACCTCAAAGGCCAGTCTAGTCCAGCTGCCTTATTTTATAAAGTTGGCCCAATGAGGTTGAGTGATGGACCCAAAGTCATACAGGAAGTAATTGTCAGAAATGAGATATGAAGGGGCAGCTGGGTAGCTCAGTGGATTGAGAGCCAGGCCTAGAGATGGGAGGTCCTGGGCTCAAATCTGGCCTCAGACACTTCCCAGCTGTGTGACCCTGGGCAAGTCACTTGACCCCCCCCATTGCCTAGCCACTCTTCTGCCTTGGATCGAATACATAGTATTGACTCCAAGATGGAAGGTGAGGGTTTTAAAAAAAAGGAAATGAGATATGAGCCCAGGTTCTCTGAGCTAAGGGTGAGGAAAGGTCATTTTACGTTCACGAGGTCTGGGAAGGCTTCACGGGCAAGATGGGATCAACTTGGGCCACAGAGGTAGAGAATAGCGGGTAATGGCATCTCAGGTGAGGGAAATGCCTGAAAACCTGACCAATTCAGATGAGTTTCATTTGTTTAAGCAGCTCTTTGATTATTCCTTTTCTTCTTGTAGGGACTTTTATTCCATGAGGGCAACTTAAACTGAATTTTAGAGCATCCTGGGGAATCTCCACGTTGAATGCTTGTGTTTAGCTTTCTACTTTCTTGTGCATTAATAGCCATAGGTTTAGATCTGCCTTGTTGGACCTTCGACGATTCTCTGTCCTTGACACTGAACTCTTGAGTTTTCCTTTGTTGTCCTTATCGAGTTTTTTTTAAAGTGGGAGATGATCCGACGTGGAATATATTTTCCAGTAAAGTCCATGCAGGGATAGGAAGGGTGCTAACACTCTGAATGGTAAGCATCTCTTTTTGCAAATCTCCCGGATTCCAGATGTGAAGTTTGCTTCCCAGAAATGTTCATCTGCACACATTGATCATTCTTCAGTGCTCAGCTTAGGTAGCAGAAGATCTGGTTTTGAGTCACAGCTCTACCACTAACTCACTTTATCACCGAGGGCAAGTCCTTTCATCTCCCTGGGCCTCACTTTCCCCATGTATAAATGATATAGCTGGAGTAGACTGGGCTGGACCTTGGCAGAGACAACTGAGACCTGTTCTCATGTGCCAATGTGTAGAGGGTACTGACCAAATGCATAGCCCTCCAGTAGGCAGAAACCAAAAAATTTGGCACTTAGTTGGCATGAAAAATTCTTCAAACTAGGAAGCTACCAGCTGATAGTTCCTCAGCCCTGCCCTTCTCCCTTCCCCAGTAGTGGCTTCCACAATGGCATGATGCTCTTCCCCTCGGGGTCTGTCCCAGTGCGATCTTGTGTGCCGAGGTTCATGTTTTCATGGCCTCTCTGGACTCTTCTCTGTGTCCGTAGCGCGTGGCCTTCAGCCCAGGGACCAGAATTCCAAATTATAACTCTTGGCCGTATTCCCTTCCAGCTTGGGCATGCTGCTCCCATGTCACTGGTTTGATTGACTGACTGGATTCACATCCAGTGTTAGCTGTGCTCTTTGGTTGCTTGGGCTGGGGTTGAGAAATAAAATCTCTGGCCATTATATACCTACACGGCCCATTTATTGTGGAGCACTGGCCACAGTGACCAAAGTCTAGTCTTTGCAGGTCTCTTTTTATGTCCAAACAAAGATAGCTACCCACACGGGTCTGAAAGCCTAAGCAATTCAATCACGGTCCTCCTATGCTCATTGGTTTTTGTTTTCCTTTTAAAATACTTTTTATTCGATTTCAATTAACAAGCATTTTCTTCTCCCTCTCTCAACTGCAAAAAAGACAAATCAAATTTGAAAGCAGCAATTGACTTGTGAACGATGTCACCCAATCAGTTAGGCAGCAAACATTTGTTATGCACCTACTATGCTCCTGGCACTGTGCTAAGAACTGGATGTATTTATCATCATCGGAATCTAAGAAGGGCTTGATGGATTCCAAAAGTTTCATATTTGTCATCTGATTTGATCTTCCCAGCAACCTTTTTTGTTTAAGCCCTTACCTCCTCGTATCTTAGAAGCAATACTGTGTATTGCTTCCAAGGCAGAAGAGTGGGGCAATGGGAGGTTAAGTGACTTGCCCAGGATCACACAACTGGGATATAAAGTGTCTGAGATAATGTTTGAACTCAGGACTTCCTAGCTCTAGGCCAGTCTTTCAATTCACCGAGTCACCTGCCTGCCTCTTCCAGCATCCTTTTGAGAGATGTTGTACAAGAATGCCTTCCTCCTAATTTCCCTGTTATTTGCAAGGATACCATCCTCCTCCTAGTTATCCAGGCTTGAACTTTAGGTGTCACCCTGGACTCCTCACTCTCTTACACCCTGTAGCCAGTCTGTTGCTAAGGCCTGCTGATTTTACCTTCCCAACAACTCTCATAAACATTCTTTCTCTTCTCTGATACTGCCACCATCAGGGTATAGTCCACCTCCTGCCTGAACTGTCTGAGCAGCCTGCTGGATGGTCTCTCAATCACAAGTCTATCCATCCTCCAATCCATCTTCCACTCAGCTGTTAAAGCAATTTTCCTAAAATGTCAATGTGACCGTCCCACTCCAATGGCTCTCTGTCACTTCCAGAATCAAATATAAAATCTTGTTTTTTCAAAAAGCCCTCCATAATCTGCCTGTTCCCACTTTTCTAGTCTTCTTATATCTTGTGCTTTCTCTCTCTCTCTTTCTCTCATTATTTCTCTCTCTCTCAATATCTATCTTTCTGTCTCTGTCCATTTCTCTATCTTTCTCTCTCTGTTTCTCAATCTCTGTCTGTCTCGATCTCAGCCTCTGTCTCTGTCTCTGTCTCTCTGTCTCTCTCTGTCTCTCTCTGTCTCTCTCTCTCTCTCTCTCTCTCTCTCTCTCTCTCTCTT
>NC_058136.1:21486282-21567804 GCF_016433145.1 Gracilinanus agilis | reverse complement strand
AAGAAGGGAGGGAGGGAAGGAAGGAAGGGAAGAAGAAAAGGAGGGAAGGGAAGAAGGGAAGAAAAGAGGAGGGAGGGAAGGAAGGAAGGAAAAAAGGAAGGAAGAAAGGAAGCTGGAATTAGAAGCAAAGCATCTGTGACACATTTTTCCCCTTGTTAGGGAGAGAAGGATATTTTAAGTGAATGAAGAGCAAAATTTAAATTCTGCAGGAGCCAGCTTTATGGAGTACATTGGCACTAAATGTGATAATATATGCCTCCCTCCAGAGGGGTCACCTAGAGAAATTATTCCTTCCTGGGACTCCCAGCAGTAATAATGACATTAGGTTGAAGCAAAAGTGGGGCCTACTCTCAGGAGAATGGATTTTTTTGCTGTTGCTTTTTTTTCCTTCATTTTTTTCCCATTTTCTTCTTAGGTCTAATGCAGAGTCTATAATACCACAGGGGTTGGCAGTTGAGTTAATCAAAAGATTAACCATTCATAGTCCCATTTCTAGAGCCAGGGCATAAAAGTTGGGCTTTAGAGGCTTTGGGTTTTGCTGAAAAGAATACAAACCAACTCCATGGCCTTGTGGCATGTGGAAAAGGAGAGGGGCCTGGCTGTGGCTTTGGATATGGAGTGTGCAAATGAGCAAGCTCCTCTCCACCATTCAGCTTCAGTGCCCTCTACAGGCAAACAAAGTCTGCTCCCAACATTCTCCAGACATCCTGAGCCCGAATAGAATTCCCTGCCTACTGGTCTAGGACAAGTCCCAGCCGGGCTTTGCTTGGGAAAAAAACCTAGTATGCTGGGAGTGTGACTCAACAGACTCCCTTTCTGACCTGTAGCGCCAGGGTCCTGAACTTTCATGCTGGCTTCTCAGGAACCCAAGGATAAAAATATCTTGAACAAATGAGGTGTCGTGGGGATGACAAGGAGTGTTGGGGGCAAGGCAGATGGCAGTGAGTGGAAGATGCTCCAAGGCAGTCTGGGAAATCATTCCAACTCCATCAGGTTGCATGACCTTAGCCAGCCAGTGGGAGGCAGTATGATACTGAAGAAAAATCAGATAACTTGGGTTCATCCTATCTGATTTCAAACTGGAAGGGGCCTGGAAGGCCATCAATTTCAATGGCACCATTTTATAGATGAGGAAACTCTCTCGGGAACTGAAGAGAGGCTAAATCAGGAGTTCTTCTCCTGGCTCTGTGTACTTTTTTGTTGAAATATTTTGATAATTAAATTCCAATATATTGGTTTCCTCCGTAATTCTATGTTTTATGTGCTTTAGAATTTTATTCTAACAAGTCCATAGAGTTCACGAAATTCTACATACACACTTCACACACACACACACACAAAGTTAATAATCTAGTTCCTGATGAAGTCAGACCCCTTCATTTTACAGAGAAGGAAACTGAGGGGAAGCCATTTATGATCCTAGAATCATAGACCCATTGCTGAAAGAGACCTTTTCGGTCATCTCGTCCAACAAATGAAAACACCAAGGTCTAGAGGAGGGATGTCATTTGGCCAATGACAGGTAGATGACATGAAGCAAGGTGGGAATCCAACTCTCTAGCCTCTTCCCTGCTGATCCGTATCGACAAAGGAGCTTTATCGACGTTCCTTAGACCCATTGCACAGATGTAAGGCCCCTTTGGGAGAGAAGGGTCAGACACTTCCCTCCCTGTTTGTCCTTCAATACATGAACTTACTTCAGTTTTCTTTTTTTTTTTATTTTAAACCCTTAACTTCTGTGTATTGACTTATAGGTGGAAGAGTGGTAAGGGTAGGCAATGGGGGTCAAGTGACTTGCCCAGGGTCACACAGCTGGGAAGTGTCTGAGGCCGGATTTGAACCTAGGACCTCCCATCTCTAGGCCTGGCTCTCAATCCGCTGAGCTACCCAGCTGCCCCCCTACTTCGTTTTTTTTTTTTTTTTTTTTTTTGATGAAAGAGTTCGGAATCTGTGGGTTTTTTCTAGCCAGGGGGGCTGAGATCATGGTACAATAGTCACTTATCTAGCACTTTATGTATATTTATATAGCACTTTAAGATTTGCCAAGTTCCTTACAAGGACTATCTCACTGTATTTTATAGTAGTAAGACTTCCTTACCAGGAATTAGGAGTGTTGTTTTGCCATTGTAATTCAAAGATTTCCTGTTTGTGACCTTAGACAAGATGCCCAGCTCCATTGCCTTCAATTTTAGAATCAATACTCTATATTGGTTCTAAGGCAGAAGAGTGGTAAGGGCCAAGCAGTGGGAGTTAAGTGACTTGCTCAGGGTCACATAGCTAGGAAATAAATATATGAGGTCACATTTGAACCCAGACCCTCCTGTCTCCAGGTCTAGCTCTTAATCCACTGAGCCATCCACCTAGCTGCCCCCAGCTCCTCAATCTTGAGCCTCTTTATCTGTAGGCAGAGTACTCTCATTCCCTCCTTCATAGACTAATTATAAGAAAAGAATCACATATTTAGGGCTCGACTCATTTTACAGATGTGGAAATCAAAACTGAGAGTGTCCAAGGGAGGGTTCAAGCTGGGGATTTTCTGACTGTAAGACTGCAGCCAGTGATGTGAAATAGAAACAAGGATCCCTGCTCCAATATGGTGACTTAGAAAATCACAAATTAACATTATCTATGTGCTTTCGCATTTTCATTAATTTTGTTAAATATTTCCCCATTAGATCTTAATCTGGCCTGGGGAGCACTTGGGAATTATGACTGCCAGGAGCATGTTTGACATTTCTGCCTTACATCACCTTGTGAATAATAAGAGATGGCATCTAAAGTGTGCACAGGTTTCTAATACATCTCATTTGAACCTCTTAGCAACTCTGCAACATGAGTATCATAGGTGGTATTATCCTCATTTTACACATGAAGAAACTAAGCCTTGAAAAGGATGACTTGGGGGCAGCTAGGTGGCTCAGTGGATAGAACACCAGACCTGAAGCTGAGAGGACCTAGGTTCAAATTTGGCCTCAGACACTTCCTAGCTGTGTGACCCTGAATAAGTCACTTAACCTCATTGGAAAACAAGGGTTAAAAAAAGAAAAGGTGACTTATTATTGCTCAATATGGGGGAGAAGAGGAAGCTTTATTTAAGGTAAGGAGGAAAGTTAACTGCCTTCCGACAATAGGAAAATATTCAGTCTATGAGCCTATAATAAGTACCTACTGTGTGCAAAGCACTGGAAATACCAAAGGACAATGTAGAACAATCCTTGTCTTCAGAGATGGAACTTTTATCCTCTTGGGAAGTATAGAGCATGAAAAAGGATAAACAAATGTGCAGAGTAAAAAAGTAGTGTCTTTATAGTCAGAGGATATGAGTTTATATCCAGGCGCCGCAGTGACCTTGGGCAAATAATTTCCCTTCTCTGGACTTCTTTTTCCTTATCTATAAAAATGAAAGAGGCCAGACGACTCAGGTGACTTCTAAAGTCTTTTCCAGCTACATAGAAATCTTTGCCACCACAGAAAGAGCAGCTATAAATAGTTTTTGTACAAGTAGGCCCTTTCCCCTTTTTTATTATCTCTTTGGGTTACAGACAAAATAGTTGTATTACCAGATCAAAAGGTATGAACAGTTTTATAAAGCCCTTTGGGCATAGTTCCAAATTGCTCTCCAGAATGGTTGGATCAATTCACAATTCCACCAACAATGCATTAGTGTCCCAATTTTACCACATCCCCTCCAACATTTACCACTTTTCTTTATTGCCATATTGGCTAGTCTGATAGGTGTGAGGTGGTTCCTCAGAATTGTTCTAATTTGCATTTCTCTAATCAAGACTTTTTTTCTTGTTTTAGACCATTTTTCATATGATTATTGATGGTTTTGACCTCTTCATCTGACAATTGCTTGTTCATATCCTTTGACCATTTGTCAGTTGGGGGAAGATCAAGCATTTTCAAGAGGCATAGCTGCCCAAAAATAGTGCCCTGCTGGGTTCAAGTACTCTGTCTCTGATAGGTATTAGAGTATACCCTTGATAAAATCATTTATCCTCTCTTGATTCTCAGTTGCCTCATTTCTAAAATGGGCATAATACCACTTACACTTCTTACCTCACTGGATTGTTGTGAGGAAATCACTTTGTAATCCCTTGGGTACTAGAGAATTAAGAATTAGGATTGTGATTATTGTGAGTACGGCCTCACATGTTGTTGGTTCAGCTAACTTCTAGGCATAGGGAGAGCTTTGCTTCACAAAATCTTGCATTGCTTCTGGGTGATTCTCATTAAATGAAAGTACTTCCATAATCCAGTTAGCCTCAAAACACTAACTCTATTCTTATTAGACTCCATTCAGAACTATGCAACTTGATTGCTTTGTCCAGCTTCCTTGACTGCTTGTCAGATCACTAGTTACTCTTGCATTCAGAGCTGAGAACTTTCTCATTGATTGAAAGACTCTGTTTTCAGACCTTCAACAGCTACCATTATTTTTGTACTGGTGGGATAAATGAGAAAGACTTTCCTGCAATTCTACCTACAATGTATGCTTTTGTCAGCCAGAGAGAACCAGGAGAATGCAGAAAAAGTTAAGGGAACAGCAGAGTTTAGCAAGAAGAGGGGTAATCAATAAATCCCAATATTTAAAAAGGTTGGGAAGGATGAAGACAAATTCAAACGTTGGATCTGGCGTTTACCCAATTGAAAGTCACTTATGAAAAAAGCTACCTCCTTAATGATAATGATAATAATTTGCTTTCCTATTATCCCTAACAACTTATAAAATATTGTCCTCCCAATAATCCTGTGACCTAATAGTCAATGGTGAGGAGCATAGAGCATGTATTACACCACCATTATCATATAGAACTATCAAGCCTGGTATAATGCTAATTTGCTAAAATTTTGCAAATTTTCCAGCTCTTTGTTGTTGTTTTTTTAGTACTGGATAGTTTTCTAGGTAGGTTAAGCACATGAAATCCTGATTTAAACCGGATCTAAGATTCTCGTGAGCCTGATCCATATGGTGTATCCTAGTGTCATATGGTATAACCTGGTATAGATAGTTTGTCACTCATGAGTTTCACTGGTACATCTTTAATATCTATGTTCAAGTATCTAGGAGCTCACCCATCCTACAACCTTCTTTTAGCTCATCTGTCGAGTTTCTATAAAAATTGTTGAATGAGAATTGATTGGGATGACTCAGTGTCACATTGCCATCAGGTTTGGGGCTTAGTCACTAGGATAACTCATTGTATGAAGCATCCTAGATGTTCGAATTCATTTTAAGACAATAATTTTTGAGAAGAATTATGATTCTAGCATGTACCAGTATGATAAAGGATAGGCCGGATAAAAGAATTAGGGGGGGCTCTGTTGCTCTGGGGCCAATGAGAAGCATAGATCTAGAGTTGGAAGGGACCTCAGAAGCTGTCTAATTCAACCCTGCAGTTTTGTAGATGAGGGTACTGCAACCTAGAGACAATATTGAACTCGGCCCAGGTCACACACAGTGGTAAATGATAGATTTGACTCTAAATCCATTGCTCTTTCCACTATACCCCATTAATAGCCAGTGTGACAGTGAGAACGTGGGAATAATAGCATTCAAATAGGAATGGAAAGAGGAAGGTTCTGTCTGACAGAGTCCAGAATGGTTCAATATATTCTTATGTTCAATTGGTCAATGTGAGAATAAATGCTTCTTTGGTCATTTTGCATCTCTTGGGCGCTGCATCCCATCTATCATTCTGCTCGTGGAGTTTGACCCTCTTCCCATGCTAGCCAAATATTGTGAAAAATCTCTCGGAGCCGAATGGTCTCGTGTTGGAGTTTGACTGCCAGAGTTTCTTGGGTGAGGATGAGCAAGTCCCCCTTCCTCTCTTGGAACTTGAGTGTCCTTATTTGTCAAACACGAAAGCTGAACTGAATGATCTCTTTAGGCCCCTTTCTGGCTCCAAGAATCAGGCTGTCTCTACTGTTGATGTTTTCTGCCGCCTTTTAGAGAGAAGTTGTAATGTGCCGGAGTCATACATAGGCACAGGACAAAATGTCAAAACAACACATCAGTGACGGGTGAAAGCCTGCCTCGTGTGGCGCCTGCCTGGAGTTATTTATGATTCCATTTCTTTTTCAAATGGCTGGCTTTCTGAGTAGCAAGTTAACCTGTGCTTTGGTAACAGTCATATTCAACTGCTCCAAAGAGGCCATAATTTTCCTTGTTTTGTGTCAGCCTACACCCATCCACCCCCTCCGTCAACAGAGTCACTGTCTGAGGGTCAGTCGGTCAATTTCATCAAGATATTCATGGTTATGTCTGAAGCAGAGGTTCATGGGAACTGCTCTCAACTCCACATCCATCCACAGCCCACCTGAAAGGAGGAAGCAGAGTTCCACTTGTCATTCTGATGGATCGTACATGTACCTCCCTCTCCAAAGGAGCTGACAGATTAAACTGCAGGGAAGGGAGGGCTAGCAACTGAGTGCAACATCTGGAAATGAATAGCATCTACTGATGTCATTGTGCTAAGGAAGGAGGACTTCATGAGCGCTCCTAATTCCCCATGGCTTTTCCCCGGTTTTATACATCTCTACATCTGCTCCTGCAGAAATCCAGTGAGCAGCAGTATCTGTTCCTTCTAATGGCCATTGCATTGTTGCCACAAGCCTTCCTTTATCTAAGCTCCTGCTCTTTGTCAATATTATACGAACATGTGACCGAGCAGCATAGACTCATTCATTAAAAAAGAGGAGGTTGGACTAGATGACCTCTCAGGTCCCTTCAAACTCTGACCCTGGAGGACCTCTGGGATCCTTTATTGCCCTCAAATCTGCAATCCCATAACCCTCAGATAGAAGGAAAAACATTTCACTTTGGAATATATGGTGTGGTAGGAAGGGTACTAGACTAGAGGGCAGGAGACAAAGTTTTAGTATCAGCTCTGCTGCTACCTGACATTCTGACCTTGGCCAAGTCCCTCCCCTTCCTTGGATCCCACTTCCCTTCTGCGTAACACGAGGAGCTGGAAATGAGCGATCGCTAAGGTTCTGTCTAGTTCAATTTCCTTATGAAACCTCATGGTAAAGAAGTAGAATTCTATTTTACAGCCATACGCTTCCATCACAATGATACAGTATGTTATAGATGTACGTGATATGTAATAAGAATGTTGATAGCCCACGGGAGGTTATGGTTTTCTATACAGGTGCCAAACCAGATAACATAGGTAGTAGCAGGTATTCTATGGGGAGACCAGTAATAAACAAAGGAGCCAGAATTCAAGAAGGGCCAACAGTAAAAGCCATAACTTCAGAAGGCCATATATCAAAGTACAAAATATGGTTAATAGACAAGATTAACCGAAAAATCAATGCAAGGGGACAAGTTAGACTCTTCATTATCATTGGACCTTACTGATTCCTGGAATGCAGCTTTAGAAGGGAATACTATTTCAAAGGAGTAGAACAGGTAAGAGGCAAGCCAAGAGAGCCTTGTATAGCATCAAGATAAATAAACCAGAGAAAATCCAAGTACCTAAAGGAGGAACGCATTTCGATAGGGTATCAACAGATTGAGAAAAAAAACAGATGCTTTCTTTTTGTGGGTGTACTATAGACCACCCAGACAGAAGAGAGATTTACAACATGCATTTGGAAAATAGATTCCAGACTTGGCATAGAGGCACTATATAGCATTGAGATGGAGCATGACTTGTTTGAACTTTTGCTTGAACTTTCTTTTTAAAAAAAACTTGCATGATAATTTCATTCTTTAAGAGGTAAAAGAAGTGACATGGTAAATTGTGAGTGTTTTTCTAGACTCGATTCTGACCAACAAAGAAAATATGTTTTTTTTCCAAATAGAAATGTTAACAACCTTGGTATAAGTTACCACTCCATCTTAGAACTTGAGATAGAGAAGAGGAAAGCTGGATATATTCTGATAAATTATCTTAAATAACAGAGGCTGCAGATTTTAAGAGGTTTAGTGACAGGAAAGGTTAGAATTCAGTGTCCTAAAATTCAACAAAGGAAATTGGCCCAAGAGGGTTAGAAAGCTCTCAGAGATGAAAATCTGAAAACAGAAACATAAATTATTCTGATGGAGAAGTAAAAGTAGAATTATGACTCTATAGAGAGCATGAAACGAAGTCAGGTTGTTGAAGGACAAGAAGATGAACTTGGAAGGCTGAAAGAGTCAGTCACTTCTTTGCCTCAGTAGGGGAAAACATGGGTCTTGGAGCCTAAAATACTGATTCTAAACTTCAGCCATATTGTTTACTAGCTGTTTCACCCTGGCTATCACATAACTTCTCTGTGCCTTAGTTTCCTCATTTGTAAAATGGCGATAATAACTATCATACCCGTGTTCCAGGGTTGTGAGCCTTTGAGTCCTATGTTTCTAGAGGGCTTATATACTTTAAAACCTATATGACTATCATCATCATCATCATCATCATCATCATCATCATCATCATCATGATCAATAATAACAATAATAATAATAGGAGACTGAAATAGACATGCCTGTAGCATGGTGCACTGGCAAGGCTTTAATAGAAGACATTCTTCATTCTAATTCAACTCCACCATTACATACTTGTGTGACCCTAAGAAAGTCACCTAACAACTCTGGACTTCCGTAGAATGAAGTTGGACTAGACGACCCCTGATGTCCTTTCCACCTCTTGATCTCTGATTCTAAGTTAAAAACCAATGCATGTGATAGAGAATTAAAACAAGAGGATCCTACGTAAAGAGTGTTAGGAGTACCAGAACCCTCCATGGCTACCATTTTCTCTATGTAGCAGCAGTTTTTCTACTTCTAGCACCTCTAAGTGCCCCTAGAACCTTGGAATTTATGGCTCTGCTCCCCGGTTGCTCCTGAAAGTGGTGAGAGCTGTGCATCTTTCTCATGCTACATACCCATCAGCCTCCCACCATGTCCCTGGCATCCTTACACAAAATGTGTTTCGTTCCTCCATGTCTATCCTCCTAACTCCTAGAAAGGGAGAACTGCTTGAAATGGGCTACCATTCATCCACGGCGATTCCTCCTTGGCCAGAGGAGAGGGAGCAGAAGGGGGAGAGCAAGCTTTGATAGCAAGAAATACTCTGCCTTGGTCCATTCCAATGATCACGGCTGATGTAAACCAGCTCATTAGCCCCGGGCCAGGCAGAGATAATGCAGGGAACTCCAGGGAGTATGGATGCCAAGGCTGTGCAAATTGACAAAAGGTTAAGTAAGTCAAGCTAAAGACTTTCTGTTTTAGGATGATATACTCGCTGGCATTACTGAAATCGTTTATGTTATTGATTTTGTTTTCATTCTTATCTTATTCTTGAACCTTTTCAATCATGCAGAAATGCTACGCAAAGCCTTCTCCGCCCCACTTCAACTCAGTCTTTGGGAGGAAGATGGAACTTGTTGCTCTGGATGCCAGCTTGGCTCCTTTCTGCAGGCAGAACTAAAAGTCGGGTGCCTACTTTCTAATCGCTACCTTCTCCTTACCCCAATCCACAATTAAGGCTGCCCATTGATCTTGGCATAAATAATATCCAAGTGGTGACTGGTGCAACTTTATGATTTGGGGTGCAGTAATTTGCTAAGCATTTATTAAGCTTCGACTATGTTTCCCGGCACTGTTCTAGGCACAAAGGATGCAAAAATAAAAGTTTGATCATTCCTTCGTGCCTTCAAGGAACTTACAAGCACTTATTAAACTTCTTCCTTGAGCAAACCCTGTGCCCAGTGCTAGGGATGCAAAAACAAAAATGAGACAGAAACCACCTGCCCTCAGGGAGCGTATGTTCTGCTGGAAGGACACATTATGTTCATAGAGAAGTCAATACAAAACATATGCAGTAGGGGCAGCTGGGTAGCTCAGTGGATTGAGAGTCGGACCTAGAGACGAGAGGTCCTAGGTTCAAATCCGGCCTCAGACACTTCCCAGCTATGTGACCCTGGGCAAGTCACTTGACCCCCATTGCCCACCCTTACCACTCTTCCACCTATAAGCCAATACACAGAAGTTAAGGGTTTAAGAAAAAAAAAACATATGCAGTAAAAATAAGTGAAAGATACTTTGGCAGAAGTATTTTTGCCAAATACTTGAGGGCGATCAGGAAGGGCCTCATGTAGGAGGCAGCCCTTGTTCTGATTCTTAGAGGGAGCTTGGAATTTCAAGAGGAGAAGCTCGACAGCAAGAGTGATTCATTATTGTCATATTTATAGGTCTTATCTATGACAAAATATTCATCGTTCCAATATATGACAAAATAGTCATAATTCCATTCTTTGTGGGCATAAAAGATTGGAAAGAAAAATAGTAATAATAGCAGCTGACATTTGGGAAGCATCTATTATGTGCCAAGCACTGTGCTGAGAGCTTTACAATTATTATTTCATTTGATCCTCACAGCAATGCTGGGAGGCAGGCACTATTATTTTTCCCATTTTACAGATAATAACATTATTGATGATAACTGTACAATTTATTATGTCATTGGATTCTCACAACAATCTGGGGAGGTAGGCGCTATTATGATCCCCATGTTACAGATGAAGAAACTAAAGCAGACAAAGGAGAAATGATTTGCCCAGGGTCACAGGGCTTTGAAGTGTTGGAGGCTGGATTTGAACTCGGGAAGATGAGTCTTCCCAACTTCAGACCTGGCATTCTATCCTTTGTGCCACCCAGCTGCTCTCTTGGTTTGGTATCCCACCTCTGACAGTTTGGAACTGTATGACCCTGAGCAAGTCATTTTATCTCTCTGGGCTTCACTTTTTCTCATCTCTTGGGTTTAGTTTCCTCTTGTCTCCCTCTTCCACTGTCCCCACCGGTCTCCACGGCTACTCTTCCTTTCCCAGCTCCATTGCATCTTTTCAGCTGCTTAGAAAATCATTCATGTTGAGCCTAAGATGCCCAGCAACCAAAAGCAGTTGAAATCACCAAGAACAGATATTTTACCAGAGAGGAAGGGGGAGGCAGAGAGTGCATAAATCTATCTGATATTCAAATCCCAAGACAACTTTGGGATCTCCATGACCTTGGGAGCATCCATGCTTCACATTTCGGTAGTAGCTTATTTTCCAAAGCATCTTATTTAAAAATTGAATGGCTCTCTTTTCTTTTCAAGGGACCTCACTTTTTCTCTGTATGCCATACCCTTCTTCTTCCCAGAGAGAATCCTCCATAATAAAGAATCCAAATGATTTTATTACAAAAAGCATTTATTCAGTGCCTCCTAAGAGCACATAGTAGGAGTGTTGTTATCCCCATTTATATCAAAGAAAACCAAGGCCTAGAGAAGTGAATAGTCTTGCCCAGGGAAACATAGCTAATATTTGTTGAAGGCTGGATTAGAACCCAGGACTTGCTGCCTGACTAATACTTTATTTTTCATGTTTACCATGACATGCTACCTCTTCTTGGGGTCACATCAGAGCTAAAGTTAGCTCAGTAAGAGCAGATTTTCTCCAAGAGGGTCTAGTTGATAGTATCCTAGTGGAGTATCTGGCACAAGGTTTATTCTGAGAGTGTGGAGCTCAGGTCCTGTGGAACCCCAGCTCTAACCCATGGCAGGATGGGGCTACTTCCCCATCTCTATCAACTCACTCATTATCTGAGTCCTCTGGACCTTTGGGATCAGTCTGTGCCAAGGTCGTGGGGCATTAGGGGGGCGGGATCCTCCTAATTTGGATTACGGGCTCCATCATGAAATCTCGAGTAGTTAACACCATCGTCAGTCGTGTCTTTCTTTCTCCTTCATCATCATGGTGAGGGTCTTCATGGAATTCCATTGGGGAAGAGCAGTATATGGAAGACCTAGGAAGGAGGTGGGAACGATTGCCTCTAAAGTAGCTTAGCATGGACCTTGATGCTCCTCTCCGTCACTGCCACCCACATTAGCTCACAACGCAGCCGAGTTCTCTTCGCCCTGGTATGAAAAGGAACATGAGCTCATCAATCTGGAGCTGGAAGGGATCCTAATACTGACTTTGAGCTTCCTAGAGTTATCCCAAACCATCTAGGCCATCCCCACTGCCTTTTAGAGAGACAAGCACACAGGCAACAAGGCTGGCCCAGAATTCGAACCAGTCTTGCATGAGACCTTAAGCTAGGTAGGAGAAAGCTGGGATGAAGGAAACTTTTCAGAGCTAGAATCTCCTCTCTGCAAAGTTTAGACATCAGAGACAGAACAAAATGAATCTCTCAGTTGTCAGAATGTTCAGATTTCCCCCGTGTCCTGGGGATCCTAGCTAAATGCAGATGACTAACAAATGACTCTTGTTTTTAAAATTGCCTTTCGCTTTTTTCAAAAGGAACAATTGGGGAGTTATTTCTCCCTTTTTCTTCTCAGTATGTTCCCATTAGAGTCATTCAAATGACAGATCTCTTTGATTGCTCATAACTCTCTTGCTTTGGGAAAATGGTGCTGGTCTCTACACAGCTCCCTTCTACTGCACAGTTATCCTACTGTGGACAGATCCTTCTGCCCCTTTCTGGAGAGGGAGGGTATCTAGCCTATGTGCGATTGGGTTCTTTGCCTTGCCTCATAAAGTTCCTGATCGTGTACTATTTAAGCTCATTGATCCAGAGTTGGAAGGGACCTTATATGCCATCAGGTCCAACCCCTTCATTTTACAGAGTAGGAAATTGAGGCCCAGGAAGGTAAAGTTCTGACTTTCCCAAGGTCCCATAGGTAGTGAGTGGCAGAAGCACGATTTGAATCTAGGTCCTCTATCTCTAATAGGAAGATGAGACATGTGCAGTTCATAGTGTATTATACAATAATGCTTCTTGTTGGCATCTCCCAAATACTGTAATCCTGCCCTGTGGTCCATACTGTCAGGGTACATGGGCCGTCACAAGGGTCACATCAACCATGATCCTCCTGATTTGGACTGCACCTCATTACAAAAAGGGCTGCTGAAGTTTTCAAGGCTGCCATGTAAGATTCTAACATCCCCAGGGGGTTATGGGAAGGATTTTCCTAAATAAGACAGCCACACTACTGAACCAAGAATAGGGGCTTTTGATGGCAAAGAGGAGGAACCTGGCAAGACTCTTGTATCATAAACATGAAACAAGACCACTCTTTACTGCTCTTTACTGCTCAAGAGACTTTGATCTTCTCCTTCCACCCCAAACTGTTCTTGCCTTCCTGGGTGGTGGCCAGAGTCCCAATATCGCAGCACTTGGTCATCTCCAATTTGGGTCCCTCAGATGACAGTCGGGTATGTTTTCTTGTAAACGAAAACCCCTGCAAAGTGGCTTAGTCAGTGGGTTTCCAGCGATTCCTTATCAGTCTGTGATGCCTACATGACATTCTCTGTACAGAACTTCAGACATCTCATGTATTTTTATCATTTCCCAGGATCATGGCTTATATTCGGGCCTTGTGTGTGGTTTTCAAGTTTAACAAATGTTTCAGATACTTAGGATCATAGATTTGGGGCTGGAAGGGACCTTGGAGACTATCAAGTGCAATTCCTCCATTTTGTGGAGGAGGAAGTTGAGGTCTAGCATGGATAAGTAACTTGCCCAGGATCCCTCAGCTAGTTATCATCTTAGGGGCAGGACTTGAACCTGAGACTTTCAGACTCCCCTATGGGTATCTCCATCATATGATTTGATTCACCCAGCAGTATTGTGAGATAATACCCCATTTTAGAGATGACAAACTGAGGCTCAGAAGCATTACATGACTTGCCCTGGTCATGTAGAAAGTAAACGTCAGAGGCAAGATCTGAACCTGGGACCTTTCCAAGTCTAGCACTCTGTCTCTTCCCAAGGCTTTAGCGTTGGAGAGTTCCCTTTTCATGGTTCCCAATCAGTTGTGACTAAAGTATGTTTCTTTTCTTGCTTTATTGCTGACTTGCCTCATTCATTTGGGACTTATTCATAGTAAAAATAACTAGAATCCCTTATTCATTCGTTTCTTTAAGGTCTGCAAAGAACTAGAGCTCTCTTTACTCATTTGATTATTCAAATCTGGATGGGGAAGTTGAGATCCGTTGGTGTTGTTATTCCTTTTCTAGGCTCGTAATGAGTTAAGTGGTACCACATGCACTAGAAAAGTAACCAAGCATCCTGAAGCATTTGTCTGGGGTAGCACAAAAGGTTAGCTGAGGGCAATTAGTCAGTGAGGAGTGGCCCAGTGCCTCCTGGGGCATGTAACTCCCCAGTGGGGTTCTTCAGGTCAAATGCTGGTAATAGCCCTCAATCGCCACCAGAGGTCCTTGGCCCAGTGGGTCAGGGAACTGGCATGCTAGCTTCCTGGCCTCTGCTCATTTCAGCAACTCGGATGCACATCTTCTTTTAATCTGTGTCCCAGTATACAAGTGTCAGTGGAATCTACTGGAAGCCTTTTCCCGGTGGGTTTTTTTTTTATTAGCATTTCCCCAAATGAAAGGAATCTGAGACCGGGAGCAGAATGGGCTTCCTGTCTTGAGGCTAGCAGTGGACAAGCCCTCTCTGTGGGCACCTCCTCAGGCTGGGTGTTCTGCCAGGCCCAACTTTGAAGTGGCACCACATTAAGTATTTTCACTAATGAATTGCTTTGCTCTAAGTGTTGTTCTCTGTGTAGCTACTAAAATATTGACAGCTGAGATGTAAGACTATGAAAGTTAATTGCCCGGGCCAGAATTAGACCTTCCTTCTAATGCCTTAAGCTATTCACAGCCAGATTGCAGAGTGGATATCCTAATAGGAGATGCCGTTTGCATCTGTAATCTTGATCCTGGGGTGGCCCCTTCCCCTTCGAACTTAGCAAGAATCCAAATGGCAGTGATCGCGAGTCCTTACCACAGCATTGTTCATCGAACTTGCCGAGAACATTTCAGCCTCATTCAGTCCCTTATTAATTGTTGCCTTTTTAGAGGTCACCTGCAGTTGCGAGTAGTAAATTTTAGCCATGAACTTTCCCTTATAGGGTGGAATATATATAAAACCATTTAGGAAGAACTCCCACGTAAGATGGCAGCAGCCGAAAGGAAAAAAGGTTGGCCACGTTCCAGGAGTGAAAGACCACCCAATTGCCCAATTGTCTCATTGGCATCCTTGGCCAAGAGAAGACAAGAATGGCCCCCTTGTGGCGAAGTTGTGGGAGGACATGGGTGAGGGTCACATAGCATTACCAGGCAACATTGGAAGGAATACCTCTAGGACAATGGGATCCCACATCTAGAACTGGAGTGATTTCAGAGGCCATCTTTTTTCCTATACCTTCACTTAACGGATGAGGAAACTGAGGGTTAATGAGGGAAAGGGTCACACAGACAGCAAGTGAGAGAGACAAGGCTAGAACCCTGGGCCTCTCACAGCAGATCCAACATGAGGAAATCCCAGGGCAGACCAGCCAGTCTAAATGAAGTAGCCTGGTCCCCTGATGGAGAGACAGGAAAGCAGCAGGTGCCAGGCAAGCCAAGATACCACCGCCGTCTTGACCACTATGAACAATGCGGGCAATGGTCAAGACAGCCCAGGATGCTGAACCCAAACACCCAGGGATAGTGATGCTTTTAGCCCTGTGCCCTCAGCCACCATCTTGGGAGGCAAGCCCTGAGGGGGCAGGGGATGTTGGAGCCTGGCAACTGCTCTTGCAGGTCCTCCTGCCACGGCAACTGAAGACCCAGAAAAGAAAGATCTTTCCGACAAAGACCTTGGCCTTGTCAAATGGTTGAACATCAGAAAACTGGTATGATTTTATCAGGGGGAATGACATCAAAGAAGAGCTGTTACCCTTTGCTTTGCCATTGTACCGTCAGGACCCTCGTGAGGCCTTTTTATGTAAGTTGTAGCCGAAACCTTCCCTATGTGTCGTCTCCCCTCATTGGAGTGTGAGCTTCTCAGAGTAGGGAACGACTTGACTATTTGTATCCCCAACAATTAGCACAGTGCCTTGTACACAGTAAGCACTTACTAAATGCCTGATTCATTTGCTCTTACTTCATAGATTCACTGGAGCACTGGAATTCATATAAATGCAGCAGGCATTTGTATGGTGACCAACACTAGGGAGTGATGCACAGGAAGGATTCAAAGCAGGTGCCAATCCAGTAGGAGGAGGTGATGCATCCATAAAGTGTGCATTGGAATCGAGCATCTGCGGTTTCATTGCTAAGGGCGCTTCCTCCCCCTTCCCCACCTTGGACATCCTAAATCATTTGACTCCAACTGCCTAGGAATCTGCCATCTAGACTCTGGCCAGCGCCGGGCCGCCTTCTTATTCTTTCCATTCTCTAGGGGCACCAAGTTCACATCAGCTGCTGGTGACCACTAGGATATATAAAACTGCCCGGCATCTTATGTTAGCTATTGCCCTTGTTACGGCAGCCTTTCCTGCTTCAAAGTCTTGCAGTGATCTCATTTAAGCTTTGTGATAAACAGAGTGGGTTTTCTCACTTCTGTTTTGAAGCTAAAGTAAATCAAGTGTACAGAAAGGAAATGACTTGCCCAAGATCATACATCCGTTAAATAGGATAGTTCAGTCCTGAAACCAGTTTTTCGTACTCTTCCCTTTTAATGGAAGTCAAAATGGAGGCTTCGAAGAGTTAGATAACTTTTCAGGGAACCGCAGATGGTATCTAGGTCTAGATCTGAACATCGGTCTTCCTGACACTGTATTTAGCCTGCTCTCCCATTTTCCATGCTGCCTTTCATTTCTTGCATTAACTCTCTTCCTGGAAATGGGATGTTGCTTTCGATTGTGTAGCAACTGTCATTTGGCTGTAGTGAATCTACACCCAGAGCCCCCGTCATGTTCTAAATGGGGTCTGACATCAGTTTGAACTGAACATTGGCACAGCAATTAGCTCAGCACATGGTGGAGAAGCTTCCCTTGTGCCCGCCTCCCAACCCACCATACTGGCAGTGTTGGAAGTACTCCTCAATGAATCAGACTTGGTCTCCATGCCTTCGGGGAAGGGCTGATGTTTTTTCCTATGTGGGCTTCCCATGGAACTTATTTATAATTCTGTCACTTTGCCCTCCTATGCAAAATGTTTTCTCCAAGCTAACAAGCCCTCCCTGCCACCCTGGCAGATGAGTAGTAGGTGAAAGTGATGGGAAGAGGGATTTGTCCAAAACCACAAGAGATAAGTTAAGTCCAAGAACTCAACAAATGCATAGAACGCTTTTTCTGTGTATGGATCCTGTGCAGGGTGCTGGGGATATACACAGTTTATATAGGACCCAGGATAGGTCCTTCATGAACTTATAATTCAACAGGGATGTAGTGATGGATAGTAGGAAGGAAACCCAGGACTAGGGTCATAGGACCTGAACTTTAATCCTGGCTCTGCTTCTTGCTTTCTCGGTGGCCTTGGGCAAGTCAGTTAGCTTCTCTTACCCTCAGTTTCCTCTTCTGTAAAATGAAGAGTTGAACTAGGTGGCCTCGGAGACCCTTTCAGCCCTGTCATCCTTTGATCTTAGATCCCTTCCCTTCTCCGGGCCTCAGTTTCATCCTCTGTAAAATGAAGGGATTGTATCAGGTGACCTCTAAGGTCCTTTCTAGGTCTAAGTCTCTGATCCTGCAGCTCTCTAAGGAGAAATGACCAATATTTGAACCTTTGGAGGCTTTCACAGTGTCATTCCAACCTGTTGGCATCTCTGGGAAGGCCTTTTCATTCAAGTGTCTCAAATAAAGTCACGAAAATCAAATGGGCATGCCGGATGGCTTCTTAGGGTTTAGTTACCTGAATGAGAGGGAGAGCGGCTAATACTGTGCCACGTGAGCTGTCTTTTCTAATGGAATATGAGTTGGATTACATGGCTGCTGTAGTCCTTTCCAATTCTTAAATTCCATGATTGGACCAGATCCCTTCTGTGGTCCCTTCCACTTCTAGATCTTGGATCCCATGTGTTTCCTTAGAAAAATGCCTTCCCCCTCATTGGGCCTCAGTTTCCTCAACTGTGAAATGGGGGATTGGACTACCCCTGATGCCCCTTCCAACTCTAGAGCTAAGAGCCTATGATGTCATTCCTACTACATGGCTGGGCCACATTCTTTTCCAGTCCTGCATGTCTGCAATGATGTCTTTTATGCCACTTCTGGTGTGCAAGTCATTGCTGGTCATGTGGTGTCACCCATTCAGAGTATCCTTCCTTTGCCCTTTGGGCTATTTGTAACTTTATGCTCAATTTAGTTGTTGGCACACAACATGTCATCTTTGTCCTCCACCCAAAGACTTGGCAGATATAACCCAAATAATTCCAATAACTGTGTGACAATGTAATCCATCCTAAATTCATAAGAGAGCTGCAAGTAGTGCTGGGAACTTGGAAGGTGGGGAGATCATTTCTAGCTGGTGAGATCAAGGAAGATATACTAGGCCTTCTTGTGTGCATTCACACTCAGAGCTCAGTGTCCTTTGGGGCATCTCCTTCCCCTGGCACCCTCTTTGCCTGGAGGAAGATGATGGAGAGCTCAGAAATTAGTGATTCAGTTATACAGATTCTGATCAAGCACCACAATCCCTAGGCCCCTCAGGGCAGCCCTGGGACCCAAGACACAGCATCCCCCATCACAGAGACTCTCTTGAAGCTCTCTTGTTCTCTCTGACACCTCCTTCTGTGTACACTTTCTGGGGTGTTAGGATCCTCCTCCGAAAGCTTGGAGGGACCTTAGAGACCTTTATAATTAACCTTTTCATTTTACAGATAAGAAAACTGAGACCCAAAGATGTGACTTGACTAGGGTCACACAGCTATTAAGCATCTAAGTTCAGATTTGGTCTTAGGTATCTCTTGCATCAAGCTCAATGCACTATCCACTATTCCTTGCTTCTTCTTGGAAGCTCCAAATCTCTGGGCACCCCCTCACACCTCCCAGCCTAAGAAGCAATATTGCAGCTTGGGGTGAGGGCTGGACTTAGAGCCAGAAAGCCTTGGGTTCAAATCATATCTCTGACACTCACTCTGTGCAGATCTGGCCTCAGATTCATCATCTGGAAAATGAAGGGATTTTCCTCAGTGTTGTCTAAGGTGTCTCCTTGCTGTCAGTCTGGAATTCTTCTCCTCTTCCCTGGCCTACGGTCCTCTGCACTGACACCTGCCTTGCCCTTTTGGTTCTCTCATGCCACATTCTAAACCAGATCTAGATTCTGTTGTTGCTCGGAGATGTCATTCATGTTGCAGTCTTTCTGACTCCATTTGGGGTTTTCTTGCTTAAGATACTAGAGTGGTTTGCCATTTCCTTCTCCAGTTCTTTTTGCAGATGAGGAAACTGAGGCAAACAAGGTTAAGTGATCTGTCCAGGATCACATAGCTAATAAGTGTCTGAGGTCATATTTGAGTTCAGGAAGGTAAATCTTCCTGACTTGAGGCCCCTCCACTGCGGCATCCCCTAGCAGCCTAGAGCTCGATTCTACCGCCATATTTTTTAATGTCAGTGCTGAAAGTTAGACTAACTACTTCCTGTATAGGCCTCCGAACTGCTATATGCCCTCAGCATCTACTGTACCTTGGCAGATTCCTTTTACCAGCTTTGTCAAAGTAGGCTTAATGGAAGAGGTAGACTTGGGGCTGAGCCTTAAAGGATGGCTAAGACTTGGCCGGAGGCAGAAGAGGGTCTCTGTGCCATAGGATACAATCTGAGATGAGATACGGGATTGGGAAAGACCAGAGAATTTATGGGGGCTTCAGGTACTCCAGCTCTGTTGGCTCATAGAGGATGTGTCGAGGAAGAGTGAGAGGCATGTGAAGCTCGATGAAGTAGTTGTCCCTGCATTTTAGAGGAGCGCGAAATTATAGGCTAAGGAGCTTGAATTGAGTTTGGTGAGTAATTGGGAGCCTCTGAAAGATTTTGAGGAGAGCAGTGGCATAACCAGATCTGGACAAGAGGAAAATTAATGTGGCAGAAGTGCGATAGATGGATTGATGGACCAGTGGGGAGGAAGTATTAAAGAGAATACCAGTCAAGAGGCCAGTTGCCTCTTCTAGGCAGGAGAAGAGTCTTGATGCGCAGTAGTGAAGGCTGATTCTAGAGCGACAGCACAAGATAGACAAAGAAGGGTTGTGACCGCAAGTGATATTGCAGTGAGAGGACATTGGTTGGGGATCTGCAGTCTCAACAATCCCCAGGACCCAGGAATGAGATTAGGGTTTGTTTTTACCAGTGTCAGTCCCGAAAATGTTTGGAGGCAGCAGACACATCGAGAGATCACACAGGTTAATGAAGCAGAGAAATGCAGCAGAAAGCCGCCTGTTTTCACCCAAGTGCCAGTTGTCTGGGTAACGATTTTGTGGGAATCACATTTATTTAATTGATAGCTCCCCTTGCTGATCATAGGTTGAGGTTTAACCCATTGGAAAGGCTCTCTCTTGACATTGTTCTTGCTACCAAAAAGAGATAGTAGGCTGGCATGTCTGAACTGTTACACATGTGCCCCACTCGTTTTCAAATGAAAAGAAAAACAACAATCCTGGGAGGTAGGTGCTATTTTACAGATGAGGAAACTGAGGCAGGAGTTAAATGACTTGCCAGGGTCACAAAGTTAAGTTCTGAGTCAGGATTCAAATTAAGATGTAACAAAAGACACTAAGCAAAATATGGACCAAAACACCAATGAAGACGTAGCATCTCTGTAAATTTACTCCCATTTCAAATAAGTTCTTGTCCCTCGCTCCCCATGAGCTGCATGCACTTGTTCTTAGGTAAGAGGAAGTGGTTATTTTCTCTCTCCTTGAATCATGGCAGCCTCTATTCTCTCTAGTGCCATGCCATCGTCAAGGTTCCATTGCTCCCTAAGTCAGGGGAGCCGCCAAGGCCTTACCCCAAAGTCTTCTTCCATCAGACGCTGCCACAGCATTCTCTCCACCTTTGCCCATGGGCATGTATGTACCTGAGGATGTCTGGGGGAGATGAAGCCGCTCTCAGCCCTTCCCTCCTCCTCCTCCTCCTCTGTACACACAATAGGCCTCGCCATGTTATTCATAATTTCTAACTTACATAAATTTGATACAGCAATATGAGAGATTATAACTTGCCTCATTACAGTAGGACTACTGGAAAATGGGCTCTGTTCCCTTAGCAACAAATGAACAACAGATGTCAGAATTTGATAATGGACCATCAGCTGAATACAGTCAACCTATATAATAGTTTGAGCACTAGAGAGGAAACTGCCTCCCTAGAAGATGTCTTCTAGATACATGTGGTTTATTTTTATCTTATTCATTATGGAATAAACTGAATTTTGAAGGTGAAAAGAACTTCAAAGGGTACTCAGTCCCTATACCTTACCTGTATATGAATACTCTCTCCACTATTCTTTTTTTTGTTTTTGTTTTTAAACCCTTAACTTCTGCATATTGGCTCCTTGGTAGAAGAGTGGTAAGGGTGGGCAATGGGGGTCAAGTGACTTGCCCAGGGTCATATAGCTGGGAAGTGTCTGAGGCTGGACCCGAACCTAGGACCTCCCATCTCTAGGTCTGGCTCTCGATCCACTGAGCTTCCCAGTTGGCCCCTCTCTCCAGTATTCTTGACAGGTGACAGTCATCTAGGCTCTCCTTAAATACTTCTAGTGATGAGGAGCTCACTGCTTCATATGCATACTTACCTAATGCATTTCCAGATGGCTTTAATACATATCTAGCTCTTACATGTTGTTGCAAAGGCTTCTTTCATGGAATCCAGGGATTGGAAGAGACCCCATAGGTCATCCTGTCCAATCTGGGTCCATCCCCTCTGCATCAGTCTCAACTTGTAAGGGAGGGAGAGAACCACTACCTTTCAAGGCAGCCCATTCCACTCTTGAGTAACTGTAATCCAGAGATTCTTAATCCTTTTTATGCCATGAAACTCTTTGGCAGTCTGGCAAAATCCATTGATCCCTTCTTAGAATACTAGTTTAGAAATTTCCAAGGAAACCAATCATAGGGAAATGTACTTGTCAAAAAATATATTTTTTTATTTTAATTTATTTTAAATATTTTTCCATGTTTCCATGATTCATTTTCTTTCCCTCTCCTCTTCTTTCCCCCTCCCAGAGCCAGTAAGCAATTCCACTGGGTTGTACAAATGTTATCACCTGATACCAATTTCCATATTATTCCTTTTTACCACAGAACTGAAACCCCAAATCACATATCCATATAAACAAGTCATAAGTTTTTCTTCTGTGTTTCCACTCCCACAGTTCTTTCTCTCAATGTGGATGGCATTATTTCTCATAAGTCCCACGGGAACATCCTGGATCATTGTATTACTACTAGTAGTGAAGCCCATTACATTGGATAGTCCCACAGTGTTTTACTTTCAGTGTACAATATTCTCTTGGTTCTGCTCATTTCACTCTGCGTCAGTTCTTTGAGGTCTTTTCAGTTTGTATAGAAATCCTCCAGTTAAAAAATATTTTTTAAGCTCATGAACTTTATGGATTGAGAACCAGGCCTAGAGATGGGAGGCCTTGAGTTCAAATTTAGCCTCCAACACTTCCCTACTGTATAACCTTGGGCGAGTCACTTAACCCCTTTCCCAGCCCCTTTACCCCTCTTCCGCCTTGGAACCAATGCACAGTATTGAATCTAAGACAAAAGGCAAGGGTTTTAAAAAAAAATTCACCAACTCCAGTAAGATACCCCATATAAATATTATGACTGCCCCTCATCATTCAATGAACAAATACCTAAGTACCTCCTATGTTTCATACACTGTGCTACAAACCAGGAAACAAATGGTAAGAACGAAACAGGTTTTACTCTTGAATTGACATTGTTTCTTATTATGCCTGAAGCCACTTCTCTGTAACTTCTCGCTCTTACTCAGAGTTCTACCTTCTGGAGCCAAGCAGAACAAGTCTTATTTTTCTTCCATGTGAGAGCCTTTTGGATAGTAAAAGGCATCATGGTACTCTCTTTGGCCACCTCCCTTTCCCCCTGCCAAAGTTCTCCCTTCTCCAATCTACATATGCTCAGTTTGGTCACTGTAGACATCCTTTAATTTCTCACGTAATATAGTTTCCAGTTCTCCTGCCTTTCTGGTTCACTCCATTTTGTCAACATCAAGGTAAAGTGACAAGCAAGTCAACAAATTGAGCAAAGGACTCCATACCTTAAATGTGATCCAAACAGTCCAGTCCTGAGTACAATGGAGCTCTTACATCCTATGATGGAACTGTGGTAGTGTCAAGAATGCTCCCCAAATGATCACATCATTCACAAAAGCATTGTACTAGCATAAGGGGGCTGGTAATAGACCTGGGATTGTGCCTACTGATAGTTTCTATAAAATAAAGCTAATAATTGGTCACACTTGGGGAGCTTTAGCACTGAGAGAGCATGCAGGCGGACATTTCCTTGTTATCACCAGGTCATAGAAGCTCAGATTTAGAAGAGATTTGCAGAGGTTCTAGTACCTGCACAGAAAAGGAATTTCCCCAGAAATGACCCCAACAAATGATCCTCTGACCTGTACTTGAAAACTTACAGTTGTAGAAAACTCAAATGATCTCTGAGGAAGCCTATTCCATTTCAGACAATTTTTATTGTTAGGATTTCCCCCTCTTACATCAAGTTGGAATGTACACCAGTGTAACTTTTGCACCCCTTGCTCTCAGCTTTGCCATCTAGGGCTAAACCAAGTTAGTTTAAATCTTAAACCTCTACAGGTTCTGTATTTTCTTTGGTTCGATGAACCAAGTTAGCTTAAATCGATCCCAAATGGGAGCTCTTCAAAATCTTGAAATCTCCTGTGGTTTTTCCATATTCCACTTCCCCTCCCAGACTGCCACTACAAACTAAATGTCCCCAGTTCCTTCAGCCAATATCTTTATGTCTTGGAACCCTTCTCCATCCTCATTGCCATCCTTCTGGATCCTCTCTAGCTTTTCAGTGCCCCCTCTGAAATGTAGCATCCATAATGAACTCAGTGCTCCAAATGTAACTAGACCAGGACAGAATCCAGCAAGATTAATTAACTCCCTTTATCTTTATACTTCACCTTAACTAATGTAGCCTAACATCCTATTTATGTATTTTCATTCCTATATCATGTTAGTGATTCACATAGGGCTTACAGTCTGTTGAAATCCCCAGGTATTTTTATCTGGGCTTCTTTCCAGTCATTTTTATATATCCTGTGCTTATGTAAGTTTACTGTTTGAACCCCAGTGCTGGACTTTACATTTATCTCTACTAAATTCCATCTCAAAGCTTCAACCTGCTGTTTTTGCCTGATGATATGTTAATTCTATCATTCAGCTTCATGAAATTAGCAAGTACGATAAAATATATATTTCTCTACTCAGAGCCAGGTCATAATGGAACTGAAGAAGATCCATAGAAGTCTCTTGAAATTGGTCAAAGGAATAATTAGTGAGAGGAAAGTGGGCCAGCTCTGTGTTAGAATAGACTTCTTTGGTTTGAAAAGCTAAAAGTGAATGTCATCAGTTTCTATGAAATCATGTAGGCTATGGCTAGGCAATGGCTGATTTTTTTGGAATTCTGTACCTAAAGTAGGGGCATGAAGCTGAGGGAGAAATGACACTCCTCAAAGATTAATAAAAGGAACTTTGGGAAAAAGACATCAGGAAGCAACCAAAAGATTTCAATAAATTGATAGTAGACTGATCCACAGGGGTGTCTGGGGAACATAACTGCTGCCGAGTTGCTGGAGGCAGCTCTTCCCTCTCCTGGCAGGTCCATTGGGTGCCCTTCTCAGAGGGAGATTTTTGATCTGATCTAGTATGGTCTTGTGTAGGTTCTTTTGGTTTACTGAAACAAGGTCAACTTTTTCAATCCCAACACCAAACCATACGACAAGCACATGTCCCCAGATAAGTAATTTCTGGAAAGAGCAGTTGATTGGGAATCAGAAGACCTGAGTTCAAATCCTGCCATCTGTACTTACCAGTACCACACTGAAGGGAGTTGTCTAACTGTTCTAAACCTTGGATTTTTTTTTCAGTCATCATGTGAAAAAAGAAAACCACTTTCCTATCCTCAAAGCATTTGCCTTGCCGTTCTAGCTATCATTGTTCTTTGTGGTATGGTCGCACGACAGAAATGAAGTATGATTATGTGGCAGTCTGTGCACTCCTGTGGTAGATTCACAATGACAAGAGAACCAGAGCGAGGACCATAGCTTGTTGAGTGGATCCCCTGTGGGGTCAGAGAGGGCCATGAGTCACAGGTGATGGGCATACAGGGAGAGGCATTGATCCACATCATGGGAGGGGACCCCCAAATCAATGAGGTCCCAAGTCTATTAGCATTATCAGTGAACAACTGCAGAGTTTTCTCTTCAATGGTGTTCAAGGTCAGAACTCCCTCCAATATCCAGGGCAGCCCATTCATTTGGGCCTTCCAAGGCAATGTTAGTATTCCTGTTCTAGCTTGCTAACTGCCCGTCAATTGACCCAAGTGGCTCTTCTTTGCCAAAAAAGAAAAAAATAATTGCTAGCCAGGTGTCCTAGGAGCATAGCCAAGTTCCTTCCTTGGAAGCCAAAGCTCCAGCAGGCACCCAGTAGTAGTTTAGGTGCCGAGCCAGTTGAAGTACATTTAATTGGATTGCTGGGGAGGTATATTTAACAGCATAATGTCAAGCAACAGACACTGGGGTACTTTGACTCATTGAAATGGTCTGTTGGGCAGCTCTTCAAAAGCAGCTTCTTTCTCTTGGGCTGAAGACCAATGACTGTTCCGCAGTACAGTTGACTTATACATAAAGTCACTTTGAAAAATACTTTGGCATTGTGTCTGCACCAGAGTTACCCAGCAGGGTCTTCCGTTTGAGAGTCCAGATTCTTACCATATACAACCCAATATTTAAGATTTGAACCGAGTTGGTGAAGGGTGCTGTTCACCTGCTCGGGAGCATCTCGGAATGGCGAGTTTGGCTTATGCGAGGTGTAGGGGATGCTCTCCCCATAGAGACCCCAGGCTTTTCTCTACCTTTTGCTTCAAGGCAAATGAGAGAAGCTGATTTTTATTCACTTAGAGTTCTAGTGATCTTATAGGTCTCCGTGTGCCTATTTCTAAAAGATGCCAGCTGCCAGCTCCCAGGTAGACCAGGATTAGACATGAAACCTGACCTGTTCCAAGAGCCACAGGGATGACAGACTCTTAGCCTTGGGTTTAAAGGCTCCAGGAAAAGGAGGAGGGCATGGAGTTCAGAGAACAGGTTGGAAACAGTAGATGGCTGATGGCTCAGCGTGTGAAAGGGAGGTGAGCAACTGGGGAATCTCATCATGCCTCAGTGTCTCGTGTCCACAGAGGAATAAAATACAAGGTATCGGGTTTATTTGCACATTGTCCTATTTTCTAGAACAACAAAATGCCAACGTGAGCTTTTATTTCATTCGGCTGGGTGCCTCCCAAAGTCCCGCTCCTGGCTCTTGAACTCATCATTGTACAATAAATTGAATAGCAGCAATCTGGCCCTCACGCTCAACTCGTGTCCCTAGATATGGGTGCATCATATCATCAGTGCTTCCTTAGCAGAAAGCATAATTGAAATCCTTGCTTTACAGCTGGGGTCTTGGAAGAAGATTTAAATTCTGCAGCGTCCACTGATGCAAAATCTCAGGTTAAGGTCTATGAATTCACAAGCAGGATAATAGGACGAGTAAGAGTGCTAATTAACAGTTACCAGAACACTAAATCCAAAAACAAATGTTGACTTAGGGGTCTTAGCTGCCAATTATCTTTACTGCTCTGAGAGACAGATCCAATATATTCTCCTGCATGGGTACGAGAGCATACCAGGACGTGCAAGCAATGGGCTACGCGTGCGCTGGCTGGAAATGGGGGGCTTCTGTTAATGGAATTAGCCAAGCAAACAGTATCATGCGAGGTGGGAGAGTGTATGGGCCCCCATTGAAGAGACTCGGCGACCTCAAACCAATATATCAGAATGGGTTGATTTGTAGGCTTTGGAAATGACCAGATCACAGATTTAGATCTAGGAGGAACCTTAGAAGCCATCTCCTCTAACATGTTATTTTCACAGATGAGGAAGCTGGGACCCAAAGTGCCAAAGTGACTTCTCCGAGGTCACGTAGTTAGTAAGTGTTAGAGCTGGAAATGGAATTGGAGTCCTAGGATCTCAGGTTCCGCCTCTTAGAATTCCATGTCTTCCAGTCTCGTCTTAGGTATCATCTTCTTCATGAAGCCTTTCCTGATGCCCAATTGTCAGTGCTCTGACCCTCTTGAAATTGCCGTGGCATAACTTATCATGGATTTGGCTGTGTACCAATAGAATCCATCCCCAAGCAGAATGTAAGCCCTTAGAAGGCTTGCAAGATTTCATTTTTCTTGTTATATCCCCACCCTTCGGGCATGGCTCGCTTAGTAGACATGTTATGGACCCTTCACGATTGAAATTGCATTGAGTAGTAAGGACTTGGTATCCGGGTGCCACATTGACTCGATAGTCCCCTTAAATGACAGGTAGGCGTCCTATGATTGCCATCGTCCATTCCTCCATCCAGGTCTCCAGGGGTTGGTCCCCTGGACAACTCTTCTTTTGAGTTGGAAGCCACAAAGAACTTAGAGATCAACGATTCCTATGGAATTACCTTTTCAACACTCCTTTGGTATCCCTAATCATTCTCTGAACTAAAACACTTTCCCACTGCAACTGATGACTGCTGTGCTTTGCATTCATAGCTCCCAGGCCCAGCTCTCAAATACCCAATTTCCATATTCCAATCTTGGGACCTCTTACCGATACTCAATCATTTCATCCCTCTCGGGATTTTAGACCAGTGATTTTGTCTCTGCAGAGTGGGAGATGCGCCTCCTCTGTGATGAAGTACATCCGTAGCTGCATCTCCCCTCTCCGCTCCAGGGGGTGGAAGTTCCTTGCATGCACCACCAAAGGAGTGCAGTTCAGAGTCAGGAGAAGTGAGTTAGAATCCTGGCTTAGTCATTTACTTTACTACCTTGCGATTTCAGTCAAGTAGCTGCATGTCTCTGGGCCCCAGTATTGTCATTGGTAAAAGGTTAGTGATGAAGTGGATAGAGTGTAGGGGCTCTGTGTGGCAGTAAGAAGCCATAAGGCCAGAACATGGAGATTGGGTATTGGAAGCCCTCCCCAGTTCAAATGTGTCCTCAGATGCTTATTAGCCCTATGACCTTAGACAAGTCCTGTAATCTCTGCTTACCTCAGTTTCTTCAGCTGTAAAATAGGGATAATAATTGCACATCCCATCCCTCCAAGGGTTGTTTTGAGGATCAAATGAGATATTTGTAATGTGTTTAGTCCAGTGGCTGGTACATAGTAGGCACTTCATAAACCTTTTCCCCTTCCTTTTCTTCTAAGGTTCCCCTTTGAGCTCAATATTACCATGAGTCTTTGAGCCTCCCCATCGCCTCCACTTGCCAGGGTCAGTGATATTATTCTCTCCATGTCATATGCACATACCCGATGGTCTAAAGACCTCAGAGTCCTATTTGCAGTATTTGTGTTTTCATTGTGTTGTTCTCTTTGCTATTAGGGAAGTTAAGAATGAAGAAACTCTACCTTCTCTGCAAGTTCTGATCTTAGAGAATTGTCTATGGGTGCTAAAAAGTCAAGTGACTTACCCAGAGTCACACAACCAGTATGTGTTAAAGGCAGGACTTGATTTCAGGGTTTCCTAAATCAAAGTCTTGTTTTCTGTCCTCTCTTAGGCAAAGTGAGTTAAAAATAATAATAAAAATAATAATAATATAATGACAACAACATTCATTTGGAGGCTTTAAGATTTGCAAAGCTCTTTAAATATACTGTATCATTTTGTTTATGGTAAGAGCGAGATAGCAATAGTAAGGGCTAAGGGAGAAAAAGCAGCAGACTTTAGCATTTGCTCTCCATATCAGACTGGAGAAAGGAAATATACACACTCATACATTCAGGCTGTAAATATTCATCAAAAACCTGCTCTATAGAACATCCAAATTCCCAAGATCAGGAAGAGTGAAATAAAGCCAAGGCCCAATGCCAGCTAAGGAATCCCAACCTTCCCTGGAAAATACTCTTTAACACTGCAGTAAACATGGAGCTCAATATGAGAAATACAAGGCCTCTTAGCAGCCGCAATGACCACAAGCATTTCAGTGCCTACTGTGTGCAAGGAGCTGGAGATACAAAAAGAAAATGAATAAACAGTTTTTACCTTCACAGATTTTTCATTCTAAGAGGAAGGGTCACAAATTTAGATTTGAAAGGACCCTTAGAAGTCATGAAATCCAACCCCCTCGTTTTACAGAGGAGGAAACTGAGGACAAGGGAAATGAAGGAACACTTAAGATTATTCACAGGATTCTGGATCTAGAGCTGGAAAGGACTGCAATGTCTTATTTGTAAATAGAAAAGAGAAACAGACAGAGACAGAAGGGGGAAAAAGGAGAGAGAGAGAGAGAGAGAGAGAGAGAGAGAGAGAGAGAGAGAGAGCGAGCGCACTAATTTATTCCCGAGTTACTTTGCCATCATTTTCCATTAGCAAATAGCCAAATCGTGTATTGTGGAAATGTTATTTAATTAGCATAAATGAAATGGTCATATTATGAGATATAATACAAGTATTGATTTGGGCTTTGTCCTTTTACAAGCTGCCGGATAAATTATTGGACCTCAGAGTATTTTTCATCTTAAGAAAAATGGCTAAAAAGCAAAAAGCAGGTTCCAAGCACAATGCAGAAGGGCAGGCCCCTTTTTGTTAAGGAATTCGAGTCTGGGTTTACACTCACTTAAACCTTGACCTGATGTGTCCTGGAATGCATAGTTGAAGGACTGTCCACCATGATGGAGAGGCATTAGGCCCTGAGGGTAGCTTCAAGGGCAAAGCTATGGGGAACGTTATTTTGTTTTGGTTAAAGGAAGAAGGTGATAAAATTCAGAGCTATCCAACACTGTAACTAGTGGACAGGTCCCTGATAGGGTAGTGAGTTGCCTGTTACTGGAGGTCTTCCACTATAAGCTGTTGGAACACCTAACAGAGATTTTGCAGAAGGTATTTATCTTTCATCCTTCAAGGTGCCAGATGAGACAAGTGCTGAGATCTTTCTCATGATTTAGGGATTTTTCCCAATCCATTAAGCAATGTAGAGTAAGAATTCACTCAGAAAGTTCGGAGTGCAAATCGGGGAGGGGAGGATCTTGATTTGTGTTTTACTGTACTAGCACATACATCTAGCACAGGGTGCTATCCATTGTTCTTCTAGGAGAAAGGCACAGAGAAAAAGATAGGCATAGTCCTGCTCATTTGGTGATGACTATGCGATGCTTGAATGAATCAAGTTGTTGGGTAAGAGTTGGGAGACGGGCGACCTGGGGTAGGTCAGGCTGGCTGGATTCTCTGTAAGACTTTTGGCAAATCACTTCACCTGCTCCCCACAGGTGGAATAGGGGAACCATGTGAAAGAAGGTGCATTGCCATCTGCTTTGCTAGCATACCCTAGGGACCAGGCAACTTTTCCATCTGACTCGTAGTTGAAATCTTCCATATGGGTTGTTTCCCACCATTATGGTCTGAGCTTGAGAGCAGAGCCTGGCTTTGATTTTCCACTTCTGTCCTTAATGCCCCATGTTTTTCATATAGCAAGTGCTTCCCAAATGCCCTTTTTAATTCATTCATTCAGTTTCCACCTTCAACCTCAGTTTCCCCATTTCCAAAATGAAGGGTTTAGATTAAATGACCTCTTTCAATCCCTTCAACCTCTAGAGATCTATATGATCTTGTGGATGACATTGGGCAAGTCTCCTTACTTCCGGAGGTCGCACTTTCGTCCTTTGTAAAATAAATATATTTTATTTATTTAATATATTCTGTGATCAATTCTGGCTCTGGGTCCAGGATCCTATGAGCCTGTGATTCAACTGCAACACTGGGAAATGGAGGTACTGTCTAGAGGGCAGAATTCAAAGAGGCTGGTGTTCTAGGCAAGACCAACAGCATCCTTTGCTAAAGAGCTATTTGCTTGGCAGGTGGCAGAGGTCCCTTCTGGAAGGTCTGTTTCTGGTGGCAACAGAACCTCAATAAGGACCATCTATACCTGAGGAACAGGGCTATTAACCCTTCCCTAATGGCGAACTCCCAGAAGCCCCCATGGCACCCCCACGAAAGGTAAAAGACAGCTGGCTAGGCCAAGGGAGGAATCTTGAGCCAATGCTGCCCCCTCCAGGAAATGGAGCTGCTCATTGACAGGCACATTGCAGCTTGCTAGCCAGCAGCAATCTTCCTTCATATAGTTATGGGCTATAGGGATGAGAGTCTTAATGGGCATCTCATGTCATCACCTCATCGTAAAGAGGAGGAAATCAGAAGCCAAGGGGAAGAGGGGAGGACTTACCCAGAAGCCCATAGGTAAGAAACAACCAAGCTATGATTCCATCCAAGACCTTCTGATGTGGTCCTCTTCCCCTCTGCACCATGCCAAGGCTCCCCCAAACACCTCATGGGCCCGTCGCTCCTTTCTGTGGTGAGGTGCATCAAATCCCACCTACAGCAAGTGCCTTTGTGCAAAGTGGGGCTAACCCGGAAAATGGGGACTTGTTTTGAAATTTCAAATACATTTCATGTTTTATCTTGGGGGAAAAAACATCATCATCAATAAAAATGAGTTATGGAAGGTGCTGATCCAAACATAGATGCCTCCGATTTTTCCTGACAGTGAGTAATCGCCTGGGGGAAGAAGTGTCTAGGAGAGACGTCGGCCAAGGCTTCATTTTAAGCTGAAATCCATGGTCTGAGCTATTCTCTTGAGAATGCAGAGCTCTGGCTCCTCTGAGCTCAGCAGGCTTAACTCTTCAGCTGGCTGATGAAAGTCTGCAGAGGTTGCTGGGCCTGGAGGAGGGGCCCTGGTCTCCAGGCTAGGGGAGCCCCTTCAAAGGGCAGTCAAGAGAGGGCTCATTTCTTGATGGGACCTCTCTGGCTTTACACATTTGGATAGAGGGGGGCTGGCTTAGGTCACTTAGGACAAAGGCCGAAGCAAAAACAGGACCCTAGACTTCTGACAAATAGCTTAATAGTTGATACCCAGAATTGATTTGTCTGCACAGTAATCTGTGAATTCATCTGGGAAACTGGAGGAGGGAAGTGAATAAGGCAGTAAGTAGGGATTAAAGTCTTATTATGTGCCCAGTACTGGGTTAAATGCCAGGAGTAGGAAGGAAAGACAGCATTGGCCTCTGCCCTCACAGACCTTACATTCTAAGATTGGGAGGAGACAATACACATAAAAATTAGTTTCTATTAAAGGCAGTGTGGTATAGGATAAAGAGAACCAGCTGCAGAAGCAGGAAGACCTTAATTCAAATCTTGATTCTGATATGAATTGACTGTGTGATCATGGTCAAGTCATTTCACCTGACTCTGCTCCAAGTAATCCTCTACAGGGATTCGTTACCTAAAAGATGACATCATGCACTGGGAGAGCTGGCAACTAGGTAGCTCAGTAATTAGAGTGTGGGACTCTCAGTCAGGAAGATCAGAATTCAAATTCTGCCATAACCTCTTACTAGCTATGGATTTAATGCTTCTCCGCCTAGTCTTCCCCATCTGTAAAATGAGAATAATAACACCTATCTCTCAGGGTTGCTGTTGTGAAAATTCAGAGAGACAATATTTGTAAAGCACTTTGTAAACCCCAAAGAACCATGGAAACCATTATTTGGGAAAGCGCCTCACCAAAAGCTCTTTCTACCAGTGAAATGACTATTCCTATCTCTATCCTTGTCTATACAAGACACATTGAGAGTAAGTGGAGGGTTACCTTAGAGGAGAAGGCAATAGTTTCTGTGGTTGGGAAAAGCCTCCTTGTAGAAAATAGCATTGGAAGCCAGGGATTCTATGAGACCTAAGCGAGGAGGCTGAGCAGTCCGGACATGTGGCACAGCCAATACAAAAGCATAGAGAAGAGAGATGGGGCGGCACATGGAGTGAACAGCAAGGAGACCGATTTGGTTGGACTAGAGAGTGCTTGAGGTTGGGTAGGAAGAGCAATGTGGAAGAAGACTTGAAGAGACAGCGGAGCTAGAATGTAAAGAGTGTTCAGTGCCAAGCAGGAGTTGATATTGGTTCCTGGGAGTAATAGGGAGCCACTGGAGCTGATTGAGGGGAAAGGTGTCATGGTGAGGCCTGGGCTTTAGGAAAGTCTCTTTGGTAGCTGAGCGGAGGATGGATTGGTAGGGGGAGAGATTTGAAGCAGGAGAACAGACCAATTAGGAGGCTGTTGTGATATTCTAAGCCAGAGGCGATAAAGGCCTAAACCAGGGCGGTGGCTGGGTGAGCAGAGATAAAGGGGCATATACAAGAAATATTGAAGAGATTGAAATGCCATGACTTAGTAACCCATTGTCTGTATGAGATGAATTGGAGATGACACCTAGGTTATGAACTGGTTGGTGCCCCCAACAGTAATAGGGAAGTCTGAAAAGGGAAAGGCACATTCATTCTGTTTTACATACATCAAGCTTCACATTCCTCTGAGACATCCAGTGTGCAACGTATACTCTGCTTTAAACCTAGAGGCCCGAGTTCAAATCTCAGCTCTAACCTTCATATTCTATGTAACCTTGAGCAATAGAGATTAGAGTTATTCAGCTTGGGGCTGAAATGCAGTGGGTGAAAGCTGCCAGCACTCAAGTTGGAGTTTGAGGTCAGGAAAACCCCGCTAACCATCAGAGCAGAGCTCTGCAAAGGTAGAATGGCCTGCCTTGAGAAGTGATAAATGGCCCCTTACTGGATGACTCCAAACTGTGGGTAGGTATCTGCTTGTTCTGTTAGAAGGGGGCTGCTTACTGAGCTGTGGGTGGGATTAGATGGTCTGTTGAGGTCTCTTCCAACTTGGAAATTCTGAGAGAATGTCTTCCTATACAGACAACTTGAATAATTCTATTTCAACTGCATTGCTAATTCACAGATTTCTATTCATGCAAGTATGCCTTCTAAAACTTAATGTGCTATAGAAATGTGAAATATCGTTTTAATTCCAGCCTTCAAGGCTAATCAGGTAATGTTGGTTTCTTAGTATATGGAGTTAGGTTGCCTGAGACTTCATTTCATCTGTAGGAGTATAACTCACATGTGATTTACATACATTATCTCCTCATCATCTGTAAATATCTTTATCTCCATTCTACAAATAAGAAACCCGAGCCTCAGAAATGGGAAGGTACATGCTATAGCAGAAAGAGAGCTGGCTTTATTGGCAGAAGGGCCGAGTTCAAATTCCAATCCTGCTACTATTTGTCTTGCCTCTATAAAATAAGGAGGTTAACCTAGATGGCCTCTAGGGTCCCTCTTAGCTCTAAACTGAGCTTTTGAGTTCAAATCCCACATCCAGAAAAATGTGCAATTTTGCAGCAAAATTTGACTGCCTTGATGGTATAATTCCATTTCTTGTATGTCTTCAACATTAAAATTCTGTGAATGGAAGCGTATACTTTATATCTAGGAGGAAGAAAAATTCTAGCTCTCACATTTCCCCCTTTGACAAGTGAGGAAACGTTCTGGAAAATCCTCCCCAAATTCTGACTTTGTATCTTCCAAAATTCCTTAAGGAAATGGAATTTATAAGTATAAGAAGGAAGAACCATGATTAGATAGCAGATGATCTGGGGGGGGAAAAAGATCTTGGGGTCTTAGTGGACTGCAAATTCATTATGAGTCAGAAGGGTGATTTGGTAGCCAAGAAAGCTGATGCAATCTTGGGAAGTGGTAAGAAAGACACCTATTCCAAGAATAAGGAGATGGTTCTCTTCCTGCTGCCCTTTTTCCTGTTCAAACTATGCTAGAAGAATTGGGTTCAATTTGGGGAATGCATGTTAATAAGGTGATACAGAGGAGAACAACCAAATGGTGAAGGAACCTTGGGTTTAGGCCATATGAAAAATAGTTGAAGATAATGGACATACAGCATATTTATTCTGGAGAAGAAAAGGCTCAGGGGAGGGACATGATAGATGCCATCAGGTACTCAAAAGACTGTCGGTGTCATGTGGAAAGGAGGCATGGACTTGTTCTCTCTGTTTTGTTTTTTTTTTTTAAACCCTTAACTTCTGTGCATTGGCTCGTAGGTGGAAGAGTGGTAAGGGTAGGCAATGGGGGTCAAGTGACTTGCCCAGGGTCACACAGCTGGGAAGTGGCTGAGGCCGGATTTGAACCTAGGACCTCCCGTCTCTAGGCCTGGCTCTCAATCCCCTGAGCTACCCAGCTGCCCCTGTTCTCTCTGTTTTAAAAGGATAAAACCTAGATTAGTGAGAAGAGACAAGGAAGCGAGCTTAGGCAAAGCTATCCCAGAGTACACTGGGCTGCTTCGAGTGCCAGTAGGTTCCCCTCACTGCAAGTCTGCAACCCAAGGTTGGATGCCCAGGTGTCAGCTCTGTTGTAGAGGGTTGCAAAAGACTCTTACGATGGAAAAATGCTGAGGTTCTGCAACTCTGTATTCTCACGCAATGGGGGAAAAACCAAACATATATACGTATGTATGTACGTACATCTGTCTTTATATATGAGCGAATGAATGTTGTCAATGGACGACGGGGCTCACCTGAAGCAGAGGAATGGCCAGCGGCCCTAGGTACCCAGTCATCCAAGGTCAGGCAACTCTGGAGATCACTCTCATTTTAATAGAGGAATTCTGGGCTAGTAATGGGGCAGAAGCAGAGGCCGAATAGGGAAGAAAAATGGGGAAACTGACTATGGGCCCTCTCTGGGCCTCAGTTTCCCCCTCAGCCTAGATAACCTTTAAGGTCTCTCTCAGTTTTCACCATGTGACTCCACAACTCTCTTAGAAACACTTTCAAATGAAGGGCCAGCTTCTGCTGCTTTGCATAAGTGCCTGGTAATGTTCCGGCCCATTTGTAGTCTTTCGTTTAGGAAATGGGCTTCCCCCTCCCTTTCCCTCCTTTCTCTTTCATTAGAACTCTATCCCCCTGATTGAAACCCCAGGGCTGTGCTGCATGCAGCTCACTCATTGCCTGGGTTAATGGGCCTTTGCCAGCTCAGGGTGCTGCTGCCTGATCCTCTAGGTGGTGGCGTTTGGCTGCTTCCTGCCTGGGAATGGACTGCTGAGCCATTCCCGGTGATGGAAGGAAGGCCTTTGGGTTCTGGTGTTTTTTAATTAAGTGGAAAGGTTTAGAGTGTTTTTCTTTTAGGGGAGGGGGAGCATCCCCCACTGTTTGCTTCTGCCTCATCCTTAGAGCACCAGGAGCCAAGAGCACTGTGACAGGCTTGAGCTGCAGGCGACTGGTAATCCAGTCCTGTAGGGTAGGTGCTCTGGTGACTTCCATTTTGGAGCTAAGGAGCCTGCCTGAAGCGCCGAGGGGTTGGATGACTTCCCTGGGGGCTCCCAGCTAGCCTCTGAAGTAGATGCCGTGGCTCCTTCTGTTTTAGGGAGGAGAAAGCATGTCCACAGGGGTCCCATGAGGCTGGGAGAGGAAGCTCATCTTAGTCCCGGCCTGAGCCAGAGGCCCCTCTCCCCTGGCTTTGTTTTCCTGCCTGCCTACTCCGTAGGGACGGCACAGAACAGAGAAGGCCCATGGCCACTTGCCTGAATGTCGTCAGTGTTTATAAAAAGGCTTCACCATTCTGCCTTTCCCACCCCAAAACCCAAATGGAGGAATGGCCAATGGCCCCAGGTACCCAGTCATCAGAGGTCGGGCAATTCTGGAGCTCACCCTCATTTGAATAGAGGAATTCTGGGCCAGTAATGGGTCCTGAAAGTGAAATTCCAACAGAAATCACATTCCCTTGAAAAAGGAGCCCCATTTAGAGCTGTAACACATGGGTTTGCTTTTCTTTCACCTTGTCTCTGTGTTAGCCCAGGGTTCAAATTTGGACTTGGGTACTGAATAGCTCTGGGACTCTTGGAAAGTCCGTTAAGGGCTTCCAGCCTCAGTTTCCTCATCTGTAAAAGGGGAATAATGCTAATTCCTCTGTGCTGGGGTTGTCATGAGGACAAAGTGGCACAGTATTTGTAAAAGTACTTTGCACACCTGGAAGTTCTGGGTACATGCTGTTTATCATCATTATTGCCTTTGGGACTAAGAGGCAGCTAGAGCAGTGGCTGGGGGGCTTCTGGCCTCAGAGCCAGGAAGGTCTGGATTCCAGTGTTGCTTCTCGCACATCCTGGCTGTGAGACCCTGGACTAGTCAAGTAACCTCTCAGGGCTTCGTTGACAGAGGGAATTTGCTCATTAAACCATTCTCCATGTTAGCGAGATCACAGATCCAGTCCTGGGCCCTCTGGCCCACCTCTGTGGCCATGATCTAATCAGCACCTCTTTATAAGAGCCAGAAGGCCTGTTAAGAGGCCATGTAGTCAGACATTCCCATTTTAGAGATGAGTAAACTGAGGCCAGGGGAAGTGCTATGGCCAAGGTGACAGAGTTGTAAAGAGCCAGAGGTGGAATTTGAACCCAATCCTCTGACTTCACTGAACTGCAGACACCACAAGGACAGGATGCTGGCAGGGTTAGCTCTTTAGTCATTTCTACAGTTTGGAGACAGAGAGTAGTGGAAGCTATCGTAGAAGTGTCCTTGCTTTCCTAAACAGGAACTTTGCCTTGTATCTTGAGGATGCCAGTGCGAGGGCCTGGGGAGAGGGTAAAGGCAGCTGAGGGGCTGGCTAGGCTGAAGCATTTGGAACATGGCTGCTTGAAAGAAATAGACCCTGAACTGCTTTCAGAGGGATTCATATTCAGCCAATCAGTGTGGAGACTTTGGGGGAAAAATCACCAAACTGAGCATTAGGCCAGCCCTCAGGGCCATCTGGTAGGTGCGGGAAATCCTGTTCTTTCCTGAGACAGAAGGCCCCTGCCATTTCCCAGCTCTGGCCAGAGAAGCCATCACACGAAGGTAGCCATGCTGCAGGGAGTGAGGGAGACAGACAGAGATGGACAGAGACAGAGAGACTCAGAGATAAAGAATCAGAGATGGAGACAGAGACAAACAGAGAAAGAGAGACAGATGGAGACAGAGACAGACACAGAGATAAAGGGACAGAGAGACAGAGACAGAGCTAGACAGAGACAGACAGACAGAGACAGAGACAGACAAGAGACAGAGATAGAGAGAGACAAGAGACAGAGAGACACAGAGATAAAGAGACAGACAGAGATGGAGACAGAGACAAGCAGAGAAAGAGACAGATGGAGACAGACACAGAGAGACACAGAGATAAAAAGACAGAGAGAGACAGAGACAAAGACAAGCAGAGAAAGAGAGACAAACGGAGACAGAGATAGACAGAGACAGACAGACAGAGACAGGCAAGAAATAGAGATAGATAGGAGACAGAGACAGAGACAGAGAGAGAGCCAGACAAGAGGCAGAGACAGACAGAGACAGAGAAGGAGAGAGGGAGGTGGGGAGAAATGGGGGTGCAGAGAAGGAGGGAGGACATAACCTCCAAATCTCATCTTCTCTCAGAGCCTCTTTCAGGATGGCCTCTTAAGTGTCTTCCTCCTCCAAACCGAGGCTCCTCGGATGTCCACCAGGGGGCGCTGCGATCCCAAAGTGCGCCGTGTTTTTCCACTCTCCCTCAGCCTTTCCTCCCCGGCTGCTGGCTGCCTTCAGAGAGGGGCTTAGAAATGTAAATACCTGTTCTGCTTTCCCCCAGCCAGGCCATCTTTACCGGAAGGTAATAATGCTCCTAGCAGGTTGGAAAGGCAGATATGGGCAGCCTGGCCTGCCTGGAGATAAGGCAGCCCATCTGTATGCTGGAAATGCCAAGGAGTCTGAAATGGGCCATTTGGTATTCAGTGCCCGTCGTCTTCCTAATGGCACTAGTCATACTTGCCCGCCAGGAAGCACTCTAGAATTAGGCAGGGGATAATTCGGTCTGTTACCGTTCCTCCTGAGTTAAGGCAGACCACCAGATTGTGGGTCGGAGGCCCCGAATTCTAAATCCGGCAGGGTCAGGGTGGGCCCTTGGCCAATTCCCTTCCCATGGGCCAGCAGGGATTTTTTCCTCCTCTGGAAAGCATAGAGGTGGGCCTGGCCAAGGAGCTGTTGCCACGGGGTTCACGGACCCCCAGCGGCTCTCTCTAGCTTTCCAGAGATCCTTGAACTTGCCTGGGAAAAAATACCTTTTTATTTTCCCTAACTTCTAACGGAAACCGAGCCTCTCCTTCGGTGACGGAACCCAGGAAGCCCGCCTCGGTGGCGGCGGGTATTCTGAGAAAGGCTCTATCCTTTCCACCAGACTGCCAGAGGGCATCGAGACAGAGGCACAAAAAAAGCTTCCAGTCCCCTGGACCGGATGATCTCTTGTTCTTTCATTTCTGAATCTGGGGCCATTTACATAATCTGTTGATGTTGTTATTGTTAATACTGGGCAGAGGCATCTCTGCAATTTAGCATCTTCAAGAGTTGCCGAGGGGCATCTAGACAGCCAGGCCTGGAAACTGGAGGTCCAGATCTGGCCTCCTGCACTGGTCTAGCTGTGTGTCCCTGGGCAAGTCACTTAATCCCCATTGCCTAGCCTTTACTGTTCTTCTGCCTTAAAGCAATGCTCCTAAGACAGAAAGTAAGGATTTAAAAGAAAAATTACACTGTGAGGTTAAATGACTAGTCCAGGGTCATGCAGATGAAATGACAGGCCCAATATCTACCCCCAGATTCCTATCCCTGATATTGCCTCTCACTCCCTCCTCACTATTACAAGAGGCAATATTTGGGAAAGACTTTCCGACAGACAAAAAAAAAAACAGTGATAAAGCTTACTAACAATAAGGATAGGGAGAGGGATGTGGAGTAGATATCGGGCCTGTCATTTCTTTGCTATAAAGAGCTCATCTGTGTGGGGAGCAGTTTAGCCAAAGCACCTATCAGAGCACCCACGGCTGATACTGTAAGCAGCACGCCACTCCCAGAAGAGGCAGATGTATTTCCTCATCCGGTAGCTCTTTCTGCAGCCCCTTGTACGCTCCATTGAACGCCAAGGTCTGTGTCTGCTGTGCTAGGGCTCCCGTGTACAGGCCCCTTCCCCAAATCTTTGACTTTACTTTTGATTTTGCATTAAGTAGGAGCGAGTAAGCCAGACTGAGCGTGAAGTCAGAGGGTGCCATCTTGCCTTGTTGGGTCCGTACAAGTATGGTGGCACCAGGACATTCTGGGTTGAGCGAGCTGCCTCACTGAGTTGATATGTGTGCTCTCTTTGCCCTCCCTGTTGACACTGAAAAATGCACGTCATCTACACCAGTCTTTTCTGTCCTATGTCTGAGCGGGAGAAACATCAGACCCCTGCCCCTACATGAAGGCAGCCCCCCCCCCCAGGAGACTTGGTTTAGTCACTAGCCTCCTCTATCAATGCCTCCATCTCCACTGTGAATTTCTGCTCACGCCCCCCTCCCCTGCCCACAGTAGCCATTCCCACTACCCAGATTATCTCAGTGGTCCCGTCTTCCCTGAAGTCTTCCCAGCCCACTCTAGCTCACACGGCTCGCTCAGAGTGAGACCTAGAAAAGCTCTAGAAATGCCTCCAACACTTCTAGTTTCTATCACATGGAGAGTCCTAACACTGACAGCTTTGGAACGCTGGTTACTTCTGAGTATGTCTACCAGCATGCCTTGCCCACTAGATAGTAAGCTTCTTGGAGGCAAGCAGTATACCTCCCTGCTATAATTTAGGGATACTGGAAAGGATCCCATTTCCCCAAAAGGAGTATTACTGCCACGCCCCCCGACCCTCACCTGAACACATAGCTGACTGAGGAATTCTCATTTGATTTGATTTTCATTGAGATTCCATCAATAAGAGATTAATTTGAGCAAATAAAATACTGTTAACCTGGGTGAACCGGTAGCCACTTCTACCTTAGTATGAATTTGTTTTGGTCAAATGAATATCCTAAGTTTCAAAGACAGCAAGGACACCGAAAGCCATCTGGTATGGTTCCCTCGCTTTCCAAAAGAGGAAACAGAAGCCTAGGAAGGGGAAAGACAAGCCATCGCAGAGAAGAGACAGCATGGTGTAATAGATAGAGAGTTGGAGTTAGAAAGACCCGAGTTCAAATCCTATCTCTGGCATCTAGTAGATTAGAGACCCAGGACAGGTACCCTTAACTTCCTTAGACCTCAATTTGCACATCTGTTCAATGAAGTGGTTGGCCTCAATGACTTCTGAGGTCCCTTACAGCTGTAATTCTATGAGCCTGTGGTCCTAAGTCATTTCAAGTTTTCAAGACTCAGAACAAACGAGCATTTATTAAATGCTTACTGTGTGTTAAGTGCTGAGCTAAGTACTGGAGATGCAAAAAAGGAGCTCTTGCTCCTATTGGGAGAAGACAACGTAATGAAAGAAATCTGATATTCTTTAAAGCATGTGTTTCTGGAATGATTTCAAGGTAGGGGAAAGGATGCAGGTTCTCAGTGGTTAGCAAAGGAGAAAATGGCAAGGCCCAATGGTCTTTAGGTGAAATGTGTATATCAGATGGCAGTGAATGCGCTGAGTCTTTAGGGCAGATGGTAAGATCTGGTGGTCCTCCATGTCACTGGAATAAGTAGAGCTACTCATTTCCATATCTTCCTGGCCACATGAACACTCACATAACCTAGATGAGTTCTAGATTCTGGCCTCTAAGGTCCCTGCCAAACCTAGATCCGTGACCCTTTGCATGACCGTGGGCGATCCAATTAACTTCTTGGAGCCTCAGTTTCTTCATCTGTAAACCAAGGATGTTGAACTACATGACTTCTTCAATCTCTAAATCCGTGATCTATCATACCTTCATAAATTTTAATCAGTGTTAATTGATTAAGTGAAATTGGAGAGGTAATCATTGGCATCTAAGTGTAGGCATTTGAGTTGCTCTTACCATCATTCTTCTGTCTGCCTCTAACCTTCTATTCTTTTCTTCTTCTCTGATTTTCATTCCTACCAACCCTATTACAACTTTCGTCATAGCCTCTGGTCTTTCCATTCTTTTGAGTTTTCCCAAGAATCACCCCTGTTATGGTCTCTCCTCTTCAAGTCATGGAAGAGAGTACAGAGAGCCTTGAAGGCAGAAAGACCAACATTCCGGTGCCACCTTTGACTGTGAACCTGGCTGACTTGCTTAACTTCTCATTGCTCCAGTCGATACTTCTCTGAGACTGTGTGTTATTGAGCAGGTGCCAGCCTGCATTGGCAAAGGGAGTTTTCTGTTTCACTGAGATCCTGAGTCCTGCTCTTCTCCTTGCAGTTGATGGAAATTAAGGGTGTGGCTATTCCTATGTATGGCAGATGGGGTTAAGTCATGGCAGTTCAGGAAGAGGATGGGATGGAAGTTCAGGGTGCAGAAATTTGGTATTTATATTATGATATTATAATATATGTAATATATAATATAAATACACAACAATATATTATATAATGATATATGACCACATTATATTATGTCATTTTATGCTATTATGTTATATGTTACATGCTGTTATACTATATTATACTATACTATATTATATTGCATTATATTATGTTGCATTATGTTATGTTATGTTATGTTATGTTGTTATGTTATGTTATGTTAGTAGGGAACAAGTACATGGTCATTTAAAAATCTTCAAAGAATGCATTGCTTGTTTTCAGTAGATACAGTAGATGCAATATAGCTATAAAATCAACATAATAAATGTTGCTCTTTTGATCTGAAACCCATATCCTAGGACTCCAAGCCTCTACTCTATGTATTGGGAAATTCTGCCATTCTCTCAATACTCCTAAGGGTTCTCTCTACACTCTTTACAGAACAGCAGCAGTAATTATATATTTGCATAGAGGAAGCAAACCGTCAGTATTTGTTGGCTGATTGATTGGTTTCCACAAAGGAGACCCAATGCTGAAATGCAAGGGAAGAAGGTCGTGTTTGAAGGAAAGAGGGGGATGCCATCGTGAATTGTGTCATAGCAGGAAGGACTCAGATTGGGTAGCTCTGAGATATTGGCAAGGATACCGGGAGAGAGTTAGGAGTAGGGAATTGGCAGACATGGTTCTAGGCCTAACATCACCACTCACCTGCTGTGGGATATGGGGTAGGTCCTTTCATCCAATCCTGGGCATCATTTTCCCTTGGTTGTGGAATAAAAAGACTTGACTTATTTGCCCTAAATTTCCTAAGTTTCTTTCTGGCTCAGTCCCTTGCTAATCTTTTACAATGCACACGGGTGCTCAAAGTTTAAGTAATTTGTTTGGGATCACCCAGTAAGTGTCAGAGATAAGATTTGAACCCAGGTCTAAGCACTGGACCTTGGGATAAAACAGACAAGACAAATGCTGACAAAGATGTAGGATGATGGTTCATGCTTTTTCTTCTTTGGTATCTTCCCACTTATATAACGTTCAGTCTCGGTTTTCAATTTGGAGCATTGATGGGATGTGGTATGGAGTCCTAGGGCATGATTCATAGTCATGAAAATGCCGCAGGGGATGATGGGCTTCAGCTTCCCCAGCCTCTCCTCTCCACCTATGGCCCCTGGTGATTGTCCACCTTTCACGACACACATCTGCCCTGTACTTAAACAGCCTCTTGAATAGGGCCTCCATTATAACCACAGATGAGTCATATGCAAATTTGCCAGCTATGAGCATAGTAATTCAGCAAGTGTTTATACAGCCCTGTGAGGTCTGCACAGAATTTCATTTCTGGAGAGAAGTGCTGTATTGTTTAGAATCTAGTCCACCCCTAAATGAGTTCTCCCCGAAAGGAAAACAATATCTCCATAGGAGAGGGATCCAGGGCTTTTTGTGTTTTTTGGGGGGCCAGGGTACAGAACTCCTGGAGTGGAAATTCTGTTCCCCTCAGGTCACAATACTCTGTAAATTAGCCACTGGATCCGAAAGAGTTTCCCTAGTCAGAAAGAGATTAACATATAGGAATGATGACAATAATAAGCTTTAAGGGTTGAAAATATTATCTCATGATCCTGGCAACAACTTTAGGACAGAGGTGCTATCATAATTCTCATTTTGCTGATGAGGAAATTGAGGCAGGAAGAGGTTAAGCAACTTGCCCAGAGTCACATAACTAGTAAATATCCGAGCCTGGATTTGAACTCAGGTCTTCCTGACTACAGACCAAGTGCTCCATCCACCGTGACACCTAGTTCCACACCCCCCCCCCCAAATAATTATGCCTTTATAAGAATTATTTATATATAATGTATAGATATAATGTTATTATATATAATGTATATATAATATAAATATTATTACAGGTACATATAATACAATAGAAATAGAAAATATATTTAATTTAATAATAAATAGAAAATATAAAAATTATATAATATAAATATTATTAAAATCTTTATAATAGTTTTTTTAAATGTTTTCTGTGTAGAGGTAGCTTAGCATAGTGGATAGAGCACTGGGCACGGAGTCCAGAGCACCAGGGTTCAAAGCCCAGCCTTTAACACTTAACTAGAATCATGAGACCATCAACTCTGGGCTAAATGGGACCTCAAAGGTCATCTAGTTCATTTTATAGATGAGGAAACTGAGGCCCAGATTGGCAAAGTCATTTTAGCCCAGGTACTTTATTGGTGGGGCCTGGCTTTGTCTTGGGGCCCTCTGCTTCCAAGTCCAGTTTCTAGCTCGTTTTCTGACCATTCTGGGCCTTGGTGCAATTCCCTAGAACTCCTCTTTTTGGAAAGATGTATCTAATAAGTCATCAAGTGGTTGTGGTAAGGCATTTCCAGCTTCACAGGAAGAGGATTTCCCCTTTCGTTTTCAAGGAACCATTCAAGTCTTTAGGAAGACCTACTGTGTGCTTCAGTTCCAAGTATAAAAGAGACACAGACGTTGCCTTCATAGTGGGGAATATGGGCCAGGGAGAGGAGCTTCAGTCTAGGCTGTGACAGAATCTACGAATGGAGCCACAGGACAGATTGTCCTGTCTTTTCCAGTAAGATGGTCAGATCGATTTCATTACAGTTCCTTGGGTAGGAAGTGAAAAAAGCAGGACAGGAGGTACATGGGCTAGGAGGGCAGGCGGCAGGATGCCCACACTGACTGGGTCCTCCTTCCCTGCCCTCACCACCACTGGCTAGGTGAGATGCAGCATCACTGGGGAGGGGCTTTCTCTTTCAGTACAGATAAAAACATCTCTTTGTTTTCCTCCTAAAGAGAGCAGTAATTAGACGAATGGCTAAAATAAAGGCATGGCTGAAAGCAGCGCTGGTGTTCTCCGTGTTACATTTATGGGGAAAGTATAGTTTGGGTTTTGACTGGAGGATCATAGGTTTATGGCCAAAAGGGAACTGAAAGGCAATTTTCTCTAGCCTTCTCCTTTGACATATGAGAAAACCGAAATTCACCGAGTTTAGGTGACTTACCCAGGGTCACACAGATAGTGTCTGGAACTGGATTTGATTCCATGTTTTCCCGACTCCCAAGTCTGGCGCTCTATCCACTATATCTGTGCAGTATTTTTCTTACCACCTGCTATGTTCTGCTCTCCCAAAATCTCAACTTGAGTGTCCATGCAGGATGTCCAAGAGGCTTGAAAGCCGAATGCAGAAATCGTTCTGGAAATGCATAAGCTTACCAAGCTGGATGTTTTATGATTAAATTATGACATACTGTTTTCTGTATAGGTGAGGGGAAGGAGAGATGTGGAGGATCCCCCCAGGTCACATAATCCAGAAGTGACGGAACCAGGATTTTGAATGGGATCTTTTGACTCCTTAATCCCATGTGCAATCCAGCCGTGCTGCCCCACGTATCCTGTAAATACCCAGGGGCTGCCTCTGAGAACATCTTGGAGCATTCTAGTTCTCCAGACTATTCAGAGAGGTACCCCAGAAGTCCCCTAAGAAACAGTGAAGGAAGGACAGCTTTGGGCCTTCGTCTCAGCTATGCGGAGCCTTGCAGTGGCCCCTGGTTGCCAAGTGGGGCCTGTAGCTTGAGTCACTTATGGCTTCTGAATCAATTCCCCTGCTGGCTGCCATTTGATTCTTCTTGTTGCTACATTACAATAAATAAATTGGCAATTTGTGGGGGAAATGTAGGAGGCCTCCCCAGTGCCTGCTAGACCTCGAGCTCTGCTTGTTCATGGCAAAGGAATGAGTGGGGTATGACTTCCTCAGGGGACCACCATCACAGAAGCACAGAGTCCCAGAGTTGTGTTTGATCTCCAGAGTCATCTGGTTCAACAGCTTTGTGATCAAGAATCCCCTCTTTAACATCTTCAGGCTCTGATGGAACCCTTCCAGTGACAGGGAACTCACTGCCTACCAAGATAAATTATTCTCTCTTAAGAGAGAACTCTGCTTGTTATAACGTTGATGAGGTTTTCCATCTTGGATCGAGCCTAAATCTCGCTTTTGCCATGCCCTTCCCATGGCTCTTAGTTCGGTCTTCTGGGACCAAGCAGAACAGGCCAAATCCCTCTCCGACATGAAAGCATCTCAGCTATCGTGCCCCCCCCATAAGTGTTCTTTTCTCAACATTAAACAGCCCCAGATCCTTCCACCTCTTCTCAGATGACATGGTCTCCAGCCCTTTCATGTTCCTTGTTACCCTCTACAGAATGGATCCCTGCTTGTCAGTATCCCTTCTAAAAAGAGGAGGAAGGCAGAATTAAACACAGAAGTACTTGCGATGTGTCCTAACCAGGGAAGGGCACCCTCGTTCTCATTCTCAACCCAATGCCTCCTTCAATGCCACCTAAAAATATCCTCTCTGAAGTCCCATGCTGGGAAGGTTAGCATCCAGAAACAGGTTCAAAATCAGTGAGTGCACCTTATCAAATGTTAATCTCTTCTTTAATTGATAGAACAATGCAGTCCCGGTGCCAGCTGGCACTAAAATGCCCAGATTGATTTGGAAAGAGGCTGAGCTGGCCTGGTGGGTGAACGATGCACCACCCTTCTTCCATCCATTTGGTGCAGACCTTTTAAAACAAGGCAAATGTCAAGGAGGCCTGGAGATGTCACCTTGCCTTTGAATGGACAATGATTAAATATCAGACATCATTTCCTTTGATGTGCCTGTCCTTTCAGAACAGGGGAAAAGTATTGATTGGGGCCTCCAGGAAGGCTCGGGCCCACGATGCCAATGAGAGCTGTGAGATGTGTCACAGCTCGCCTTGATTAAAGGAGACTTGCTGGACAGGTGAAGGTATCTGGCAGGTTTGGTTTGATCTAGTTGGCTCCAATCCCAGCTTCGACTCTAGAAGGCTGATGGCTTGGGGGTGGGGGAGGAGGGGAATTGGGGGCAGCAGAGCTGGCTGCCGCTCTAGTCCTAATCATCATAGGGTCATAGAGCTTCAAGGACAGCCAATACAAGCCCCTTATTTGATACAGGAAGAAACTAAGATCAAGGGAAAGGAAGTGACTTCAGAGAAGGAACCTCAGAGGCCATCTAGTTCATTTCCCTTATTTTACAGAGGAGGAAACTGAGGCCCAGTGAGAGGAAGTGACATGTCCAAGATCATGTGTCGAATCCTAGAGTTAGAGCTAGGAGAGACCCGAGAGGAAGGAAGGATGAAACTGAGTCTGGAAGAGGTGAGATGACTTCTCAGGATCATAGATTGAGAGCTGGAAGGAATCTCAGAAGTCATTTCATATATGAGGAAACCAAGGTTTAAGTAAAGGAAGTGACTTGTCCAAGGTCCCATATAGAATCATAGATCTGAGGGGAACCTCAGAGGCCCTCTAGTCAAATGCCTCCATTTGACAGGTGAGTAGATTAAGGCCCAGAGCTGTTAAGTGACAGGTTGATTAGGCTCATCAACATAGAGCTAAAAGAGGACTTGAGAGGTCATTTGATACAGCTCCTTATTTTTTCATAGAGGAAACTGAGGCCTAAAGAGTAGAAGTGGCGTGTCTCAAAATCCCATTGGCAAAGTTGAGGTTTCTCTCCAGATCTTACAGCTTTGGAGCCAGTGGTTCCCACCCCCACCCTCTCACAAAATCCGAGCTGTCAGATCCGTCCCGGTAGCAGCCATAGGCCTGACCAGGTACTCTTCTGGTTAGGACAACCTAACTTCAGTCCCAGGTTACCAAGGACACCAAGCACATGTTCCATGATCGAAGAGTATTTATAGAATGCTCCGAACAGTCACCAAGACTACTAAAGTCTCCAGAGAAATCTCTCCAGAGGTAAGAAACTTTCTGCGGTAAAATTGAAACTGTGTCCTGAGCTGAGACTCATTTTGATTGAGTTGGCTTCCCTTGTCGACATAGGCTAGTGGATAGAGTGCTGGGGTCATCAAGATCGGCATTCAGTTCCTGCCTCTGATACCTAGTAGCTGTGTGACCCTGGGCAAATCACTTAACCTCTGTTTGATTCAGGTTCCCCATCTATAAAATGGGGATAATTAAGCATCTATTTTATAGGGTTGTTATTAGGATCAAAAGAGATCATGTTTGTAGTACCTTTCAAATGCTAAGATAATATATATAAAGAAGGAAGGAAAGAAGCATTTATCAAGTGCTTGCTACATGCTAGGCATTGTGGGAAAATATTTGTAAAGTATCTCATTTGGTCCTCACAATAACCCTGGGTTTTTTAATCTCCATTTTACTGTTCCAGAAACTTAGGCAAACAAAAGTTTGACTTGTCCAGGGTCACACAGCTGGTAACTGTCTGAGGCTGGATTTGAACTCAGGTTTTCGTGACTCCTGGCCCAGCTCTCTTTGCACTCTGGTGCCACCTATCTGTTTGTTACATAAAGGTCAGACATTTTGGTAGTAAGAAGTCTAACCCTAGTTGTTCAGTTTCATTCCCACTTCAGTAACTGTGTAACCCCAGCCAGTCAAGTCTCTTCCCCTGCCTTAATTTCCTCATCTGTAAAATGGGAACAATTGATAGCATGTACCTCACTGGATTTGCATCCTTATATGCAAATTTCTAGCTCCTTGATAACCTTAAAGAACTATGTAAATGTGTTATTAATATTAACAGAACTCTAAGCTATTCATGTCCCAGTTTGAATGAGTTCCTCAAACTGTTCTCTTCTTAGCCCCTGACATCATCTGCGTCGTAAAAAGTGGCATTTTGATTTGGAGCTAGGATGAGAGAAAGGAGAGGGAATTCTGCCATAGGGGCAGTGCAGGGGGAGGGCAACGGGTCTGTCAGGCAGCCGGATGGTAGCATGAGGACGCTGGTTCTCTGAGGCCTGCGGGGCTCAGAAAGGAATGTGAGAAATAGGCTCCGGAGTGCCTAGGACACCCCGAGACCAGTCTGTGCACCAAAAGCGCCCAGGCACACTTAGCTGGGAACCTCGGGGCCCCTTTGCTCCCCAGAACTTCTCCCGTGCAGGTGCCATTAGAAAGATCAAGACCCTGGAGGCATGGCATGAGAACGCCAGCACTGAAGACGTGCATTTTGAGCAGCCACTGCCCTTCCAGGCAGTCACTGCCTCCATGTTTCAGTCTGCACACAACTGGCGTGACATGTTGTGGGGAGGAGAGGAGGAGGCATTCCCAGAAATCTACCAGCCCCTTTGTGAGCCATTGGGACCAGATACCTGAGCATGTGTGGCAGTCCACAAGTAGGCACCGGCCCAATCTCAGCTTCCCCATCAGATGGCGTTTATGAAGGGACCATCTGCATCCCATGGAGCACACACAGAAGCCTCCACATACCCAGAGGTAGTCCTCACCCCTCTCTGGGGGCTAGCGGAATTGTCAGTAGGGTTTCCTGAGTGAGAATGATGCCTCGCTGCTCACCACCATTAACAAATACTCATGGGGTGGGGAGAGGCTGCTTTACCTTACGCAAGCCAGTCTACAGGTCTTTATTAGGCACTGGAGATAACAAGAAAGGCGGAACAGGGTCTTTCCCTCCAGCCCCTACCCCAAGGAACTCAAGTTCTAAGGCAATTACCAAACTAGGGCTGTACTGGCTACACAGAGTAGATGAGCAGGAATCTCAGAAGGAAGGGACCGGCCGAGATGGGAGTGGGTGGGAACGACTTCTGCAAAAGATGGTAGACCTTCAAGGGCAAGGAGATGATCCAGGAAATTCTTCCCAAGCTTCTCTCTGGCAACACAAAATTCCACAGAACTCGTATCCCTTTAGCCTAGGCTAGGGGAAGCAGTCATAAAATTTAGACTCCTGGCTCTGCAACTTATTTAATCCAAGCCATCCCAGGCAAGTCATTTTACCTCTCTGGGCCTCAGTTTTCTCACCTGTAAAATGGGGAGATTGAACGAGCAGATGGTGGAGGTTTCTTCCAGCTCTAGAGGTACATAACTGGGATTCTACCCATAATATGAGAGTTGACGCTTGTAATATGGTGGCTTCATAGTGTCAGGGGATCACAGAGGAAGAGTTCTGGCTTAGAAGACTTAAGCTGGATTCCTATCCTTACTACTTAAATGGCCACAGGCTAGTTGGTTAACCTCCCTGGGTCTCTTTTCTCTCTTCTGAGAAGCTTGGGCTAGAGAAGCAGCAAGGGTCCTCCCAACTCTAGCTTTAGGATCATCATCATCATCATCATCATATATTTTTTTTTAATTTTAAACCCTTAACTTCTGTGTATTGACTTATAGGTGGAAGAGTGGTAAGGGTGGGCAATGGGGGTCAAGTGACTTGCCCAGGGTCACACAGCTGGGAAGTGGCTGAGGCCAGATTTGAACCTAGGACCTCCTGTCTCTAGGCCTGGCTCTCAATCCACTGAGCTACCCAGCTGCCCCCATCATCATATTTTTATAGTTCCTTAGATATGTTAATATTTTTAATCCTCCAATAATCCCGGGAGCTAACTGCTACTGTCATCCCCATTTTATATATGAAAAAACTGAGGCCAAGAGAGATGAGATAAATGGCTTGCCCAGGGTCATCCAGCTAATAAATTTCGGAGGCAGGTTTTTAATTCAGGGTTTCCTGATTAGAAGTCCAGCATCTTATCCTTTCTGCCCCTTAGCTGCCTCCCAGGCCTTTTGTGAGATTATGCGCTTTACGACCATAAGCCTATATTATGAGAAGCTCCTTTTGGTAGAAAATGCAAATGTCTTTTGAAGGAATAAATACATTCCATATTATCAGTCACTCTTAGTGTGGCTGAAATATTTGAAATCTGTTTTGAATAGGAGAAAGGAAAAACCCCACTAATTTATAGGCAAGGTTAGAGTGGAATTTTATGTAAGTATATGGAATGCTTTTGGACACCCAGAATCCTGTTACATGTAGCACTTAGTATGGGAAGCAGCAGTGGCCAATAAATATAGCTCCCTGTGGGTGTCCGTAAATATTCAATATTCATTGATGCTGATGATATACAGACCCTGCGACAGATTTCCATCCTGTCTGCCTCAAGGGAAGGTTTCCCAGAGTCCTATAGAATGAGATTCCAATATGAAAGGTACTGTGATGAGAAGGAAAGAAGCATTTTTTTTTCTTCTGAATAACATATCTCCATTTGAAGTGTTCACAGAAAACCCAAAGAGAAATTAATGAGAATTTGCCTGTTTTTAAAAAAAGAATTTTGATTTAACTTTTAACATTTCTGAAAATATATGACTCTATGGAAAAGAATTGAAATCACATTTCCATTGCATCTGTGTTCTTGCCTTTTTATAATAAATATTAAGAACCCTTTTTTTTTGCACAGGTAGCTAGTAAATTTCTCTATTCTTTTTTTTTCATTTTAATTTTTAACATAAGCCCTAAGCCCTAATGCGAAAAGGGATTTTTTTTAGTCAGACACCTAAAATTTCAGATTGAATTTCACCCTTCTCCAAGTAATTGTTGCAGAAGGTTGAGCAAACGTAATTCTTGTAAACGTCTCGTTTGCTTGTAGCATTTTCTGTTCATCAATAATTCAATTTACAAACTAAAAGATACATTTTCTACCTCCTCAAAGCTACTGGGGAGGTTTTTCGCCTGGAGAATGCCTAACAACGCAAGGCATCTGTCTACCAAATAAGGCATTGAATTCCAAAAGCTCGTCTAATGGGCTCAGGGATCCTGTTACAAGCCATTTTTCGTAATTCTAGAAGACAAAATAAAATTTTATGCTTGGAAATAATAAGTTTAAGCAAATAGTATGGGAGAAGCTTATATCTGAGTCCAAGAAATGGTCTGGTTATTGCCAGAACAACACTGCTCCATGATGAATCATTAATGACCTTTGAAAGCCATAACGGCCTGTCACTAATGCCCATTAATGATCTCTCTATACCGCGAGTATGGTCTGGATGCTTCTGGCCAGTACCTTGGAGAATACTTGAAATAATGCCTTAAACTTTCTCCAATCTACTCTCTCTGTCTGCTCCAAATGTAGACAGCAACTGTCTGGGTAGGATCAGCCTATAAAGAAGCATGGCCTTATTAAGGAAATCTTATTCAGGTAAGCTTTATTTAAGCAATATATAATATACATATTATACACACATATATATGTAGATGATTTTTAAGGGACATAATTTGAGGTCTTCCTTGCCACGGATGCCTTTGTACAAGAGACTAGGATTATCTGGAAATCTTGCTAATGTTTTCTCTTTCTTCAGATGGGATAGTGATTCTTTGAGCTGATTAGGTTGTCGGGCAGGAGGACTTTGAAAAAAGACATTGGTGTTCTTTGGAAAAAGAAATGAATTTAGCAAGTATCACATGCTATTGGATATGTTTGTCTGGCTTATTTGGAATCCTGTTGTTAATTACTAAACTCTGGGACTGGATTGATTGACAGAATTTCCCATTTCTAAACTCCCAGTCATCCTACTAATCAAGCAAAGGACTGCAATTTGAATTTATAAAGAAAGAAAACTGAAGAAATAATACCAAATGACTCTAAGTCTATGTTGCCTAGGGCTTAGTTAAAGCGGGAAGGGGGTTAGGGGAGGTTGAGGAAATGAAACCACATACAATTAGTGAGTATAACCAATATATAAATTCTAAGAGATTCTGATTAGGTCTACCTTTTGGGAAATCATGAGCCACATCAGGAAAAAGGAGATATTCTGATCTTCCATGGCGGCACGCTAGATGCTGCAGAGAGCTGCTGGAACCAACGCCCTAGACCGCTCAGGCTAAGGGAGAAAAACAAGCCTCTGTGTCTACTTTGAAGCCCCTGCTAGAACAGCAAACCCAGTTATTCTTTTGAAGGCTGAAATTGACTCCGCTGTCTAATTTCCTACTTGGAATGTTAACCCGTTAGCTAATTGGCAAATGGAATCACCATCTTGGGAGACCGTGAACTTCCTTTCATATTACCTAGATGAGATAACATCCTGAAGGCAAGTGCATTAAAATATTGTATTTAATTTTATTTTTCATTGAATTGAAAAGGATATAGAAATAACCTAAACATCTTAAATAATTCTTTACAAGTACAACGGTGAAATGTCTTCTCTAGATGAATGGCTCCCCAAATTAGAGGAGTTATAAAATTTGGTAATCATTTTAAAAAATTTATGATCATCCTTCCCCCTTTACTCAACTAGACCCTTCCCTCAATACAAAAAAGTGCCGAATAGCAATTGGTTATTATTTTAATGCAGTGAATTCCAAAAACAAACATGATCCTGGGATTTTGCAAAACTAGACTTGGCATTTTCTGGTTCGGTGGTGTAGACACTGTGTGCTCGCAGTTTGTTCAAGAAAAGTAAAATGGACCTACTTGAAAGGGAGTGCATGAGTGGTCGTTGAAATGTTCACATTAATCTTAAATAAGGGAGTGGAGGTGGTTTATCATACCGTTAAGGGAGTATCACTTGAAGTGTTAACTGAACTTAAAAAAAAAGGGCTAGCACCCTGGACAGCGATCGGGCAAAGCCCTGTTACTTTCCTTTTCTCAGAGGGCGAAAGGGAGCAATAGTTGTCGTGAAGCGAGAACTTTCAACATCCTTTTCTGCTTGAAGAGTATTTAAGTGGAAGGTATACATCAATTGCCTCCAGTTTAGACCTTGTGACATAGTTTATTGCTTTAAGGCAGCTCTTCAATTCCCACGTCCATTTTATATGGAAATGGGTCAGTTTTTGTTTTGAAGCGACTGGTTAAGCTCATGTCCAGGGTGACTTTGGGCTTACCGAGAACTTTGAAATTGATTCCCGAGTTGGATATTACAAATCGGGCTGTATATTCCAATGAGACCTACCCCATGTTGTAGAAACCCAACTAGTTTTGAGGAGATGGGAGCGATTAGTGGAAGAACAGGCTAGGACTAGAGTCATCTTGTTTGTTGTCGTTGTTTTTTGATGGAAATGTTCAAAGTTTAGCTCAGATACAGGTCATAGTTTCACAAGATCATAAAATTGGAGCTAGAAGGGATCTTAGAGGATAGTGACTTTATCTCTTAAATTTTACAGATGAGGAAACTGAGGCACAAAGCAGTTAAATTACTTATCCAGCACCACACAACTAGTAACTGTTTGAGACAGCTTTGAGACCCAATTCATTCTTCATGACTCCAAGTCCAGTGCCCTTTCCATTATGCTGTGTTTGATTTTTTTCAGTTTATTAAAACACAAGGAAAATGAGAACGTCAGAAGAGATTTCACTGAAAAGAGAGATGATTCTCTTGAAAGGCATAATGTATTTTCCTGACATCCAGGTGAAAAACATCTCCCTTATGCTAAGAGTTTCCTTTATGACAGCCAGATCCTCTCTAAAATAATGCCATTCAACAAACCTCACTGGAGGAAAATTCTTCCTAAATCCCTGGTCCTTGAATTTCTGTCCATTTCCTCTCACAGCCAATGCTTAGTGAAGATCAAGAAAGGATAGGAGCTCTGCTCTCTAGAACCCTTCAGGGCTTTAAAGATGTCACCGCTTTCTTTTATCCAAGCTAAATAATCCCAGCTCCTTTTGCCTATCTTTTAAGAGTCTTTTTATTCGGTGGTGTATTTGTTTAGGTCTTTTCCACCACCCTCTGACCACCCCCCTTGGCCCCCACCATTTGTCCCGGGTACTAGATTCCTGTTTCCTCTGCCTGCTTCAGTATGTCAAGGTCACTTTGCCAAGGGTTACGCCACCTTGACCTAAGTCCTCTCATCTAATGTAATTCTTGATCTTAATGAGCAGACATGCATGGCACGCTCTTTGTTAATAGTACACACATCTCCTACTGCCTCAAATGCAAGAGAAAGGAAGGCAAATCTGTTTCTTTTTAGATGCAACTAGGAAATGTCATCTTTTGAAAATGACATCATTTTATCTACAAGCCCTAAATTGTTTTGTCAGTGACCACAGAGGTGTAGGTGCTTGTGAGGCACAGATCGACTGTATACAGAGCCCTGGGGCTATTATCCATCACTTAGGGCTCTGCCCCACAAGGTTAAATCACCATTCAGTGACTCCATATTGATTGCTCTGGGTAAAAATGCCATCACCAGTAATAACAACTAATCTCATTTCTATTGGGCTTTCATGTTTACAAGTCTCTTTTCTCATAACAATCCTGTAAGTTAGGCAGTGATGGTATTCTTATCTTCATCTTAGAGAGGAGGAAACTGAGGCTCAGGTTTGGGGGAGGGGTGATGTGCCATACCCAAAGTCACACAACTAGTTAATAGCAAAAGCAAGACTTTAATCCAGTTCCTCCGACTTTGACGCCAGTGTTCTGTCCATGTACTAAATCGCCCCAAACATTCCTTGATCCAAAATGGTTGAATGGAACTATTTTTAAGAGTTAAATGTTTATAATATTGGGTAATGTATTCAGGAATGTATGCAGATATACTAAGCAAAATTATCTTTCTTCTTTTCTTTCCTCTCCTTCCTTTCCTTTCTTTCTTTTTCTCTCTCCCTTTCTCTCCCTTCCTCCTTATTTTCCTTTTCTTATTTTCTTCTCCCTCTATATCCTTTTCTTTCCCCTTTTCTTTCTCTCCCCTTTTCTCTTTGTTGTTTATTTCTCTCTCCTTTTCTTTCTTTTCTTTTCTAAATATTTTATTTTTTCCTCAAAAATTACATGAAAAAAACAATTTTAACCTTTTTTTAAAGTTCGAGCCAAATTCTCAACCTCCATCCCTCCCTCCCCTTCCCCACCCCTGAGACAGCAAGCAATCTAGTATAGATTTTACATGTGTACTAGTGTAAAACATCTTTCCATATCAATCTCTTCTCCTCTTTCCTTCCTTCCTTCCTTCCTTCCTTCCTTCCTTCCTTCCTTCCTTCCTTCCTCCCTCAGTTTCTTTCTTTATTTGTCTGTGATTTGTCTTTATACATTTAGTAGTCCTGCTTCACCAGCAAACATTGACCCAGGTAGAGGGTGCTTTTCACAGTACATATTTAGCTGAAAATTACACATAAATGAAATGTCATTCTAAATACCCTAGAGGAGCTTCAGGTTAAAGTGACCTGATAGTAAATCCCAGGTCATTTCAGTAAGTCTACTTCATGTAAGTCGCTATGCTGGGTGCTGGTGATACCCAGATAAAATATGCAAATAGCCATGCCCTTGGGAGCCTTAAAGTCCATTAGTGAAAGGCATGAAACATGGATATGGAAAACTAACTGTAAGAAAATTTAAGAGAAAACACTAAAACTGGGACTGGATGGGGGAGGCTTCTTGAAAGAAATGACATCTGAGCTGAGTCTTGAGCAAAAAAAAAGAAATGAATTCTAGAAGGCCCCTAGTGAGATGGTATCAGACAAAAGTCCTGGTCAACTACCTGAGCAGAGGGATGGGCATGGCAGTTTGGATCCTAAGTTTGAGGATTAGGCATGGAGGCAGTAAGGATGCAGGCAGACTCAGTCTGAATCGGGGCTGTTTCTTCTGCAGAAAAAGTGACTCAGAAGCATCATTACTGTTCTTGAAGATCTGAAGTACTACCATTTGGAAAAGGGATTAGGTTTGTCCCAGTTGGCCTTACATGGCAGATGTAGAACCAATGGGTAGACATTTCAGAAAGTCAGGTAGAATAGAATGAGGCCTGAAAAAAGAGGGATTTAGTAGCTACCATATCATTGAAACCTCAGAAAGAGCTGTTGCAGTGGCGTCAGAAGCATAATCTCAAGGTGTTGAAAAGTGAGTGGGAGGTGAGGAAATGGAGACATGGAGTGCAAAATGAAGAATCCACTTGTAACACAAATCATCACTCCCTGACTCACCTGTTTTGAAAGTCTAGATTTCTGTGTATCAGATTATATTAATGTGGGGCAGACAGTTTAAGTTGTCTAGAGGTCTCATCTTGATGTCTGGGTCAAATGAATGCAATGGCATCTTTTTAATGATAAATAAGTCCAGTGTTTGTACCTGGTATTTTTTTTATCCAGAAAGTTGTAGAATCTAGAAGGACAACTTTTCTCTAGCAAACAAAACAGGGTCCCTTCCTAACGGAGTCCTTGTTTGTGATTCAAGGTCTTACCTGTCATTTGGAGATGATCTGGCATGCAGAGGAGTATCGTATAGTTTGGGATGGATCACAGGGCCACACTTCCATGGGAAAGTTTGTACAGGCCCTTTGCTGCTATTTTTCTGTGGGGCCCAAACATTACACTATGCTTTGTTACCAACACAGGATCATAGGAACTCAGAGGTACAAAGGACTTTGGAAGCTATTTAGTTTGACCCCTGGCCGAACAGGAATTCCCCACACCCCCCAAAATATGGATAGATATGCATACATGTTTATGTGACACACACACACATATAGATGTGGCCATCTGGTCTTTGCTTAAAGATCTCCACTGAGCGCAAAATTGTTGCTTCCCGAGGCAGACCATTCCACTATGGGACAGCTCTAATGGTTAAAAAATTGTTCTTGGGGGCATCTGGGTAGCTCAGTGGATTGGGAGCCAGGCCTAGAGACGGGAGGTCCTGGGTTCAAATCTGGCCTCAGACACTTCCCAGTTGTGTGACCCTGGGCAAGTCACTTGACCCTCTTACCACTCTTCCACTCTTCTGCCTTGGAGCCAATACATAGTATTGACTCCAAGATGGAAGGTGAGGGTTTAAAAAAAAAACAAAACAAAAAAAATTATTCTTCCCAATAAGCCTGACTTTGCCTACTGGGAGCTTTCATTCAGTGGTGCTGGTTCTGCCTTCTGAGGCCAAGCACAAGTCAAATTCTTCTTCCAAACAGTAGCTCTTCAACCATCCTCATCCCCAGCCTCAACCCACCCCAAAGTCTTCTCTCCTCTAGGCAGAGCATTGCCCACTCTTTCGTTGGATTCAAGGCCCTTCACTCTCTTGGTTATTCCCATCTGGATGGTCTCCAGCTTCGCAGTGCCCTTTCTAGAATTCAGCCCCCAGAATCAAACACAGTTCTCCAGCTGTGATCTGACCAGGGCAGGACTCATCCTGGCCACTGTGCTTCTCTGAATGCACTAACTGATGTCCTGAGTGCGAAACATGGTATAATCATGGTAGCCCACAATGTAACATTTTGTTTAGGTTGCTACGATATATTCTTGCCTCATGTTGAGATTGTTGGTCCACTAAAACCCAGATCTTTGCTGACTCCACAGGTGCCTAATGCATGTGACAAGGCAATATAACTCCACTTTTATGATGTCACTCTCTAGCTTTTTGACACCGTTAGTTGCTCCGTGTTACTTAGAAGATCAGGTCTCCATTCCTTGACGTGGCATTCAAGGCTTTCTTCAATCTGGAGCCCAGCTGAGCCTTTATTTTCCTCTCCTCCAAGCAAAGTAGTCTCCCTCATCACTAGACTTGACTTCTATGCCCAGTGGAATTTCATTCATCCTCAAAACCTTGTTCAAATGTCACATTATCCATTAATCTTTTTCTAATTAATAGGACCCTTATTTGAAGGTCTGTCTCTATCTTAAGCTTTAAGTCAAAGAACTCGATCACTTTTAGAAGGAGATTAGTCTAATGTTATCTTTAGTTCTGGTTTAATAACATAGGCATTATTTTAATGAAATATCGCCCTAATCCCTTACACCTTTTTTTTTGGTAGTAGAAAGAATACTAGAATTAGAGTAATGGGAAACTTGGGTTCAAAGCCACCTCTGACAGCGACTTAGCTGTGTGATCCTGGGCAAGTCATTTCCCCTCCTATGTCATAGTTTCTTTAACTGTAAAACAGAGTAGTAAAAGTGCTTACCTCTCAGAACTGTTGTGGGAACTAAATGTGATAATGTATGGTAAGTGTTTCATAAACTGGAAAGCATTATGCGAAAGACAGCTATCATTCTCAATCCAGAATTCACAGAAATAACATGCTGATTTAGGATCTTAGGGACGACGGCAGATCTCCTGTGAAATTCCTAGAGATTCCAAGACACACTAATAGAAATTACAGTTTTAACTCATCCTCGTAAAATTATTTTATTTTATGGGCATATGAACGTGGAATCTCTAGCCCATAAAGATGCCTTAGATACCATTTCCATCATGGGCTCGAGTTTTGCTTAGCTCCAAAATTTTTCCCTTGTGAACTTTTCCCAATTACTATCGGAACATCCCATAAATCACGTTTCTCCATTAATTCCTTCCCTACTCCTCATCTTTGGTCTTGAAGAAGAAGATAAAGTCAGTAATCGGCTTCCCATCCTCATGCTTTTGCAAACACACTAACATTATGGTGAGCAAACAAGCAAAATGACTGACTCTCCGATGGCATTAGGATTGCAGGAGTCTGACTAATTTTCATCACTGCCGAAGCTTAGCAAATCGGCATCAATATGAGAGGCAGCTGGTTCCTTTCCAGCATCCGCTATCCAAGGGCAATGTGTGAAAGCCGCCATTTGAACACCCAGTACATGGGTGAACCAAGTCACCGTTCTTGTACGTGCCCACGTGATGATGAAGATAGCAAGTGACATTTGGGCAGTGCTTTAGGGAGCTCAAAGTCCCTTCCAAACATTACTTCATAAAGTCCTCGTCTCAGCTAGGCTGGGGGAGGGGGTAGGTAGCTATTCTCCCCATTCTGCAGATGAGGAAACGATGGCTCGGGGACCTCAAGTTCTTTGCCAGGGTTCACACAGCTAGCCCGTGAGATAAGGGCTATTAGTATCTCTACTTTACAGCTGAGGAAATGGAGGCTCAAAGAATTTAAGTCCTCACAGTATGTCAGTAGGGGCTATTTTCTTCATTTTACAGGGGAGGAAACTAAGGCTGAGAGACAAGCTAGATCAACTAAGGCTTGACTAGGATCACACAGCTTATAAATGCCAAGACAAGGGCGGCTCAGTGGATTGAGAGCCAGGCCTAGAGATGGGAGGTCCTAGGCTCAAATCCGGCCTCAGACACTTCCCAGCTGTGTGACCCTGGGCAAGTCACTTGACCCCCATTGCCTAGCCCTTACCACTCTTCTGCCTTGGAGCCAATACACAGTATTGACTCCAGGTTGGAAGGTGAGGGTTTAAAAAAATGAATAAATGCCAAGACAAGATCTGAACCCAGGTCCCTTCTGACTGTAAGTCCAGGCTCGTAGACACATACTTGAGTCCTCTGCAGTAGCCACTGTCTCCTAACCGTCCCTGTCCTGCAAGCCCCAAGTCCAAGATTGGCTGCCGTCAGCTTTCATAGGAAAGACCTGGGGCATTTTGCCCAAAGTTCAGGAGCCACTGGCAAAGGAATTGATCTCTTTCATCCTCCAGGGGGACAGTGAGGGAAGCAGGATCTCACCACTCCGGTTCGGCTAGGGTGGTCCTGTGCCTCACTGAACCAGCAGGGAAGAATGCTCCGGAATTGTGATCAGTTGAGAATGGGATACAAGCAAATAGACCATTGCATGATGGATGGTCTTTCGCGAAGCGGCTTTGATTTAATATAGATGAGTTTATATTGGTCCGCACATACGGCTTCTCATCAGAGCGTGAATTAACACGTTTTCCCCCCTCAGAGGATGTGCGTACTGAGTTCTACTTTGAAAAGACTATATTGAATATTAGGATTGTGGGTGAGGAAAAGTCACTGTTAAATTATAAACTTCCCCTTCTCTCTGCTTTTTTCTTATTTCGGGTCACAACCTTGTTGACGATTTCAGAGACATTTTATTCTGCCCAGATTGAAAAATGAAGTGATATGACTGCAATATTGGCTGGAGGAAGGATGAAAATCACGGAAATTACATTGCTTTCTGACGGTTATTAATAGCAGAAATGTCTTTTTGCCATATTTGTGGACCATATTTCCAAGCTGCTAATTGAAATAAATAGCTGGACCAGCTTTTAAATTGCATTCGGCATATTTTTATCTGGTAGATCACAGAAAATGCACTGGCTTGATTCACGTCCCAGTGAATTTTAGGGTAAGTCGGAGAGAACTGCTCTCTCCAGTGGAATTATATAGGGGGAAATTGGGCCCCGGTTTTTGGTCTAGTGCATTTTATTGTATTTCATCATGTAAAAAGTGATGTGATTACGGGCCTGAGTCAGAATGTTATTTTGCTCACTTTAGATTCATTCTCAGGAAGGTTGAACAAATTTGCCTTTCATAGGAAAGCTCTCTCTATGTGCTTCACTAACCTTCTTTCTCTTTCCGTAAGGCAAAACCGTCTTGTCAGAGAGGCTTCCAGAATTCCTCGGGGCCTGTGGATCTCTGAGTAGCAGCAGGGTAGAGTCTCTGATTTCCGGGCTCTTTCATATGAAAGCTTTGCATTTCACCGGGGAAAGACTCCTGGGTTGCAGTTATCTGACCACATCCCTCCTGGCAGTTGGCCACTCGACGGGGTGTATGTCAATTGGCCACCTCCACAGACCCATTTGATTCCTACCTGATGGGCTAATCAAGGCAAGTTCATAAGATGAGTCCATCTGGAAGGTAGTAATGACCTGTAGATCACCCAAACAAGCCAGCAGGATTGGTGAAATAGGAGGATGAGCAGATGCTTTAAGCCCAGGCATTTGTCCAGGTTCATTGCCAGACACTCATCTCTGCCTACCTCTTAGTTACTGTTGCTGTTTGGCTAATTGCACATGTATGCCCCAAAGCCATCAGCTTTGGCGAACCTTTTAGAGATCGCATGCCCAAACTGTACCTTCAAGCTGTCTGTGAGCCCCCTCCTCACCACCTAGCCCATTACCCCAGAGAGTGGAGGGCTGCTTGGATTGAAGGGTGGGGCTCGCAAAAAATGTCATTGGGTGCTCTGGAGAGGGTGAATGGAGTAGCCCCCTCCAGCATGCTGGGGCATGCATGCCGTGTCTTAGCCATAGATTCTCTTGGCCTCTTTCTGCTTGGAACCCAAACTAATCTCTGGTCCTATAACAGTTCTAGAAGCAAACGGCTATTTAGATTATTGCTCATAGTATATGAAATTGGAAGGTACCTTTAGAGGTCATAGACTTCAACCTTCTCATTTTTGAGAGGAAGAAATAAAGTCCCAGGGTAGGAGGAAGTGACTTGTTCAAGATGACGTGACTAGGAAATAGCAGAACTGGGAGCAGAACTTGGCTCCTCTGACTCCAGAGTCACTCTTCTCTCTATAATGCCACTGCAAGTGCTGCAACAGAGAAGCTTGGAGATAGAAGGGATTTTAAGGGTCATCTAGGGCCCACTTCCTCATTTTATAAAGGAGGAAACTGAATCCCAGAGAGCCCTGGAAAAGGTCAAGGTCATCCAAAGTCATCCAAAACCTCCCACTCCAAATTCTGAGCTCCTTTTCACTCTACCATTCTGTATCAGAGAGTAAGGATAGAAAGAAACTTGAGGGACCATCTAAAATCCCTTGTTCTGCAAAGGAGGAAACTGAGGCCCAGTGAGAGGAAAGGATTTGGTCAGGGCCACACAAACCACACCGTGTCTTCTGATCCCAGCTTGGCCTTCCTTATACTTCATTCCCAAGCAGCACCCCGGGAATGTACTTTGGATAACTAGAATTGCTTGTTTCGAACAGACTCTGCAATGCTCCGTGTCTGGTAGCTATGCACCAAGCCTTCATTAACATTTTTTAGAGCGATGAACTACATTATCAATGTTTATTCATTATAGTTGCAAATGCAAAGTCATGCCTTGTTCATTAGCAATAACATCAAGAATGTTAAAGGCAAAAACCATGGTGCTTATGACTTTACAGACACAGGAAAAGTAAATCCTCATGGATGTGCGTGCCAAATTGCCTTAGTTAGGAAGGACACGATCATATCAATAGTATTGGTCCTAAAGGGTAGTCCCTTAATGAGTGGTGCTTTGCAGCAGTCACAAACACCATTTCCTGGTGGCTCCTCCAGGGAGAAGTAAAGTCTTGAGTGATGATATAGGAGCTTGGCAATATGGGCGGCTGTGAGCCTGCCTGTCATGTGAAGGAGAACAAGGGCGCCATTTCTGATTCTGTAAGACATTCACGAGCCACCCACTCCTTGCCTGGCTCAAATCCTCCCGTTGCAGTTGTGTGATCTCTGTTAATTGACCATATTGTATTAATGATGGTGATTTCTTTGCATAAGAGCAACAGAATAGCCATGTGGATTCCTCTGTAGATAAATCCATCTGGCACCATGTTGGCCAGTTTGGTGTGGTGTCATTTGTTTACCCTCTCTGTTATAGCTTTGAGAAGAAAAACATTCTAAGAGGAATGAGGTGATGAACCTTCAGCTCTGTTGTAAGTAAATCATTCCTTCTTGAGCTACTGTCATTAGAAGTCATCAGTTCTGTGTTTCCTGGGTCTTCTATGGTTGCCTAGAATTACTGTCCCCAGGTGAACATTTGTTAAAACCCCTAGAAAATCTGTATGCATAAAGTAGTCATGGACATTAACATTGGAAGAAACCAGAGAGGCAATCTAGTGTAATCTCCTTGCCAGCAGAGAAATCCCCTTTACAGCATATGTGACTGGTCATCTATCACCTTCCAGGTCACCACCTCCCAAACAACTCATTCAATTTTGATACATCAGCTTGTTGCATAGCTTTTCCTAGTTATAACTTTTGAACAACTAGAATTTTTTTTTGGGGGGGGAGAAGTGGAGGTGGCAGAGAGTAACTGACACAAAAGTTCTTCATTCTGCCTCTGCTACAGTTGAAATCTTTTTTTTTAAATCCTTACCTTCCATCTTGGAGTCAATACTGTGTATTGGCTCCAAGGCAGAAGAGTGGTAAGGGCTAGGCAATGGGGGTCAAGTGACTTGCCCAGGGTCACACGGCTGGGAAGTGTCTGAGGCCAGATTTGAACCTAGGACCTCCCGTCTCTAGGCCTGACTCTCAACCTACTGAGCGATCCAGCAGCCCCCTACAGTTGAAATCTTAACGTTTTCTTGAATTCATAAGATGGCGAGCTGTAAGGGATCTTGGAGGTCATCTGGTTCATTTCCTCCATTTTATAAGGAGGAATAGAATGGCGGGTGAGCAGAGAAGACATGGGTAAAGGGAGGAAGTCCCTGGACATGTTTGCAGAACAATCATCCAGCTGAGCTAGGACCCAGCAAATGGAGTATTATGTTATGAGATAAACCTTTGAAAGAAAGGAGGAAGAGATTGTAATGGGCCTTGAGTGTCGAGTTTAGGTGTCTAGGACTTTTCTAGGAGGCAATAATGAGGCATTGAAGCATTCTGATGAGAGGAATGATGTGATGAGAACGCCCTTTAAGGCATCAACCAGGCTGAACAGTCCAGGGCTTTTAGGCCCTTTGCTTCTCTTTTTAGCATCTCAGTGAATTTAGGGACAATCCCTTCATTGTGTTGGATAGAGGAACTAAGACAGAATGTGTTGGGGTTTTTTTCCCAGCATCACCCAACAAATCAATGGCCCAATGAGAGCTGAACTCATGAGTTCACTCCTTCTACTTAATTAATCAACACCTGACTTCTTCTACTTACTTCAATACTCCAGGGAGTCCTAATTTCTGTACTGTCTGTGCTCCTTTCCTGGAACAGAACACAGCTCCTCTCATACCTTAATAGATGGTCTTTATGAGTTGACGAAACTGGGGATGGGGGTGGATTATTTGCTGGTGGCTGCCCATCCACATGTGCATGATCTCCACCAGCCTCTTCACCTTTGGGACAGCCCGCCAGCTCTGGTGTCCCCCTGGTGCGATCTTCCGAGGCTCCGAGTCAGCATCACAATAATACCTACGTAGAGGGTGTCAGTGGAGGCTGACTCTCTCCCTTGGGAGGCTATGAAATTATATTTTTCTACTTTGCTTTTTTTTTTTTTTTGATGATCAGATGGGACGTTACTGAACTTGGCTCCATATCTCGAAATTGTACAGTTAAATAACCGGAACTGATTGGTTCGTAACATTCATGTATTCTTTATATAGCCAAGTCTTGAGATTAGTCATGGCAGTGGAGGGAATGGCTTGGCATGGCTTAGCAAAAACTCCAGCTAATCAGTGGAATGTGCAAATGAGGCCCCGGTTCAGAGCATTGATCAAGATCTCTATGGCAACTCCTAGTTGAACTGTATACACATGGAATAAGTGATTTCCGAGTTGTAAAGGGCAATAAAAACACCGCCATTCATGTGAAGCACACACGGTAACTGATGAGGGAAGTCTGGCTTTTCCAGGAAGTTCAGAAAACTTCCCAAGCAGCTTGCTCGGGGGAGACTCGGGGAACCATAGCCCCCTTTGTTAGTATAGTGGCCGGGACACTGGCCTTGGCAGCCGGGATGCTGAACTCCATGTGAAGGCTTGGCCATTTACTGGCTATTTGACCTTGGATAAGTCACCTAAGTTCTCAGAGGCTTAGTTTTCCTCATCCCTAAAGTGGGGCTAATGATGCCTATTTTATCCCACTCAAAGAGCTACTGTGAGAAAAGCCTTTTTTAAATTGCTAGAGAAGTGGAAAGGTATTGCTAAGTCTTCCTTTGCCAATATTAACTGACCTAATCAATTGTTTTCATATGTTTTTGTTTTGGCGGGGGGACAAGAACTGTGATTTGATTGATGTAAGGAGCTCACGGGGAGGAAAATCTCTCTACCGATGGAGATCGGCAACCCTTTGGCAACTTATATTCTTAGCCTCTTGCCTACCCGGTGGTGTGGTAGGTAGAAAACTGGGCCCAGAGTCAGAAAGACCCGAGTCACTTAACCTCCCTTTGCCTTAGTCTCCTTAACCATAAAATAGGGATGATAATAATAACACCCACCTCACAGGGTTGTTATGAGGAACAAACAAGATCATATTTGTCAAAAATGCTTAGCACATTGCCTGGCGCATAGTAGGCACTCAGTAAATGCGTATTCCCTTCCCTTTCCACCGTAGGCACTAAGCATATACATATATGTGTATGCATATGTATTTATACATATATATCAGCTTATGCATATATGTAAATGCACACACACACACACACACACACACACACACACTTACTTAGAGAGTGGCCTGAGACACCAAGAGTTGAAGTGATTTGCCCAAGGTCACACAACTAGTTTGCGTCAGAGACAAAATTTGAACTCATGCCTTTCTGCAGTAAAAGCAAGCTCTCTGTCCACTATCTTATACTCACTCCTTCCCTCCTTTCCCTCTTTTATGGTTCGAAGGTTTACAAACCACCATACAGATAGTAGTTCTTTTGATCCTCACAACTTGTGGGAGGCAGCTTGGCAGCTAAATGGATAGAATGCCAGCCTGGCTGTCAGGAGGACTCGAGTTCAAATTCTCTCCCTGATACCTGCTAGCTGTATGACCCTGGGCATGTCAACTTGCTTCTGTGTATATCAGAATGCCTTTCTAGGTCTCTTAAATTCGAACTAGGCTGTGTTCATCCTACTCTAAGAAAAAGCCCAGATCCTAAGAACTGCAGGTGTCAGTATCCCTAGATGAAGAATGTGAGCTTCTCTCTGAGAAGGTAAATGACTTACCCTGGGTCATACAGCTAGTAATCATTAGAAATAAAATGTGAATCTCCATAGTGTCACTGAGTCTCAGTACTCCAGGGCCATGTAGCCCAACTCACATGGGAACAGAAATCCTCTTTCATGAGGCAGCGAGGTGGCACAGCCGATAGAGCTCCTGGAGTGAGGAAGACACACCTTTGTGAGTTCAAATCTGGCTTCCAACACTTCCTGTTGGCCTCACAAAAAAAAAGAATTAGTGATATCTTTGGGGCAGGTAGGGAGCACAGAGGGATACAGCACCAGGATAGGAGTTGGAAGGATCTGGGTTCAAATGTGACCTTAGAGACCCACAGATACTTTGGGACTCTGGACAGGTCACTTAACCCTAATTGCCTAGTTAAAAAATCTTCTGGGGGCAGCTGGGTAGCTCAGCGGATTGAGAGCCAGGCCTAGAGATGGGAGGTCCTGGGTTCAAATGTGACCTCAGACACTTCCCAGCTGTGTGACCCTGGACAAGTCACTTGACCCCCATTGCCTACCCTTCCCACTCTTCTGCCTTGGAGCCAATACACAGTATTGCCTCCAAGATGGAAGGTGAGGGGTTAAAAAAAATCTTCTTTTAGAACCTCACCCATCAGGTGAGAGGGAACCCGCCTACCTCCTGTCTCTACTTAGAACCTCAACTCAGTCTCTTCTGTCTCCATGCCTAGCTCTGTTTTGACACCAAGCCTAGGAGATCTGGATGAATTACGAAACATACAGAAAGTGGGCAAAGAAAAAGAGAGTTAAAGTAAAGGTTAGCTACAATTCACAAACTCAACATAGCCCTCTGCCTGCAAGGAAAGCTTGGCCTGGGTGCTTATTTGCCCTTTTCTGTTATTCACAAGTAGGCACTGCCCTTCAATTTCATGACGAGCTAAGAATATGCAAGATAAATTATGTGTATGTTGCTGGTCCTCCAATTTTTTTTAAACCTTCACCTTCCATCTTGAAGTCAGTACTGTGTATTGGTTCTAAGATGGAAGACTGGTAAGGGTAGACAATGGGGGTCAGTGACTTGCCCAGGGTCACACAGCTGGGAAGTGTCTGAGGCCAGATTTGAACCCAGGACCTCCTGTCTCTAGGCCTGGCTCTCAATCCACTGAGCTACCCAGCTGCCCCCTCCTCCAATTTTTTTTTTATCAACTTTTTAATTCTGAGAAAAGTATTTGAAAATGGGAGCATGGAACATGTTTTCATTTTGACCCTCCCAGTTTACTATCTGTGAAGCCCCACTTTTGGAACTGGAGTTTGGTTGTCATTTTGCCTCGATGGGCCTCAGTTTCCGCTGTCAAATGAGGGAACTAGACTAGCTGATCTCTAATTCTGACATTCTCAGTTGGATCGCACAGTTTGCTGCCAGTGGGCAGGTCTGAACTTCCTTCCTTGGTCTAATGCAGGGGTCGGCAACCTTTTTGGCCGTGAGAGCCATAAACGCCACCTTTTTTAAAATGTAATTTCGTGAGAGCCGTCCAGTGCTCGCAGTGCCGCTCCTGTAACAGCGCCTGAAAAAAATGGACTTTATGGCTCCTGCACAAAGAGCCGTACGTTGCCGACCCCTGAGCTAATAGTTTCTTTAATGTACGTTTGGCTCAGACAAGAGATGTGCGTTCCTTTCGCCTCATGGGACGAATGTGTCCATGGTGTCAACTCATTTCACCTTGCTGTAGTCAGTCGGGTGGCTGATGAGGCTTCTCCTCTTCCCGTATAATTGCAGTAATTCAACTTTGGCTTAAATTTCCTAGGCCTCCCTTTGATGGAAGCCAGGCCAGGAGAGACTTTGCTACTTTTGTCGTGGGGCCAAAGGGTTTCTCCTTCGCACACAGCACTTTTGGACGAGGAACACTTGCCAAAGTTCTCTATCTAACAATATATAATACTAGTCAGGGAATCTGCTAACAGTGTACGAATGGATCCATGAGAAAAAGCAGGCATTTGCTTGGGCTTGGGCTTTCGCCTCTCCTGAATGGAAGGCGAAGGAGTGGCAGTGTAGGTACTCCACACGTTCCCACACACCCATGATATGTCTCCCACCCCGGGGCCCTTGGACTAAGTGTTCCTGTGCCTGGAATGTACTCCCTCCTTACTTCTTTAGGTAAGGCTCTCTCGTCCTGTCCTCCCTTCTGGATGGCTTGTTTTCCCTAATCCAGTGGTAAACTCCTTGCAGGGAGAAACCATTTTGTTAGTCTCAGGATCCTCAGCACCTAGGGCAATGTCTGGCTCCTAGGATAGAGATGGAGACTACATCTCTGCTTTCATTGGTATAGGAAGCACCCAGGGAAGGAAATTTCCCCTACAAGCATAGGGTGGTACCTTCTTTGTGAGTTCTATAGCCTTAGAGAGATGCCTACTAGGAGGTTAAGTGACTTGTCCAGGGTCACACAGTCAGTATCAGAGGTAAAACTTGAACCCAGATCTTCCTGACTCCAAATCCAGCCGTCTCTGCACTATCCTAAACTGCCTCTATGTCTTTGTCGTTGTCCCAATGAATTTTGTTTTGATGCTTTCCTACCTTTGTGAACCTTCCCCTTTCTGTGCCTCCATTTCTTCACCTCTGTATTGAGAGGATTGATCTAAATCAGCAATGGGCAAACTTTTTGAAAAAGGGAGCCAAAGGAAAGGAAATGCCCATCTGTCGGTCTGTTTCTAAGGCAGCTCTTTGGAAGTTTCATTGTATCGTATCCTACTCGTTGTATTGGTCAGATTAGCAATAATGTCCAGCGTCCAGATAGAACATTTCAGGGGGCCACATCTGGCCCACGGGCCGTAGTTTGCCCATCACTGGGCTAGATCCATTTGGGGATCTTTGAGCCCACTGGCAGGCAGTCTGGTATAGCCAATAGTGCCCTCTTCAGAATTCTGCATTTAAATGCATAACAAGGGAACGGATGAAAAACATTCTGTAAAGCAAGGTCATGGATCCCGGATGAAGAACGCCGGGCTGGATGATCTCTAAGGGCCCGTTTTATCTGCCCATCCTTTGAGCATCTAAACAGCTCACTTTGTGGCTGGAGAAATGTTGTCCAAGGGAGAGTATGGGCCTTACCCAAGCTCCCCCGGTTCGAGTGACAGAGCTGGGGCTTGAACTCGGTAGCCCTGCCTCCCATCCCGGTGCTCCTGCTGCTACGCTATGATACCAAGAAGAGCGTATACGGACATGTCCTCAGGAGGCCAGCAGTTCAAACAGGCCTCCCCAAAGACCCCAGCCGCCTTTTCAGTGTCTCCCTTCAGCTACTGAATGCCTAAAATTCTCCCCCGTTCGAGTCACTCTTGTGGGTTAAGACCTCAACTTCACTTGTCCCCTGGGAAGCCCAACCAACTCCTCTAGAATGGCTGATCTTTCAGAGAGATGGGCTTGGTGAGGATTAGACCTTGGGTGGGGGGGGGGGGGAGAGGAACAAGAACAAGTCAGCAGTGTGGTCACGGTCCTAGCTAGAAAGACCTTCACTGGAGGGGGGACCCTGGTGAAGCTGGGCAGGAGAGTGGGCTCTGGAAATGAGGCAGGCACAGTGGTAAGAAAGCAGAAGCCTTGGCAATGTGCACGAGCCACACTAATCTCCAAACTCAGCCACCCACCATATTTTCTTATTTTTTTTCCCTGCCTTTTCAAAGAAAAACCTTAGCAGAGAAATGTGCTTTTTACTCCCCAGAGTACCCCCCCTCCCTAAGAGTACCCTGGGGTAAGGGCTCTTTTCTGGGGCAGCCCAACAGCCAGATTGTGGCAGAATTTCTCAATTCGGATAGAAGGCTCCGGTGAGGATTCTCTGCTTCGGGACTCGTCTGCACTCTCTTCTATCTCTCTCCCCCTCCCCAGCCCAAATGCCCTGGTGCTTGCCCTCTGATAAGAACATTTGAATCAGCACAGAGAAAAGGCCTAGGCTAACCTGCCTGGAGAAGCTGGGTTTTTTGCCCTCTCCCCTGTTATCTTTCCCACAGCCAGGGGCTGAGAGTTTATCCTCACCCTCACCATCCTCTTCATGTAGCACATTTAATAAGTGCCCACATGGGCATCTCTGGTCTTGAGGCTCTCCGGCTCACCCGGCTGCTGCATTAGCAGAATGGCTGAGTCACTGTGGTTCAGATGCCAATTTAATTTTCATTTTGATTGGCATCTTCCCAGGACGAGGACTGCCACTAAGCCCTGTGCTGATAGCCGTTTGAAATCGACCAGCGACTGTACACTTGAACACCACTCTTGACAATATGTGCTGAACACAATCAGGAGGAAAAGGGAGACAGTCTCTTCCCAACAGCTTGCAGATGCTGATCACACAAGTCCCGGGGAATATTTTCTTGACCAAAATGCCCAGACCGTTTCCTGCCTGGAGCCCCTCTAGAAAAATGCTGCACTTTTCTTCCAGGGTTTTAACATTTCAAAAGGCAGCCCTTCTCCCAGCAATCCTCTGAGCTAGGCAGCCTGATGCCATCCTCTCCCAGTTTCCAAATGAGGGAAACTGAGGCCCAGGGAGGAGTCAGTGTACCGGTAAGCACCAGAGCTGGGAGGCAAGCCCAGGGCTTCTGTCCCTCCCACTCCACTGCGTTAGAACCCACATATAATCGGATGCTGACAAATTCGCTACATAATGAGGCGGCCTGGCTTTTTGGTGAACCCCCGAAGTTGGACTGAACAGAGAAGTTTGAGCTGCTAGGCCCAAGGCCCAAGGAGCCCCAGCCTGTCTCTGGATGTGCATTTGTGGACCCCACTCTGTTCTCCGGGCTTGGGCTGAATAGCACTCAGTGTGGAAAATTCCAAGGAGAGCTGTGGGAGATGGCTCTTTTCAAATGCCGCATGTTCTATTCATGCAGGTTGGAAAATCTCGTTTCTGCAACAACACAAAAACCCTCCCAAGAAGCCCAGTTCGAACCCAGCTGGAAGCCTGCAGAGGTCACTAAAGAAGTCTCACCGAATACACTTAACCAATTGAATAATAATTTCAGCTACCTTTTAGGGGAGGGGACATTAGAGTAAGTTAGTGAGGCTGGTTGCCAGGGAAACCCTTGATTGCAAAAGGACAGTCACGAAGCAGTGGACTGCACGCGTGCATGCCTAGTGTGACCATAATGTTTTGCTCTTCTGACACAAGGCAAGCTATTAGGTGCGGGGGGGAAAGCGGGGAACGGAAAGGCTAGGAAGCCGCGAGCACTGGAACAGAAAGCGAGTTCCCGTCTTGTGCCAAGAAACCAAAAGGACCCATGATTTAGCCCCCGAGAAGGCGAGAAGAGCTAATGGGTGGCATTCTTGGGCCGAGGCAAGGAGAGAGTCAGAAACTGCTCCTGAAAGGATGGCCAAAGCTTGCTTGTTTGCTTGCTTGCTTGCTAGGGTTCTGGCTGGCCGAGCTGCTCCGAAGCCCCCCAAAAGCCAGCGCCCAAGAGAGCCGGCTCTGCAGCTCCCTCTCTCCCCACCCACACCGCACGAGGCTTCTGATGAGAAGGAGAGAGCCAGGGAGTTTTCAATCCACCTCGGGGAGGAAAAATAACAGTGAGCTCAGGGAGCGATGGAAAATTTTCCAAGTGCCAATGAGAACTATTTTGCTGCTAATTGTTCCAAATTATACCCTTTTTAAAGTAGGTCGTACATGTTGAATGATTTGCTAGCACTTGGGCTCTTTCATTTAATATAGTGTTTATTTAAAAAGTAGCCTGTGGTAAAACATGCTCTGTTACATTTTGCTCATCTCCTCCTGCTAAAGGAAAGCCTCATTTGGATAAGCCGGTGGAAGGGCTCGCCGGCTCCGGGAGGGGGGAGGGAAAGAAAATGAATCATGCAAACATGGGAGAATATCTTAAAAATTGGGGAAAAATGTTTAAAAAAAAAAAAAAAGGAAAGCCTAGCTACAGGCGCAGAAGCCGGGGACCACTGCCGATCTGGTGGTTGACAGCTATATTGCAGGCATAAGGCACAGGCTGAAATGAACAGCTTTTAAGGAGCTAGCGTCGCTATACCATGACAACAAATACCATTCGAAATATATCTACACTGGCTCTATACTGAATTTCACACTTGGGCGGCAGTCTTGGGAAGAGATGCATCAAATAATCAATGGAAGGACCCCCCCCCCCCACCATGCTCCGCAGCTCCAGCCAAGTAGGAGGCTGCAGATCTCTCTGGTGGATCGGAGCCATCCTCAGGGGAGCCTTCCACATGGCTTGAGCTGGGGAGCAGAACAGGCACCGCTGACCCCCATGTTCCACACATTCTTCCTTCCAAATTGTTGTCTAGAGCTGGGGAAGAAAGGGATTCGGCATGTAATCCAGAGGCAGGCCCAGATGGATTTTTCTGCTACCTCTTAATTCTCTAAGATTAAAAAGGGTTTTCTCAGGGGGTAGTCTAAAGGCAAGATTATTGTCAATAATAAAATCGGTTGGGGGCAGCTGGGTAGCTTAGTGGATTGAGAAGCCTAGAGATGAGAGGTCCTCGGTTCAAATCTGGCCTCAGACACTTCCCAGCTGGGTGACCCTGGGCAAGTCACTTGACTTGATTGCCTACAAAAAAAATAATCATAAAATAATCATAAAATTGATCAAGTATTCTTTAAAAAAAATCAAGAATCTCTTATCAGAAGAAGGAGCAGCAGTGGTCCTAATGCTACACCAGACTCTAACCTTCCCCTTGGATTTCAAATCCTCCTTCTAGGCTCTGTTAGAGGCAAACAAACAAACAAACAAAAAAAACAAGCAGGCTTAGAGTAACGAGGCCCTCAAATTGTCCCCTAAATAATAACCGCTCATATCTATATAAGCCTTCACAGTTGTAGGAGCACCAGTGTCATTATCCCCATTGCTCAGATGAAGAAGATGGGGCCCAAAGACGACGATAGCCTTAGCATCTCTGTAGCACTTTAAGCTCTATGGAAATATTCTCATTTGATCCCCACAAGCACCCTGGAATGTGGATAGTCTCATGATGCTCATTTTACACATGAGGAAATTCTTACATAAGAGAGGCTATGTGACTTGCCCAGGGTCACACAGCTAGTAGGCGTGTGAGGCAGGGTTTGAACCTTTTTCTTGCTGACTCTTGAGTCCAACTGGGTATGTCCTCTGTGCCACCTACTTGCCTCAAGAAGCTAGGAAGAAATAGTAGAGCCAGTCTTTCTTCTGCCTTGTTGGCTTTCCACAGTGCCGTGATGCCAGGTCTGAGCTAATCACTCCTTTGTGAAATGCCATCCCTCTCTCATATGTATGCCCAGATAAATGTGGTTTTCCTGGCCACATTAGGACCTCTAGGCGGGTCCACCCCTACGCCACCCCAGAGAAATGAGATTCTGTTGTATTTGTAAAGACTTCTTCCGTACAAAGGGGTTTGGGAAGTTCCCTTGGTAACCCATTCTTGTAATGAACAGTCTTTCCTGGCAAACATGCTTCCTTCTTTAAAAAAAAAAACACCCTCACCTTCTGTCTTAGAATCAATACTGTATATTAGTTCCAAGGCAGAAAAGCAGTAAGGGCTAGGCAATGGGGGTGATGTGACTTGCCCAGGTCACACAGCTGGGACGTGTCTGAGGCCAGATTTGAACCTAGGACCTCCTGTCTCCAGGCTTGACTCTCAATCCACTGAGCTACCCAGCTGCCCCAAAATGCTTCCTTGTTCAAAGACAACCCAAGCTCTTCTCCCCATACCTCATTGGGGCTTAGAGGCAAACATGTGGTACCAAAGGCCAGGCTCATGGAACTCAAACTCTGGCAGGCCCTATTGACTGGGTCACTGACTAAAGGCCAAGTGGGAAGACAAGCTAATCAACAGAAGACCAGAGATCAGGGGAGGCCTTTTTTTTGCAGATGCAGCTACTGCCAAGGATAGCCTCCTAAATTGGGGAAGCTTGCCTGCCTTCTTCGCCAGGGTGATAGGTGCCCCCACCTTAGGGACCCCTGGATCCTTGAGGGACTGAGACATATAACTTGAAGCATGTTGCAGCACAAGCTTGTTCTCTCTTAGTCAGCCTTTGTGGATGAGGGGGAAATCTTTACCCTCCCCTGGAAAATGGGAATGATAAACCCCCACCTCAAATGAGCAGCAAATGAGACAACACGTGTGAGTGCTTTGCAAATCCTCTGATGCTATATAAATATTGATTATAATTTTTATTATTATCGTCATCCTCACAGCTTCCGTAGAGTCCTAGCTCTGTCCTGCTGATTGAATGGCCAAAGAGGTCATCGGAAGCCAGAATCTCTTGTTGCGGCTCCCCCCGGCTAATTAACTGGCCAGTCACCGAGTTCCTAGACGCAACGAAGACCGTCAGCCGTTTTTTATGATTATAATGTTAATTAATTATGAGTGAATAATGAACTTTTTATGGGGGTTATAGAATTTTCTTTCTTGAGAACCAGAATTAATCAGTGTTTTTCCAATTGATTTTAAATATAAATCAGGAGTGGCTTCACTAAATTCTATAGCTTAAGTATTTAGAAAATGATCTCTGAGAAAAGGCATAATGAAGACAGGGACGCCGTAGCAATAAGACCTGTGCTCAGGGCTACTCGGCTTTCTATGCTGCATACAAATCAGGGCAGCCAATCAATCTGGAACCTTAGGCGAGTCACTATCTTTCTTTGCACTCAGTTTCCTACCCTGAAAAATGAAAGGATTTGGGCTGGATGAGGAATACTTAACACGGGGTCTGTGGGCCGGATTTTCTTTTTTTAACATTTTGATAACTGTATTTCACCCTTATTCGTTTCCTTTGCAATCGGATGTCTTTAAAATTTTAATGTACTTCGTATAAACCTTCTCCTCAGAAGGGGCCCACAGGCCCTCTCGAATTGCCCAAGCGAGAGAGGCAGGATATGATAAAAGGCTAAAGCCCCTCGGACCAGACGGACCCGAAGCCTCCGACGCCGGCCGGCCCTATTTGAAATATTTTCTGAGGGAAAAACCTTTGCTTCTAAATGCATCTCTGCTCCATGTCTGTGACTAGTACCCAGCCTTTGCCAGCTCCGAAATGTGCCAGGCTCCGTTCCGGAGTGCAGAACTCCCTCTTGCTGTTCCTGGAATCCCAGCACTGTGACATTGACAAGGTTTCTTGCAATTGCATTTTTCTTATGGACTCCAGTGAAGTGGCATAGCCTGTTAATGGCCTCTCTCTAATCTGCTCATTTGTATTTCTCCCCAGACTTGTCCCCAGTGCTTTGGGGGCATAATTAAGAACTCCAAAGAAGGTAGCTGGCTTCAGCCAAGCCTCTTGCCACCTCTGTGCCATCCCCAGGCTCCTGACCTCTTGGATTCCCAACCTGGCTCCCGTTCCTCCCCTCCATCTCAGACATAAAGCTTTCTGCTGCGTGCCTGACAATATCTATGCGCCGATGGGCTTTGCGAGAAGGGAAGCCGGCTGAGCAAAGAAGCACGGGGATGTAGCCCTGAGAAGGAAGGCCGCTTCTACGACCCCTCATTCTCCGGGTGGCCTAGACGCAGCCGATTCCTCCTGGGTTGGAGGAGCTGAAGGAGGCTCGCTTGTCTTGTTTTTGGTTTGCTTGGTTGCTCTGGTTTTTTTTCTTTTTTTGCTCATCACTGTCACGTCTGTTTGGGTGTCTGTCTCTCTTGGAGCGAAAGCTCCTGAGAGCAGGTTTCCTCAGATTCCTTTCAACTCATCTGTGACCTGCCAAAAGGGATTCACAGAGAGAGACGAGAAATCTATGCCCTGATAACTCCCATAACTCTCTGAGACAAGTTTGCAAAAACCGACTCAATACTGCCTGCTTTTCATGGGGAATTAAGAAGGTGATGGAAACCAAGGGAGTGTTTTTAGAGACATTTTTGGTTTTTTGTGTCTGTATCGATACCTCCAATGGACACGTGTGTGTGCGTGTGTGTGTGTGTGCGTGCGTGTGCGCGCACGTGTGTGTGTGTGTGTGTGTGTGTGTGTGTGTGTGTATACATCTTTTCTTTTATTAACCATGCAGGCATTGAGTCAGGTGTCTACTGTGTGCAATGAACTCTACTAGCCACAGGAGGGAAGCAAAGCTAAATAGGATGGAAGCTTTGCCCTCAAGCAACCTCTAGTCTAGGGGATCAGAGCCAGCTGTCCTAGAGTAAACTTTGTTCTATCTTGCTTTAACACAGAGACAAGTGGATTGAGAGCCAGGCCCAGAGACGGGAGGTCCTGGGTTCAAATCTGGCCTTAGACATGTCCTAGCTGGGTGGCCCTGGGCAAGTCACTTGACCCTCATTGCCTAGCCCTCACCGCTCTTCTGCCTTGGAACCAATACACAGTATTGATTCTAAGACAGAAGGTGAGGAGTTTAAAAAAGAAACCACAGAGACAAGAGAGAATAGGAGAGCTGTTCTGGTCTGGGAGTTTGAAACACATGAGTTCAAATTCTGCCTCAGACATAGTCATAACCCTATATCACTTAACCTCTCTTAGCCTCTACTTCCTTATCTGTAAAATGAGGATAATAAAAGCTCCTACCTCATAACAGCTTAAGCATCCTGGACTAGGCAGATGCAAAGGAAGGCACCAGACAAGTTGCTCTTCTCAAGGAGCTCACAGTTTAACGGGGAAACAACGTGCCCAAGAATGCCGTACTTAGAAAATCCAGACAGGACAAACTGGAGATCATTTCAGAGATAAGGATTGGGAAGGGCTTCTTGGAGGAGGTGAGATTTTAGCTGGGACTCACAAGAAATAAGGGCAGCTAGGGAGGGAATGGAGATAAGGAGGGGAGAGCACTGCAGGCACGGGGGACAGCCAGCCAGGGAAAATACCTGGAGTTGGGAGACAGAATATCTTGTTTGAGGAAGCAAGTGTCACTGGATTGAAAAGCACATGGCAGGGGCAGGGAGGCATTAGGCACGAAACTATATTTGTAAATAGCTTTGCAGACCTTAATTGTTGTTGTTCAGTCATTGAGGCCCCGTTCAACTCTTTGTGACCCCGTGGACCGCAGCTATCCACAGAGTTTTCTTGGCAAAGATACCGGAGTAGTTTGCCATTTCCTTCTCCAGTGGATCCTTTTTTCAGACAATTAGAAGTTAAGTGACTTGCCCAGGGTCACATGGCTAAGAAGTATCTGAGGCTGGATATGAACTTGGGTCTTCCTGAGTCCAGGCCTAACACTCTCCCAACTGAACCACTTAGCTGCTTCCTAAGGCATGCAGTTAAGTGACTTGCCCAAGGTCACACCACCAGGAAACCCTGAAGTGCCATGTAAATGTTAGTTGTTATTATGGAATGTTAGGCCCAGAAGGAACCAATTCATTTTGTTGGTGAGAAAGTGCAAGCAAGGTCAAGTTCAGTGATTTGCTCAAGTCTCATAGTTGATTGATGGCAGATCAAGGGCTAGAAGTCAGTTCTCCCAGCCACCCATTCCTGTGCTTTTTTGTGTTAGGTGGGGGTGTTTGCCCAATTACTCAGGGCTGCTCTAGGTAGGTTTAAGGGGATGTGTGTGGAAGAGGCCAAGAAACAGGGAGTTGGACTGTACCTAGCCGGAGCGTGGCCCATTTCAGGAACAGTCAAAGGACCTTTAGGATGAAGGCCCAAATCAGAAGGGGACATAGCAAGAGGGCAGTGGTTAGACTAGTGTCATGCTTTGAGCAAGCTAGGATGTCCAACTTTACTCAAAGCAAAATGGCCTGCATGGATGCAGTGTAGACAGAGTAATAATCTTTTCATGAGATAGTCTCCAGGGATATTTTGTGTCCTTCTGTATGAGAAGAAATTCTTGCAGGCAGCTGGGTGGCTCAGTGGATTGAGAGCCAGGCCCAGAGACAGAATGTCCCAGGGTTCTATCTGGCCTCTGACACTTCCTAGCTGTGGGACCCTGGGCAAGTCACTTGACCTTCATTACCCACCCCTCACTACTCTTCTGCCTTAGAACCAATACGCTGTATTGATTCTAAGATGGAAGGAAAGAGTTTAAAAAAGAAGTTCTCGTACAGCGCACCATCTTTCAGCTCAGTGCCTTTGTACTCGTTCTCTCCCTTGCCTGCAAAGATCTTTCTTCCTCTTGGCTTCAGTCATGATTCAGATTAGGTCCTACATTTTCCATGAAGGCTTTCCTGGTTTCACTCCACTGCTAGTACCTTCCTTCTGAAGTGTTTCCCCGCCCCATTCACACGGTACGTTATTTCCGAAGTATGTGGTTCGTTACTTGTTGGCTCTACCATTGGAATGTAAGCTCCCTGAGAGCAGGGGTCATATTTTGCCCTTTCTTTGTATCCCAAGGACTTTGCACAGTGCCTGGCACTTAGTAAGACCTTAATAAATGCATGTTGACTGACCGTTGAGCTTTCCCATCCCCAACCTCTGATAATCGTATTCATTTTTTAGCTTTGGTTCACTGTAGGGGGGATGGCGTTTAGCTGGGCTGTACTGTGGGAAAACTGTTTAAAAAACACAGCGGGAACAGAGTCGCTATTTCCTCATTGGACTGCATGGCTACAGGCGATCTCGAAGTGCCATGAAATGGAATTTACATCATCTTTAAAGGGGGAACCGTGTGGTACAATGTAAAGAACACTGAGATTTGGCAGCAGTGGGTGGTTGGGCTTTGATTCTGTCCTCTGTCTCTTGGCAGCTGTATGATGTGCCTGTCACTCTATTTCCTCACCTGTCAAATGGGGGATAATCAGTCCTGCAAGTACCTGTATCGCAAGGTTGTTGCAAGGATTCAGTGAGATCATGTTGTAGGTCATCATCATTTTCCCAGGATGAACGAGTTAGTATTGTTGTCATCTCAGGATTCTGCGTATCTCTGGGGGTGTCTGCCTTCAGCGCCCATTAAACGGTGGCCAAGCTGGTCCAGAAGGCATCCTTCTGAGAACCTTCACTTTCAGTCCTCTTGCTGAGGTCCCCAGGAAGACCTCAGGGGTTGGAGAAGATAGAGAAGTCAGAGGAAATGGACAGGAACTGGTCCCGTGATTTCATGGAAAAGAGAATTTCTGGAAGAAGAAACTCCCTCCGCTAATACAGATTGGCACCCTTCAGCCTTAGAGAGTTACGATGAGGACAGACACAGAGACAGGAAGTGACTTGGTCGCTTCGTTTCACTTAATGTGAGAGAGGCAGAATTTGAACTCAGATCTCTCTGTCTTCGTTCTCTATTCACTTAGTAAGTACGATGCTAAAATGAAGAGAAGAGCTGCACCGGCTAGAGAAGTGAGGAATGTTCTAACCTGGTGCAGTGAGAACAGAACAAGTTGACTAGAGTCTCTCAAGACTGGAGGCTGCCCCTGGTGGCCACAGGAGAGAACACTTGTTGGGATTTCTGTTTTGATGGGGATTCCTCCTCCTCCCACCAACTGAACTATTCAGAGGATCAGCCTTTGCCTGAGAATGCCTTAATCTTATTCTGGGCAAAACCTTACTACTCCTTACAGCCAATGGGAATGAAGATTACCCATGGACTCCCGCTCTCAGGAGGAAAGCCTGACTCTGGGCCACAGAACTGCCACACTCTCACAGTGGGAAGGAACCTCAAAGACCAGTTAGCCAGGGAATTGTCAACCTATACTGCTTCTACAGCCACCCCTCTGCTAGAAAACCCCCTAGGAATGGGTGACCTGAGAAGGACTGGCAAGTCTACCTCTTTAGCTCTGATTGCTGCTCTTACTTTTGTCCTCTGGCGCTAAGCAGATCCTTTCTCTTTCTCTTTTTTTTTCTTTTTTAGTTCATTTATTTATTTAGAAATATTTTTCCATGGCTACATGAATCATGTTCTTTCCCTCCTCTCCTCCCATCCCCCTCCTATAGCCAACGCAATTCCCCTGGGTTTTACACGTGTCATTGATCAAGACCTATTTCCATATTATTAATATTTGCACTGGGGTGATCGTTTAGAGTCTAAATCCCCAATCATAGCCCCATCGACCCATGTGATGAAGCAGTTGTTTTTCTTCTGTGTTTCTGCTCCCACAGTTCTTTCTCTGGATGTGGATATTCTTTCTCATAAGTTCCTCAGAAATGTCTTGGTTCATTGCATTGTTGCTAGTAGAGAAGTCTATTATATTAGATTGTGCCACAGTGTACGAGTCTCTGTGTACAATGTGCTCCTGGTTCAAGCAGATCCTTTTTCACATGGAAGCCTTTTTTTAGACTTTTGGACACAGGTACTTTGGCCCCTGAAAGTCTTCTTTTCTGCTCTCTAAACATTCCCATTTCCTATAACTGATCCCTGTTTTGCACGAGCTTGAGCTTCCTTCCATTTTTCTTCTCTCTAGCTCCTCATTTTTCCCTTGTATTTTTTTTCTTGACATCATCCTCATATGTTCCACTTCTAATGACTTCACTTAGGACTCGACTGGAGGTACAGTGATTAAAATACTGGGCTTAGAGTCAGCACATCCCCAAGTTTAAAGATGGCCTTATAGACACTTACTGGCTGTGTCACCCAGGGCAAGTCACTTGAACCTCTGTTTGCTTCAGTTTCCTTCACTGGATAATGGTGCTAATAGCACCTATCTCACAGAGTTGTTGTGAGAGTCAAATGAGATTTTATTTGTAAAGTATTTAGTACAATACTTGGCACATAGTAAAACACCATATAAATGACTGTTTCCTTCCCTATTTTCCTTCTTTCCAAGTATCCTTCAATTTCCTTCTATTTTCCTTTTCTCCAACTCTCCGTTTTTCCTTTTGTTTTCCTTCTTTCCAACCACTTTCTCATTCCCTTCCTTCTATTTTCCTTCTCTCTGCCTCTCACTTTTTCCATCCTTTTTTCTAATCACTTCTCTTTTTCCTTCTATTTTCTTCGTCTATACTCCTGAACTTCCCCTTCAATTTCTTCTTTCTTTTTAAAAATTAACTTCTCCATTTGTTTCCTTCCATTTTCTTTTTCTCCACTCAGTTTTCCCCTCTAATTTCCTTTTTTTAAGTCACCCTTCTGTTCTCTTCCTTCCATTTTCCTTCTTTCTATCTCTCAATTTTTTCATCTATTTTCCTTTCTTTCAAATAGCTTTTTCCTTCTGTTTTCTTTGTTTGTACTCCTGAATTTTCCCCTCAATTTCCTCCTTTCCTTTCTTAAGTTAACATTTCTATTTGCTTTCTTCCATTTTGTCTTTTTTGAACTCATGAATCTTTGCCTCTGATTTCCTTC
>NC_058136.1:21342262-21467663 GCF_016433145.1 Gracilinanus agilis | reverse complement strand
AAAAAAAAGAATATTTCTTGGAAAACCCTAGTGACTCATGCAGAACAGATTCCATAGACTTTCAGTTTATTAAGGAATCTGAATTCTAAAGTGGATTAGAAAATAAAGCTAGAGTTGTTTGGAGCAGGTCCTCAGCTCATGAGATGATTTAAAGGACAGCTGGACCCTCCATCCCCTGCTGCCCCATCACGCCCAAGAACACCAGCCTACATAGATCATAGGTTTGAGCCAGTTCCGATATTCTGATCTGGAAAAGAGAGAAAAGAGAGGCAAAAGCCTTTAAGGTTTGGGGAAAAGTTAAACAACAGTTCTTTCCCCATGGACATAAGGTGTTTTGATGAGCGCTGGAATTAAGAGGAGCGATGGCTAGTTATCAGGAAGATCTTTCAGAACATGCATTTTGGAAGAAACTGCAATGGTTTCACAAGGGAGGTTGGGCAACTGTTTTATAGCTTTTTGAGAATAAGGCAGAGACCCAGCAATGCCCAGTCGTTCCTCAAAAGTCAGGGAAAGGATGGAGAATGGATTAGATCATTCAGTTGATCAGTAAGCATTTATTAAACTTCTCCTATTTGTTAAGCACTGTGCTAGACATTGGGGATACAGAACAAAAAAGAAACAGTCCCTACCCTTAAGGTACTTGCATTCTACATGTATCATATGTCCACAGATAATTAAATATAAAATATACACAGAGTACATTTCCTTCCAGCCCTGTGCCTTCATTAAAACACAGTGACTCTTTGGCTTAGCATGAGGCTCGAAATGGAAAACCCTTCTGTGGACTCTTTTGATCTGGTGATTAGCAATCATGTATAATCCACAAATTATTATTAAAATATTAGCGCTAAAGCAAATTCAACTGGAGTTGCTCCTTCCTTCCTTAAATATCCTGTGTGGTTTTCTGGTTTGGAGAATGAAACCAGTATAGTGATAGGGCACTGGACTTGAGGTTGAGAGTCCTGGGTTTGAATAATACCTTTCCCACTTATTAGCAGTTACTAAGCCTCTAATTGCCAATTTTCTCATTTGTAAAATGGGCATAGCATTAGCTATAATAAATATATATAATAAAGAAGTAAAATATAATAAATAAAATAAAACATATAATAAAATATAATAAAATAATAGCATTAGCACTTACCTCATAGAATTGTTGTGTTTTGTTAAATGAAAGCAAAGAATCTTCCAACTAATCCTCGCGCCCCCCCCCCACCCCGCCAAGTTGATTTACTGACCAAAGTTTAGATTACCATAGCACTGATGCCCTTATATTAAGGGTAAATTGAATAAGATGCTGTCAATATCTATTTTGTTGGAATCTAATCATTTCCACTTTACATTTTGGGCGACTGCTCAGAATTATTTATGTATCTTCTTAGGGTTCAATCAAAAAGTTGCTTAGTGCATTGAGAAGAAAGGAATGCCTTTACCCCCTGTGATCCTCCGTTATCCATCCCAGCCCCAAACATTCTGGGCTAGTGGATGGTTTGCCGAAATCAAAAGCTCATTAGACTAGGTTTCTTCAATTATAAGTAGAACCTATTAGATCTGACATAACCCATAATACTAATGTGACCCATCTGTCAGTCTCTAACATATGAGATGATCTTCTCCAAGTATGAGTTGATCTTCTCCAAAGGACCGGATGATTTTCACTGAAAGACAGTGTTATACCTCTGGTGCGGGTTTTTCAATAAAAAGATTATAATGCAGCCAACCTCTAATAAGTAGAGTGTTTGGATAACCCGTCTTTCTAAGTAAGGACTTTTTACTTTAATATACAGTTGGAATAAAGTTCTCCTAACAGCAGAAGTTGGTCCGTGATGTGAAAGAAGGAGAGCACAAATGTTTAGTCACTGATCCATCTCCCATATAGAATTATGATTCTCACGAACTAGGATGAAGGAGGATGTCCATTTTGGAGAAGTGGAAGATCATAAAGCATTCTTTCTCTACATGGTCAAAGCTATCTCTTAGGGGCTGTATAACTCGTGTATGGCTATGTTTTCTAAGTGCCAAGGCAGATAGTGTTTACGATAGGCAACCAGAATAAACACATGAAGAAAAATCTATAGAATGTTCCAAAAAACCAAACATGTAAACAACTATGGTATTCACACTTCCCAAGTGCTTCGATATTATCTGATTTGATCCTCACATCAACCCTTTGAGATGATAGTAGTCTTAGCTATGGCACTTGATATTTGTCAGAGGGCTTTCATGGGCAATATCTTATCCGAGTACCAGCCCCATTTTACCAATGAGGAAAACAGGCTTTGAGAGGTTAAAGGACTCTGGTCCATTGTCCCAAGTGGCAGAACAAGGCCTCAAACTCAATTCTTCTAACTCCAAGCCCTTGCCACTACTCTGCGCACAGTAAGAATTAGTGTCTTTGAGTGCTAAGGATGAATAGATGTCCAGTGAAATCCAAGATGGGTGGGAAATGTTGGCTTTAATTACTAGCAGTTCTTCGTGACACAGAACAGACTGATATTTTCTTAAATATGTGCAAAATTGAGCTATTGCTATAAATTTGTTAACAACGGAGTTGCTTGGTTATGATATCTCATTTGGAGAAGGATGATTGTCCACTAGCTGATGGTCTCAGAGCCAAGTCCAATAACTGATGTTTAGATTTGAGGAATGGTCCACAATAGTTTTCTGTTGTCAGTGGTATTATTTCATCCTTGACCACAATCAGCTTGAGTTCCTACTTGCAACCAGTCATTTAAATACCAATAAATGGCTTTCTCTTAATAATGCCTAGTTTTATTCTTCATGATTGAAAATTTGATTGAATTTCCTCATTTATCTTCAATTTTATAATTGCCTCTTGATTAGTCCCTCTGGCCCATCAAAAACAACAAAAACAGCTATATTAGTGTGTGTGGGGGGGAGTTTGTTTTGACTACTCTCAGGATTCTTGTATCTTCCCAAACTTTTTCTTGTTGCCATGGAGGACAGATTTGGTGTAGGCTTAAGTGGCAGTGAGAAACAATCTAGGGCTCAAGGAATCATAATTAGTCGTCATTCCTTAATATATTTGCTTTCATCTGTAATTGTCACTGAATACTTTCTAGTGCATAAAAATGGTTCTATGTGATTCAGAATCGTTCGTCTTCCCTTTGGCTTTTCATCATCAGTATATCTTGACCAGTTCACAGTTTGTACATAGGTCCATGAGAGTTTCTTGAAGTGTTTCTGTAACATTTGACAGCTTAGCAATCAGTCTTTGTACGTTACTTGGCTTGAAATAAAAATAATAATAGCTCAATTTTACATAACTCTGAAAATAAGTATATTTATAGTATTCACCTTAATGTTAGAACCTTCTCTCTGTTGATTAGCTCCACTTTATCTTGTATAGAACTATAGAGCTTTGCATACTGTCTCCCCCATTAGACTGTGAGCTCCTTGAGGGCAAGCTTTTTCTTCGTATGCCTAGCACTCAGCACAATGCCTGGCACATCGGAGATAATAAATGTCTGTTTACTAACCTTCGGCATTTCATTATCAGTATGTCTTGACCAGTTCACAGGTTGTACACAGGCCCATGAGAATTTCTCGTAATGTTTCCATAACATTTTGTATCGTAGCAATCAGTCTCTGTATATTACTTGGTTTGAAATAATAAAAATTAATAATTGCTCAATTTTACATGGCTCTGGAAATACGTATGTTTAGAGTATTTTATCTGTTAATGTTAGAACCTTCCATCTGTTGATTATCTCCAGTTTATTTTGTATAGAGCTTTGAACATTGTCTCCCCTATTAGACTGTGAGCTCCTTGAGGGCAAGCTTTTTCTTTTTTTGCTTTTCCTTTGTATCCCTAGCACTTAGCACGTCTGGTACGTAACAGGTAAGTAATAAATGCCGTTGACTAACCTTTTGCATTTCATTTTCAGTATATCATGACCAGTTCATAGATTGTACATGGACCCATGAGAGTTTCTTGAAATGTTTCTGTAGCATATTACAATGTCTCTGTTTATTATCTTGTTTGAGCCTCACAATGACTCTGTGAAATAATAAAAAAATAAAAACAGCTCAAATTCACGGGGCTCTGAAAAGAAACATGCTTATAGTGTCTACCGTATTATCAGAGCCTTCCCTCCATTGATTGTCTCCAATATCCTGTATAGAGCTTTGCATGTTGTCTTCCTCAGTAGACTGTGAGCTCGTTGAGGGCAAGCTTTCTTTTGCCTTTCTTTGAATCCCTAGCATTTAGCACAGTGCCTGGCATATAGTAGTTACTTAATACATGTGGTTTTTTTGCCTGACTGATGCAGTACTGCCTGTGTAATAAATATTCACTTTTAGAAAAACAAGGTAATTTCCATCTGGGGAATAGCCAGGTCTTAATTTTATGATTCAAAGGAAGAGACAATATAAAACTTCAGGTATAACCCAAGTCTTTATTTTTGCCTTTAGACTTTTACCGTCCTAATTCTGTCTGGCCTTCTATTTCCTGGATGAAGGAAATTTGCTTTAGTGAAAAAATTACGAGCATGTAATATTTTCATCTGAGGCTAGGAGTTCAAGTAGGAGTATGTCCATTTAACGGGTGTGGGAGCTAGAGGTTAGAATTAATTTGACATCACCCAAGAGCACACAAAGAACCAGTGGCAGAACTAGAATGGAATGAACCTGGGTGAATCAATAAATCAGTAAATTCACCAAATAGTCCATGAAAAGCTTAAATGAGGCATGTTATCTATATGGATAGGTAAACCGAGGTTAATAGCAAAGAAAGCTAAATCTAGCATCCCATCCCCTGGTTATTTGACTACCCTGATGATTCATCAAATGTTAGTAAAGAAAAAGATGAGGTCACATTTTCCAGATGCATTGAAACATCTAGTGTTTTCATTAAAAATAACATTTAATATATATTTGAATTTAAGAGCAGATGGAATTTGTATAAAAATGTTGATAAATTGCTATATGTTCTCCTACCAATTGGAATTTACCAATTACCTGATTTTTTTAGTTCTTGGATTTCTTTATAGAGCAATTTACAGTCTGATTTTCAACGGTAAGATTTCATGCTTGTACTTGGTTTTATACATAGACGAAAAGGCAGCATGAACTTTTGTGAGCCCCAGTTTCCATCTCTATAAAATGAGAGAATTGGACTAGATGGGGTCTAGTCAGTCACTTTCTAGTTGTAAATAGTTTTATAGAATAAGTCAGTATTCAAAATCATAGTCATTCATACATTGCTTCAACTTGGATCATATCCTTTCCCCACATAAGACAAGCAAGAGCACCTTATGCATCCTCTTTCTTAGCAGTTGAATTGCTTCTTGCCCATGCTGTCAGTTATTTCTTATGCTTCGTAATTCATTCAGTTAATCACATAGTTTAAGATCTCAAAATGACTGTTGTATGCTCATATTCTTTGAAAAGTTGAATCCAGGGGAACAATTTATCATTTGAAATGATTAAGACCATGTAATTTGGTAGGCTCAACCTCTCACCTTGGTTTTCTTTCCTGTCAAAAAATTCTTTGCTTCCTAAAGTGAACTCTAGTTTTCTTCAGAATCCAATATTTTATTGATAAATGGCAAACACATTATTACAATTTACTCTTAGCATGTGAAAGTTCAAATATTTGTGGCATTTTATAACCTCAAGGCTGAATTTTCAAAAGACCCCCTAGAAATAAGGGCTTATTTAAGAGGATGATTCTGTTATCTGAAAAGTCACGTGAATTAATGCAAAATGTTATATTCCCTTAAAATAATTTTTGAAATGTATCTCTGAAGAATTAAAAAAAATAAAAATAAAAACTGGAACTTCTTCCAGTGCAGACTGGTACCTGCTGTGTAACTTATTATCTTGGAGAATAGCCCAAGTGATACTACTTCAAAAATAGAACTTCCAGAAAGTGGAATTTTTTGGAATGGTGAAGCGGACAGAGGGAAAACCAAGGAAACAAGTTGTAGCGATGGGGCTATACTAATCTGGAGACAATAGACATAATATATCCCAAGGATTTTTGGCTTTTGGAAGTTAATACAAACCTGTTACTGTTAACATAGAAATGATTAGAATTTTTGTAGAATGAAATTTTGAAAACACAAAAAGAAATAGCTCCAATGATAAGAGGAAAGGGCAGTTACCTAAAAAGACCAATGTGGACACATAGGAAACTCTCTAACAAACTCATTATTTTTAAAAACCTGTACTGGCAAGAGCGAAAAGTGTGATAGTATGGTTCTATAAGTATGTAAGGAATTCTGAAACCGAGTGTGAACTAAGGTTGTCCAGGAATAGGAGATACCAAAATATACCAAAAAATTCCAAAGAAAAGAGTATTTGTAGTGTAAAATACTCACAGGAGAAAAAGCTAAGTGTATTCCTGAATGATCATGGAAGGTTTTCTTTATGACAAGGAAGTCAAGTTTAGTATTCTTTGAGTCTGAAAATCTTTGCTTTTGGTTATAGTCATCCATTCAACTGAAAATACTTTCTTTTGATGATGCTAGTTGGAAAATTCACCAAGATGGATAATTATCTTGGGGGAAAGCCAACGTCCTCTGTTGAAAGAGTGACTGGCTATGGTAATTTCTCAGAAATCAAGGAAAAACTAATTATTATATTTACATACATTAAGATTGGCTTTGTACTCTTTTTCAGAGGCCAAGTTTAAAAAGAATTCAAATGATAGGTCATAGGGCTCATATTTAAGAGTGTCAGAAGCTTAATTGAAATTGCAAAGGAAAGTCAGTCTTTTGGAGCAAGAAAAATAGAATCACTGGCAGGAACAACTGGAGGGATTGGTTCAAGTGAAATCAGATTTTAAAAGATTTTCATAAGTTAAAGAAAAAATAAAACCAATCTCTTATTTTCAGTGCTCTGTTGCAACTGTAGTATTAGCTAATTAGAAATTCCTAAAAGAATACAAAATGTTATCCATATATTCTCATCAACTTTGAATATCTCTGGAAGATACTATTGAAGCTTATCTGGTATTGGCTAGTCATAAATTATTTGAATGCATCTTATTGAAACTTACTTTTTATTTCTGGCTTCTAATTTGTATAGTTTGGGCTAAGATGTGGCTAGAATCTCTAAAATCTTCTTTTAATTTTTTAAAAATTTTGTTCCAATTACATGTAAAAACAATTTTAACACTAGTTTTTTTTAAATTGAATTCCAAATTCTCTCTCTCCCTTTTCCCCTTGTCGAGAAAGCAAGCATTTGATATAGATTATGCATGTATAGTCATGCAAAACATATTTTCATCTTACCATGTAGCAAAAGAAAATACAGACCAGAAAACCAAAAAGGCAAAAAAAACACCAGAGTTTAAAAAAAGTATGCTTTGATCTGCATTCAGACTCCATTAGTTTGTTCTCAGGAGATGGATAGCATTTTTCATCATGAGTCCTTTGGAATTGTCTTGAATCTTTGTATTGCTGAGAATAGTTAAGTCTTTCACGGTTGTCATTGTATGAATATTTTTGTATATATAAATCCTTTTCTTTTGTAAAAATTCTCTTTGGGATACAGACATAGTAATGATATTGCAGGAATTGTGTATAGTGTTTTCTTGGTTCTGCTCACTTTACTTTGCATCAGTTCATATAAGTTTTCCTAGGTTTTTCTGAAAGCATCCCCCTCGTTTCTTATTGTATAAGAGTATTCCATCACAACCATATATCACAATTTCTTCAACCATTCCCCAATTTCCAGTGTTTTGCTATTATAAAAAGAGCTGCTATGAATATTTTTGTATGTATAGATCCTTTTCTATTTGTAATTCTAATTTGTAAAATTTGTATTTTAAAATTTGTAAAAATTCTCTTTGGGATACAGACATAGTAATGATATTGTTGGGTAAAAAGGTATACATGGTTTTAAATATAGGCTATGGTTCTACATTGATCTCCAGAATGATTGTACCAGTTCACTACTCCACCAACAATGAATTACTGATTCAGTTTTCCCACATCTCCTCCAATATTTGTCATTTTCCTTTTCTATCATATTAGCCAATTTGAGAGGAGTGAGGTGGTACCTCAAAGTTGTTTTAATTTGCATTTCTCTACTGAGTAGTGATTTAGAGCATTTTTTCATATGGCAATAGTTTGTTTTGATTTCTTTGTCTGAAAGCTGTCTGCTCATATCCTTTGACCATTTATCAATTGAGGAATGACTTATGTTCTTATAAATTTAATTTAGTTCTCTATATGTTTGAGAAATGATGCCTTTATCAGAGAAACTCATCATAAAGATGTTTCCCCAGTTTCCTGCTTTCCTTCTAATGTTGGCTGCATTGGTTTTGTTGTGCAAATACTAATTTTTAATTTTATATAATCAAAATTGTCCATTTTATATCCCGTAATGCTCTCTATCTCTTGTCTGGTCATAACCTCTTTCCTTATCCATAGATCCAAAGGTAAAATATTCCATTGCTTCTATAATTTGCTTATGATATCATCCTTCATGTCTAAATTATGTACCTGTTTTGACCTTATTTTGGTATAGGGAGGGAAACACTGGTCTATACCTAGTGTCTGCCAAACTGCTTTCCAATTCTCCCAGCAATTTTTGTCAAACATTGAGTTCTTATCCCAAAAGCTAGGATCTTTGCATTTATCAAACACTAGATTAGTATGATTATTTACTTACATGATAAAATCTGATGATGCCTCACCATTATGCCAACAAACCATTACAAACGGACCCTGAGATTTAGAGTGTGTCTGTAGACGCAAAGTTGAGTATGGCAATGGAAGACGTAATTCAAGTGCAGTTTACGTCAATATTTGCGGGATGCCCATTGTCATAGATCATGAAAAGTTTAGGTAACCTTAGAGATCATCAAATCCAATTTCTCACTGTGCATATGAGAAAACTGAGAACAAGAGGAGGAAGATGGTTGTCCATACTTTTACTTAGTCACTTGTAGAGCCATCATCTGAACCTAGGTCTTCTGACTGTAAGTTCAATCAATGCACGTCTCATTATATTGAACATTAAGAATTGAAGGCTCTCAGATAAAAATAAAATTTTCATTTCAGAAGGATAATGCTGAGAAAAGTTAGAATCACAGCAATAAGAATACTAGAGCCAATACTATTTCATAAGCATGTTAGCACGATAATGTATTTTTATAACTGTTTTTGGATTTCCTCTAACCAGATTCTTCTAAAAGTTTATAGAGAGCCATACAAAGTTCTTTGGTAAAACTGTGGGAGATGGGAATTTTGCCAGCAAGCTGTAGAGGCTGTGACCTGGAAATATGCCGTTGCTTTACAAAGAAAACAAACTGGTCAACTTCCACGTGGGCTAGCCTGCTAGTAGTTAACTGGTGTAGAAGTTTTAGGCTCATGGGCAATTGCTGGGCCAGTGGACCAGCCTTGGGTCAAAGCAAGAACTGGATAAAGTCTGTAGAGATAGATATAATGCTAGAGGACAGAGAGTTAGCTATGAGGGCAAGAAGTAACTCCAATTAACTCCAGGTACTCTAGTAGTAGAGTGTTCTCTGTTCCTCACCTGATGTAGCCTGTTCCATTTTCAGAGAGCTTCTCTTGTTGAGATGTTTGCCTTCTGGTGAGCAGAAATTTGCTCTTATTGTCCCTAGTTTTGTTGTCTATAACCAATTAAGCAAAGCACATCTCTCATCAGCATGATAGGTTGTTCAACACTTGGTTAACCATTTGGATCCTAACCATTTGGATCCTGCATAAATCTTTTTCCTGTATAAATGTCTTCACTTTCTATAGATGTTCTTCATCTGTCCTTATGTCAACTGCTTCTTTTCTTTTCATTTGTAGCCTGGCACCTAATAGGGGCTAATTTGGGAGAATGAAGTGAACTGAGCTAATAGCTACCTTCTTAGCCCAGGAAGCATGGCATGGATGGAGTAAAGGCAGATGCTGCCAGAGATACTATTTAAAAAAGCCTTTCAGGTCTTTAGAAGAATATAGGAGATATTTATTGGAGGATGTAATAAGATCATCCTTTAACAAGCTGGAGAAAGCAGTGGAATGAACTGCTTTTCTCAGCCTCATTCTGATCCCCAAAGAGAACAAAAGAGTCAAAGTGGAACTAATGGGGACCTTTTGGGGAAGTGGCCTCTCTGTCTTAGAATCTGTGGTAGAAGAGAAGAGAACTAAGCATATTCAGGTAGACCCCATCTATTATTCTAGAGTAAATATCAGAGATTGGGGTGATAAGGAGAGGTATAATACCATGATCTGAAACAGATCAAATTCTGCAACTACAGAGAGAAAAATATCATTGAAGAAAAAAAATGAAGGATTTGTCCAAAAGAGATCAATGTAGTTGTACAGGGAACTCGGACAGATTTTTCTAAAGGTGTCTTCTCGGAAGGGCAAGAACTATTTTGAACAAAAGAGAAGACCCAAAATAGGACAAAGAAGGCCGCATAGAGTAGATGGACCGATAATGGATGATGGTGAAAAGATAGAATTATTCAGCTATTACTTTGCTTCCTTTTTTCTTCCAGGAATAATAATAATTTTAAGGTTAGAAAGGATAGAGCAAAACTGGTTAAGAGGAATTGAGATCTATGATAAGGAAAGGAATAATAAGGGCACCTAGTTGCTCTGGATGAGTCCAAATCACATGACCCGGACAAATTACATTCAGGAGTATTGAAAGAACTAATGGAATGTCAGTAATTTTTGAAAGTTCATGAAAAATGGGAGAAATGACCCAGGATTAGAGGATTGCCTCAATTTCCAAGAAAGAGAAAAACAGATGCTATAAAATATGGACAAGGAAGCTTGACTGTGATTATTGATAAAATTATAGAAAACGTTAGTTAATTCAACTTTAGATAAGGCGGCAGTCATTGCAGAGAACCAACAAACAACCAGAGTAATGTAATTTTATTTTTAATAGGGTCACAGAATTGGTAGATGATGGAATTCTTCAGTGTTTAACCAAGTATTTGATATAGCCCTTCAAACCCTCCTTGGGGCCAAGATGGAGAGAAGTGGGATACCCAATAATAGCTAGATAATTTGGAACAGATCGAATGGCCAGTTTCAGGAGTTAGTTATTCAGACATCTGCGCATGGCCCTGGACTGTTCCACACTTAATAAAGCATAAATACCATGCTCACCTAATTTTAAGTTGGCACAAAACTGAGAGGGGTAGCTAACATATACGATAATAGAATCTGTGTTAGTATCGATTCTAAGACAAAAGAGTGGCAGAGCCTACACCATTGGGATTAAGTGACTTGCCCAGGATCACATAGCAAGGACACCTCTAGGGATCAGATTTGATTGAATCTGGTTTTTAAAAGCCCTAGATGGGCTAGCATGTTGAGCTAAAACTAATCAGATGAAATTTCAGGGTCAAACAGTCAGGAGATGTCTAAAGATGGGTCTTAAAGCCATGTCTTCCTGAATGTGAAGCTAGCTTTCTGTCTACTCTGCCATGCTGCCCTCCTGCATTGTAATAAGAAGAAATGTGTAATTGGGCTTGGATTTAAAAATTAAAAAGTCAAATGAAGGAAGTAGTTAGATAAGAGTTTCACCTAACGACCAGGATTTTAGCAAACTGCATAATAAATATAAGTGAACGTTGTGATGTGCCATTTGTAAAAATCCAGAAAGAAGAAGGTGACATTGTTCTCTGCCCTAGTCACACCACATCTAGAGTATCATGGTTAGTTCTGGGTTCCATATTTTAGGAAGATCATCTAAACAGAGGAGACCAATATGGTGAAGGTCCTCAAGATCGCATCCTGCCTAATATTTATCTTCTAGCCATTATGATGAAAGAAAATAGTTATTTTTATTGTACGTTTAATGGGAAACTGGCTGATAAAGGTAAAATTTTTATGTAACCTGAAAGATTAATTTTAATCGTTCGCTTAAATTTCTTCCAATGGCAAACATATTCTACTCACTGTTGATAAGTAACACAGTTGATGAGTGTAGACTTTACTTTCTTTCTTCTTCTGTATCCACAATTCAACTCAGGAAACACAAAGTGAGGATGTGAGTAATCTGGCTCTTTGTTAGAGATTGGCATGGAGAGACAGTCTAAGGCTGAGCTTCCATGACCGTAATGAGTTCCTACCCAAGAACGTACCAGCAGGTCCTTGGTCACGAAAGATCATGCTGCTGATATAAAGAATATGTTATTAGTCCAGACCATCAGATTTGGGAGTACCATGTATATTCATAAAAATGGGACAAGTCCCTTCCCCTTTCTGGATCTCAGTTTCCTTATTGACAAAAAATAAAGGAACTTGGCAAAATAATATCTCATTTTTAAGGAGACAATTTCTTAAAAAAAATCAAGGTCACAGTGCCCATTAGCATTACTATACTAGAAAATGTGAAATTTTAACATCGTTATAGGCTGAGAGTCTCTATTCATTTGAATACCTTTAATCAAGGTTAAGAACAAGCACATTACATCTGTCTTAGCCAGGCTCATTTGGGTGAATCCATAACACATCTATGCTAAAAGCCTCTTCATTATATATTTGGATTCAGACGGCTTTTGATAATACCAGAAGTGGAATGTTTATTTCTATGAAGTGCTGGACAGTCCATCATAAGCACAGCTGCTTAGCTCAATTGGTTTTCTAGTTGAACCAATGAAAAACGATAATATTATCACACACATTTATGACACTTTATTCTAGAATTATAAAGCTCTTTCCTAATCCAGTGACCTTTGCACATAAGACCTTGTTCTAGAATTGCTCCTTAGGAGGATGGTATCTGTCACAGAGTAGGAACTTAATACATTCTTGCTGATTGATTGAAAATGAGCAAGAGTGGACCATATCACTTAATGATAAGGCCTGTCACAGTGAACATCAATAAAATACCCAATGTTTGAGAAATGTTTAAGAGTTGAACCTAAAATTAGTGATAGTACCAAATCCTTATGGGATGACGGTGCTTCCAGAAAAGAGAAATGTGTCTCATTCAAGACTTCTTTTATTTTATTTTTTTAAACCCTTAACTTCTGTGTATTGGCTCCTAGGTGGAAGAGTGGCGAGGGTGGGCAATGGGGGTCAAGTGACTTGCCCAGGGTCACACAGCTAGGAAGTGTCTGAGACCGGACTTGAACCCAGGGCCTCCCGTCTCTAGGCCTGGCTCTCAATCCACTGAGCTACCCAGCTGCCCAAATGTGTCTCATTCAAACAGGTATCAATTGGTAGTCTGATGGCTCTGTGATTGCATTGATAAGAGTTCTTTTTTTGTTTAGGTCAGCCAATGTTTTGGTTTAGGTCAGTCAATGAATTATTTCAGCCATAGCTTCTCATCCTGTGGGTTAGTGGTCCATATACTTCTGTCAGTCCTTTACAGTAGGTCCAGCTAATGGATTATGAGTCTTCTTCTAGGTTTCTTGACATTTTATAATTATCAGTAGAATGTCTAGGCTTGACTATAAGTCATCCCTAGCTCTTGCTACTTTTGTAACCCATCTAACTTTTCTAGGCAGAACATGTCTCCAATGGTATCCTTGATACAGTTTATCTTGAGTATTTTCCACTGGCAGTATTTTGTAGGCTACTCATAGCCACCATGGAATTCCCCATTGCTTTTTGTATGAACTGAGAACTTAATCTTTGGATACAATAGTATTACATGGCCCATGGCACATTTGTGCTCATAACGTATCTCCCTGTTGACCTTTGGGTGGCCAACAACTTCAAGTCTTTGGAGCCTGATATATTCTGTGATTAGCATTGGTTCTTGAAAACGCCACATAGGCCCACAAATTCAATCCAGCATTTTTTTCTGTGTGGCTAAGTCAGTGGCCTAATTGTAGCCTAGGCAGTAGGCATTCTTTGGCCTTCCACTTGACTTTTCCTATGCAGTTAGTCAGCCTGGACTCCTTTGAGTGCCTGTGGATCTCATTTAGGACTCTTTACTCTATTCCCGGGTTTGCTGTCACTAGTACAGCATAGCACAGCACACCACCACTGGGACTATCTAAGATACCTCATCATCTCTAAGGAACCTCTTTTGCACCCTGAGGTGGAAATGCTCTTTTGCTGGTCAATAACTGTATCAAGCAAATGCCCTCTTGTTTTATGCTTATGTTGATTTTAATAATCTGAGGATTGTAAAAGATTTGGTTTTGAACAAAATTCTCTCTGTGTCATCAATCTCATAATGATGGCTTCCCTTCCCATAGTACTTTAAGGTTTACAAAGTACTTACTTACTTTTTTCGCAACAGCCCTGGGAAGGTGGATAATGATCTCTATTTTTGCAGAGGAGAAAACTGAGGCTCACAGCTATTAAATATTGATCATAGAATGTATGCCGCATGGCAGTAAAGCCTTTTCACAAAGAAACAGAAGCACCCTAGGAGTCCAGTACTTTCTTAAGTAAATTACAAGGAGTCTTGAAAATGAATAATGCTGTAGAGCAGTGGTTCCCAAACTTTTTTGACCTCCCGCCCCCTTTCCAGAAAAAAATATTACTTAGTCCCCTGGAAATTAATTTTTAAAAAATTTTAATAGCAATTAACAGGAAAGATAAATGCACCTGTGGCCATCACCGCAGCCCCTGGATCGTTGCAGCACCCACCAGGGGGCGGTGGTACCCACTTTGGGAATCACTGCTGTAGAGTATGCCTTTCTTTAATTCCCTACCCACATGTGGGCTGTTGGCATTGAAGAAGAGACAGAGGAGAACTCAGAGGGGATCTTCATAGCCTAAACAATTGCCCTTCAACTGTCTCAGGCTCCTCTACTCCCCTAGTTTAGTTCCCAGACCATCCTCTAAAATCAAACCACCTCAGATACATGAGATTGTGGAATCATGAAGAAGAAAAGGGATGTGACCTCCCTTCCTACTTTGTCCTTTCAGGCATCTCATAAATCCAGTTGATTCCACCTCTAGCTCCCAATGGCCCTTTGATTACTGCTTTCTGGGAGCCTACCATTCCTACAAACTAGCAATGAGATTTCTAGCTGCTTGACACAATCAAATTTCATAAACCTATTTGGCTGTTGTAAAGAGTTTTCATGATGGGAGTTTACCAGTTAGATAGATTTTGCATATGTCTGTATCTGAACAACCTTAGCATGTCAAACTAGGATGATGTCTCTTCATACACATGAAAGGGTATTGAACACAATTTACAATGTTCTCTGTTTTCCATTTCTAGAATATTCAAGATGTGAAAACTTTAGGATCACAGCTGAACCCTTTTTAGCTATATAGACAAAGAAAAGGCAAAGATATTGACTCAATGACTCTTTCTTTGTCTTCCCCACTTCTTTGTTCCCCAATTTCCCATCTCTTCCCCCATATAATTTCATGTTTAAAAAAATAAAGAATCCTTGTCAACTTGAGTGGCCCATCAGTGTAAGACACAGTTCTTCATGGTATGTTTCAGTTAGCTTACTGTAAAATAGATGAACTTCCTGTTGGGCATGAGCAAGGTTCATGACAGTGGGAGCTTTCTGTGTACTTCATCTCTGCCCTAGTGGTCTCTCATGGAAGGTGAAATGGAATGTGCCCAGCATGGCCTCCATCTCTGTTTACTTTCAGATTCTTATTACTGCTGGCTGGGAGCCGAGTGCTGGAGAGAGTAAGAGAAGATGAGAAGTACACTTATTAAAGCTATTTGTTATGTCTGTACTCATAACATGCATATTCATCCCAGGAGAACAAAAGTTAGCAAATTCATTAATTGTGTTTCTCTGTGTACTTATATCCCCAAATCTAATTATTTGGTTAAATAAAAGATTTGGTCAAGCTGATGGGCCATCAATAACATAAACTGTGCTTAGAAAGCAGAAACTTAGTGTAGTGGAAGGAATTCAGGTTCATTTGGCCTGACCACTGACTTATCTCCTTGGACCTTATTTCTTCATCTTTAAAATTAAGAGTTTTCCCCAGTTGTTCCATTAACACAGGATGGGGAACATAGATAGTGGTTCATGTGAACAAAACTCAGGAGTTTGTGCTAAGTGCAAAGCAAACTTAGCATCAGTTATCTGTGGGATGTGTTAGCAAAGTGTCAGTGTTCATTTAAGCCACATAGAAAGAGGTATAGTGATCACAAGGAGGGAAGTCAGAGACCCTCTGTCCTTTGGCCAGATCAGACAGTATCCTGAATATTGTGGCCTATTCTGGACACAACGTTTCAAAATAATTTTTTATCTTAATAACAAATTTCCATGAGTTTTCCAAAGTTATATAATCCAATCTCTTCTTCCCTCCCCACTCCCAGAGCTGGCAAGCATTTCAATCTGGGTTATACATGTATTGTCATGCAAAACAGGTTTCTACATTATTCATTTTTGTAAGTGAATATTATAAAACCAAAATATATACCCAAACAAACAAGTGATACATCATACACTTTCATCTATATTTCTACTCCCAACAGTTTTTTTCTCTGGAGATGGACAGCATTCTTTTTTCATAAGTCCCTTAGAATTGACCTGGATCCTTGTATTGCTGTTAGAAGCAAAGTCTATCACAGGCGGTCATTCCACAACCTTGCTGTTACTGTGTACGATGTTCTCCTGGTTCTGCTTATTTCACTCTGCATCAGTTCATGAAGGTCTTTCCGGCTCTTTCTGAAATCATCCTGTTCATCCTTCTTTACAGCACAATAGTATTCCTTCACCATCACATACTACAATTTGTTCAGCCATTCCCCAGTTGAAGGACATCCCTTTAGTTTCTAATTCTTTGCTGGGCACAACATTTTTAAAAGGCTATATGGAAGCTAGAGGACTTCTAGAGAAAGACAACCAGGATGATTGGAAGGAGGTTTGAATGTGGCATCTTAAGACCCTGTTACAAGAACTATGGTTGTTTAACCTGGAGGAAGGAAAGAGAAGCATTGGGGAGGGGGCATTGTAGCCATGTTCTGAGAATCCAATCCTAGAACATGTCAAGTGCTTTGCAAACCTCAAAATGCTTTGTAAGTACTGGCTATTATCATTGGTATTTGAAAGGTTGTCGTGTGGAATAAGAATTCACTCCTTTTCCTTGGCCCCACAGGATAGAACCAGGGAGACCAGACAGACGTCTTGATAATCAGAACTGTCCAAAAGTAGTATAGGCTGCCAAAAGTCAACTGTAAGCTCCTTGAGGCCAAGGAATATTTCATCTTTTGCCTTTGTAGCTCAAACACCTAGCTCCGTGCCCTGTACCCTGAAGGAGCTTAATAACACCTTATTGATTGATTGGGAGAAAGCACATTCACCACACTAATATCTTTATGTAGAGGCTACTTAAGCCCTTGTAAGCGTGGCTCTGTATAGGATGACTGTGGGTCACCAACTCTCTTAATTCTCTGATTCTGTGATTACGTGATTTTCCGATTTCTTTGAGCTCTGACAATCTCTGATCCTATCATTTCACAATTATGTTTGTTTCATAACTGTGGCACTTCACAAAAAGGAGACAGTTCAGGAAAGTTCTTTGGGCCAAAGCACCAGATTTGATTCAAACCAGGAACTATTTGTTGTGTCGTTGGCCTAATTTGTGATTCTGGTACTTGCATATCCTTTAGTGGATGATAGCCTATGTTCAGTCAGTGGTCACATGTGTTTCTTCAGCAGAGAAATTCAGTAATTTATTTGTAAGCTATTATCTGGAAACAATTCTCAAATTCTATATCCCACTGGATGTTTATATTATTTATGTATGCCATTCTTCTGATGTTAAGATGAAAATGTTTTTTCTGAATCATTCCTTTACTACTCCACATAAATATGTGTGTACACACACCCACATCATCATCATCATCATCATCAATATCAATGCTGAACTTTTTTATTAAACCCTTAACTTCTGTGCATTGGCCCCTTGTTGGAAGAGTGGTAAGGGTGGGCAATGGGAGTCAAGTGACTTGCCCAGGGTCACACAGCTGGGAATGTCTGAGGCCGGATTTGAACCTAGGACCTCCCATCTCTAGGTCTGACTCTCAATCCACTGAGCTACCCAGCTGCCCCCTCAATGCTGAACTTTTGAAAGTCACAATTATGGATTCAACCTAAGGCTCTGGTTTCTGGTAGTTTCTAGAATCCCTCCTGTTTCTATTTAGCTGTTTATTTCCATCTCGTGTTCTTGTCGACTCTTCTTGCTCTTTTGAGAGGGAAGACCATTTTTACCAGTTTGACATGGAGCAGCCCAGTTCTGCTGGCTTTCCCAAGTTATTTCATTTTTTGTATGGTTCTGGTTTTTTTTGAGAGCAGGACAAAGTGAGGAGGCAAATTAAGGTGGCTTTTGAAGGAATTTGGTTTTCTCTCTTTGGGGTAAAAATGGAACCCAAACTTACTTATCATAGATTACCGTGTTTTGCACAAATCTGGGCAAGATTGCTAAAACAGACATAGCTCTGTTTCATTTCTACAACCCAAACACCTCACCAATAGCAGTTTGAGGGGGCAAAACTATGATCTTTGAGTCTTCTGTGGTTATTGGTGCATTTTGAAAAATCTAATAAGCCTTGGGAATATAGACCTTTTCAACAACAAGATGGTAAATAGCAAAACTGAATTAGTTGGGCTCCGACCAGAAAATGTAGCTGCTTCTTGCCATGGGGAGAAGGGAACCTGCAGACATTCTATTCTGGCTGCAGTACTTAGCACTGTGGCAACCACATCATTGCATAAACACCCAGAACTCCCTTATCCATTTTAGAAGTGAAATCGTTGCTCCAAAGGGGGCATACTTTTGAATAAAATTATCCTGGTTGGTTCTTTTAGCATTATTAATCTCAAATGGCTGCAAGTAGCTTTTAAACTAATACTTTACCTGGTATGTTTCAAATTTCAAAACTACAATTCGTAGTCTTTCACTGATTCAGAGCTCCAAGCCCAGATGTTTGCTGAGATGCTCTTTAAAAAATGGAGAGAGTGGGGGCAGCTGGATAGCTCAGTGAATTAAGAGCCAGGCCTAGAGATGGGAGGTCCTGGGTTCAAATGTGGCCTCAGACATTTCCCAGCTGTGTGACCCTGGGCAAGTCACTTCATGTGAACCCCATTGCCTAGCCCTTACCACTCTTCTGCCCTAAGGCAGAAGGTAAGGTTTTTTTAAAAAATGAAGAGGAGTTTTCCCTTTGTTTCCTTGCATATGGTGAATCTTACATTTAGGATTAGAAGACTTAACTAGTTTTTGTCTTCACGATAGTAGGCCACCTTGGCTGACAGTTGGAATCATTCATGAGACTAGACTGTTATTGTGGTGGCTGGTGGATGTATGAAGTTACAGAAGTATGCCAGAACATGGACAGCTCACTGAATTGGCATCAGTATCAGTATTTATCTGTTTTGGCATAATCGAGTGCTGATAAATGATTTCCACTGAAGTCATATTCTCCAGCATGGAATAGTTCCTATATTTTATACATTGTTATTGAATGGGTCTGGTGTCAGCTCCTAATTTATAATGTCAGCTTTTTTTTTTTGCTAAGTATGTTTAGTCTTCATGTTATTGACATATGATCCCCAGGATTGGCTTGAATCTTTGGTCCAACGTGACCTCATTTGTTTGGTTGATGTGATGCTTTGGCCACCTCTCAGATTGAGTAATCTGAAGAAATCCATCAGTTTCACACAGTTTAATATCACAGTCAAGTGAGCTTCCCATACATAAAAAAGTTTGAGAGATTACCGTCTGATTTCTTCCACCGATAGCTTCCTTAGCTGATAAGATCTCGGTTTTCCATAGCCTTGCACTTCTGCTTCCCACCCAAACTTATCTCCTCTGTACAGTTTCCGATTCATTAGAAATGAAAATAGGACCTAGAGTAAAGAAGTCTTGAAGGTGTCATCACTAAGTTGCTCATTTCTGGCACATTAGTTAATTACTTCACAAATTGGTCATCTCGTTCACATTGCACTTGTATAAGCAGAATAACACTTTCTTTCCCGAATGTAACTAACAGTTAATTTCTTAATGAATCAATTACTATTTTTTATGGACTGTTAATTAGCAACTGTATTATCCAAGCTATGTTGCTAAGTTGCATTCTCAAAAATAGTCTGTATAGGGGTAAATTAAAAAAATTCTAAGTCAGGAATTATCTCTCTTACATTTAAAAAGTAAAATATTTCTGTTCCCTTCCAGAACTTTTTTATGGTCTAGCCCCAAAGCGCTAAAGGGAGTCCTGGTTTTCCACAGAGAATTGACTCAGGTGTACCTGCAATAAAGATAATTTGCCTTTTGTCTGAGGCTTTATTATATGAAAATCTACAAGCTGTGTGACCTTTCTGTTGCTGCTGCGATGGCAGCATTACTGGCCCAACACGAGAAGGCATTTTGTTGAACATGAACATAATGAAGAAATCGATCTTGGAGGAAGCTACATAGGGATATTTCTGGCACAGGGAAGAGCTCACTCCTTAAGACCCTGGAATCTCTTAATTACATTAGTTCCTATAGTCCAAGATATGAGCGTTGACCTTCTTAGCCCCAGGCAAATGGAGATCTAGTCACTCACATGCCAAAAGAATATATAGAGCCAAGATCTCCTCCCAAGATCCTAAGGGTGGCATCATAGCTTATGAAATTGACCTAGAGCTAAGGAAAAAATGGCGGGCCATTTTCTGCATCATTCCATTAAATGTAGAGTGAGAGTACATCCCAAACAGCTCTTGTAGTTCAAGGAGCTCCCCAACAAATGGCTCCTCCACTGGGGAGATCTATTTGTTTTAAAAGTAACAGGAAAGGGGCCCATTATGAATTTGGTTTTCTTAAGGTAGCCAACATTTAGACATGTCTCTGATTCTTGCTGAATGGTATTGCTTATTCATTTGATGAGGATGACATTTGTTTTCACTTCTTCAAAGTGAGGGAGGCTGAACCAGAGAATGCTTTTAATAAGGAAAAAAACTGTTTAGGTCAAAAGCATCTGTATTTGCACAAGTGGCCATACGTAGATTAGGTTCAATTAATGCAAGATTTATAGGATGTGTGTACTGTTTCCTTGGCTAGAAGTGGAGAGCTGGTGCTTTGACACCTGTCCCCCATTAGGCCACATTTATTGTTCTTGCTTCTAATGTCTTCTGGCTAGGTCAGAGGGTTTTCAAGAACCTAAATCTAATTTTGACCGAGCTACCAAAAATGCTCCAAAGACAATTAGAAATTTCAGTTAATACTGGACTTTTCCATTTTTTGTGTATATAATGGACCCTTGAGGGTCTAGTGAAGCCTATGGGATCCTGTGTCAAAATTATATTTTTAAAAGTCATAAAATAAAATATATTAGATTATAAGGGAAGCCAGTTATATTAAAATACACTTATCATATATTTTTTTAAAAAGAGACTCACAGATCCCAGGCTAAGAATCGAAGCAATGGAGCATTTTATGTAAGGTAAGGGGGCAAGTCTCCTTAGGCAGTAATCTCATTGTTTTTCTTTCAGAGTTCTTAAAGGAAACCTCCTTATTGAATTAAATGTTAATTTTTTTTTCCATTCACATTTTCCATGATTAAAACTACATCTGCTCATTAGGTGTCATGTTCTGAGTTCAAATGAGAGAAAGCTTTTTATGCCTTTTTTTCCTTATTTATAATTATTCTTTTCCTCCCCAAATTGCTCAGTAAATTATTCATTTGCCTTATATTCTTATTTAGTCAATTTGCCCAAGTAAGGTATGTGTGCATGACTTCTACGCCATCTCCTGTTGGCATTTTAGTCACTTGAGACTATGGGGATCAGAGAAAAGAGGTACAAGTTTAATGACCTGATCCTATCTCTAAGTGTGACCATTCCCCTCACTGTTTCAGGCCTGTAGACACAACAGCCCCTCAGTGAGGACAAAGAGATAGTAGTGATCATGCAATTCAGCCTCAGACACTTATTGGCTGTGTGACCCTTATAGGGTCACTTACCCTTTGCCTCAGTTTACTCATGTGTCAACTGGGGCTCATAACCTCACCAGTAAGTCCCAGAGCTATTGTGAGGAACAAATGAAATATTTTTAAAGTGCCCTGAAAACTTTGAAGTACTATACAAATACATGGATAATGATGAGATAACTGGGTTATCTCTAAACTAGGGGCTACTATCACTTGCATTCCTTTGAATAGCTCATGTCTGGCCCAAGTCAGGGACTAACCCATGTGTCGCTAGTCATTTGGTCTGCCAGTTGTGCACGCACTAGCATTTGTCTTTGGCAAACAAGATTTTCTATAGGAACTGAATCCTTAGATTTAAATTTGAAAGGGATTTGAGAGGCCAACAAAGGTAAACTCTTCACTTTACAGAAGAGGAAACCGAGGCCTGGGAAGGTTAAATGAATTGCCTTAAGTCAGAGAATGAAGTTTGAGAGGCAAGATTTGGATCTGGGTCTTCTGACTACAAACCCAGTGTTCTTCCCGTTTTACTATGCATCCTTGATATGTGGAAGAGATAGTAATGGCTCATCACAGTAGAAACTTGTTTGTAAAACACAGGTAGAGGACTTCCTTTGAGGATTTTGCCCATCAGGAAAAAATGACTGAATATAACTATCAACTCAAAGAGAGATTGCCACTTAGAGATTGTGGAAAAGCTTAAGAATTAGGCAACTTGGGTTCTAGTCCTGCTTCTGCCCCTCACTAGCCATGAGATTTTTGACCAATGTTTATATGAAGAATAATGAGTCCTTAAACACCTAATGAGATATTTTCATCAGATCTGGACACAATGTACCTCTTCCTACAAGCAAAAGAATGGCTCCAGATTCCTAATGGCTTTCATTATAACTTCACTTAAACAAAGACTATAATGCCTTTGAGACATTTGAGGCATTGTCTCATTTGGGGAATAGAGCCTACTTATCTAGAGCTTTCTGGTTTGCAAAGCCCTTTTCTTACAATATCTCTGTGAAGGTAGGTCATGCAATTATTACTGCCTCCATTTCATAGATGAGAAAAGTGAGGTACAGAGAGTTGATGTTACTTGCCCAAGGTCACACAGCACTGGAAATATGACATAAGTCCACATTTTTTGAACTCAAGACCGAAGGTAAATTTGTTATATTGTTATGTGCCCCATAACTAGTTCTAGTGCCCACTTATTATGGAATCACTGTGTAAATGCTAGAAACAATTCAACAATCTGGAACTATCAGTGTCTAGAATTAGTTTGCAGATATGAAGATTAAGATCTTCCTTTGATACTGTTGCAATGGATCTGTCATTCATTGTTATGGGATCAAGCACACAATGTCTGGAAAAGAGCCTTGTCAGTTCTGGTCAGAGGATCTGGGTTCAAATCCTTTTAACATCGATGTGACTGAGCAAGTCACTTGATCTTGTTGGATGGACCTCAGTTCTTCGACTGTACATTTGAGTTGGAGATAGAGATGGTCTCTGAAGGCCTTTTCAGCTTCAGGGCTATAATTCTTACAGTGATGCATTCTACGGCCCATCAGTGCTTGCTGATTTCCTGGAACTCTTATTCATTTCTTCCTGAAATTCTGCCACAGGAGGTCCAGCCAATGTGCCCACGTACCTTCCATCTCTTGGTATTTCCGGGATAACTAATGGATCACATAGACCGTCCATCAGTTATCACTCACTGTCGCTAAGTGACTGGTCCATTAAGACAAAGGAAATACTTCCTTTTGACCAATGGGGGAACTGCTCACCTACCCACTCCTGCATGTATCCCATGATTCTAGGAAATGTTCCTCGTTTCCTCCTGTGATTCATATATAATCAAAGGATTGACTAAAGGTGTCAAAATATGGCACTTTGCTGTAGGTATTTATTATTTTGTAAAAAAGGTACGCATGTAGATATTTCTAAGCAAAATCCTCATACCTCTTTTGGGCTTCTAAAGAAGGCTTAATAGAGCTGTTAGTCATTAAATCATCAAATGAAACCTCACTTGCCAACCTGTATTCTTGCCCAACTGGTAATGACTCCATACGCAAATCCAGTGTGCTGAAAGCTCTAATTTCATTACCACCGACAGCAAGAGAAAATACATGATTTCCTTTCTCTGCTAATACCAGGGCTCTCTTTGTGCTGGCTTGTTTCATTTCCCCCGTAGTGCAGTCTTCTAAACATTTGTTATTTCTCTTTTCATGCAATTTGAATTAATGTGGGTAATTGTGGTAGTTACAGGCTTTCAGATAGTAATTATCCAATCTCCACTTTCCCCCAAACTCAGTAAAACACTATTAACAAACTTAAAATTTATAAGATGGGGCACTTCGGAGATAACTCATAGGCCACTTGTTAAAATTTTGTGGGCTCTTCAGATACATGCTCACAGGTCAGAAGAAGGTAGACACCCCCTTCCCACTCACGCCCAAAGTGCGCTTATCCCATACTCTATTGGGAGAGCTTCTTACTGTGAACACAGAATCACAATATAGCAGGGACACGGGACTTTTTCTCTTACTAATTTCAGACTCTTCCCCACTAACCTCTCGTTTCAGTAGCTTCTCCCTACCACGACCACCAAGTAGCACCCAGCTTGAGGGAAAACAGGTCTGCCAAAGCTTCTGGGCCTTTGTATAGAGAGAGCAAGAGCTGGCGTATGCCGATTGATTTGACTTTGCCATTTGTTCCTTTATATTTAATTTCAGTGGAATTTACAGTCGCACCATATTTGAGATTGCTACCCATTTAAATAGAGGAGCTTTGCCCAACACCTCACCTCCCGTGCCCCCGCTTGGAAGCTGTGCAGAGCTGCTTCCTAGGCTCCTTCTTTAGAATCTTTTCAGAGGAGTCTGAATCGAGGTGAAATTAAACATATCTTTTCGAGGCCCAGAGGCTTTCATGAATGTCCTATTCATGGGAAGAGTCTTAGCTCTTTATAGAGCAGTGTGGGCTAGTTGTAAAAGGTATTTGCTTTTGCAGTTAGCAGGCCTGGCTCTGAGTCCCTGCTCAGCTGCTTCTCAGCTCTGGTGTCTTGACTAACTTCTGGTCTCTTCCCTAGGCCTCAGTTACTTCATTTGGCACCTCGACTGCTATTGTACTTTCATTGCTTCCTTTCCAGGGCTCTGGTGCAAAAGGATTCTTTCACATGTCAAGTGCTATGATAACAGCAGCTACTCAGATTATTATTGGGAGAGAGCGTGGCCTAGTCTAGTGGGTGGCGAGTTGACTTCTAAGTCAGGAAGGTCCAGACAAGTCACTTTGCCTCTCCGTGGCTCAGCAAACTGTCTAAGAATTGATTGCAGAGCAGGTGCTGACCTGTATTGGTAAGAGGGAATTTCTTCACTCAGGCGTTTACTGTCATGATGAAACCGCAGCGCCAGATCCTATCTCTATTTCGATTGTTACTTTTCGAAAATGTACCTTCAAGATCTCCCCAAAATTGTAACCTTTCCAGTATCATTTAGGATGGAAACTTATGTAATTCTGTAGGAAATTGTAGAAGAATGGATGTCACTAAACTTGGGAGGCAGGGCTGGGCTGCTCCTTATTTGGCGATAGACAGCTCTCTTGCCCTTCTCTGAGCCTCAGAGAAACTCATGTTCCTTTGGAGCCCTTGAAACCGAGTGACCGGATTTGCTATTGATCCAGAAATTGCTGATCCAGAAAGATTTCCCAACCATGGTCCTGGATGGGGTTGGGATTGGACTCCTTTTGATTTCTAGCCCCTTTTCCTCTTTCCAGTCTAGGGAGACCGTCACAGAAGTGCGTAGAGTCAGACAGAGCCCACACTTGAGGCCCGATAGACTTTGCTATCACCTCTTAAGCTTGGGAAATAGAACTCCCTTCTGGAGAGTTCTTAGAAGTATAGATCCTTGAGTGAGCGAGAACCTCACAATATCAGGTAGGGTAAGATTGCTTAGCCATTTTACACGATACTTTGGCATCCTTTGACACCCTACAGAAAGCTTCAGTATCCTCAGGTTTTTTTCTCAACTGAAATGAGAATTAACTTGTGAAAGATCCCCAGAGAATCCTGGAATTTTAGACCTGAAGGGCCTTCAGCTATCTTCTGGTTCCATAGGATCAGAAATGATAGGATCATAGACTTGATGCTAGAAGGCGCTTTAGAGATCCTCGAATCCAGCATCTTCATTTTACAAATAAAGAAACTGAGGTGAAGGGAGATTAAATGACTTGTCCATGGTCTTGCATAAATGAATTAAATGAAGTTCTGACAAAGATGGGATTCAAGTCCAGACCTCAACTCCAAATTCAGTGCTTTTTCCACTCTACTATGAACATATTTGATCCAATCCTCTCATTTTACTTAGAAGGAAACTGAGGCTCAGAGAAGGGAATCAATTTCTCCAAATAAGTAGCAGAGCCAGGACTAGAACTGAAGTCCAAATTCCAATTCATTTATCTCTTTTGCTGTTAGCCACGGGAGTGTGTCTGAAGAAGTTAGTGCCAATCGTTGACTCTACTTACTTGAGTAGTGAAGAACAAAAGTATATATTCTCACATGAGGAAAATTTCCCCAGCAACTCCTACACCTTCTCTTTCTGGAAAAGGGTTTTTGACAATTTCTGATAGAAGGCAATCCGTGTTTTGTCTGTCTGCTATCTGAAACCCATAAGGGTTTTTTGACAGCTTCTCCATCAGTATTTGCGTGTTTGCCAACTTTGCTGTGGGCCACTGAAGTAGGGTGGTCATTTCCTAAAAGCTCCCACCTAAAAGGAGCAAGGAGCATATTAATGGCATTAAAAGGAAAAAAGCGGCATGGTATAATTGAGTAGTTTCTGCATGTGAGCTCACTTATTTGGAGACCAGCTTTCTCTCCTAATAAATCATGCCATCATTTATTCCAATTTCTGTCATTTTGTTTTGTGGGGCTGTTTTATCAGTGTGGGGTGTGTGACTATCACATGGCACCATAATATAGTTCATTTTGCATGAAGGGCTCTTTCAGAAAGCATCAGCGAAATCTGAAGGAACAGCTCATTTTTACTGTGATTAATCTCTCCCATCATTTGGATTCTAGAGGAGCTGATCTAGGGGCTCTCTGTATATTTCAGAACCTTCTTATAAATCATGCCTAATGAGAAAGTGACAATCTCTGCAGAGTTGATCCCTCTGATGTAGTCGCTCAAATAATGGGGACGCTCCCCCTAGTAGTGTAAGTAGTCACCCCATTTTAGGGATCATTTCATGCTGTGGGAGCTCTTATCCTCATTGCAGCATCGTTTCAAGATTTGATAAGATCAGGAAGAGGCGAGATCGCCGCAAAGGCCGCATTCGGCCCACCTTGGGGCACGACGGCACATCTTCTTTCTTTACTGAGGCATGTGAGAACTTGAGTTTGCCACAAATGCCACTGAATAGGCAGACATTGCTTGGATTTATGGAGCTGTCACCAGAGATGGTGCTTGCAACAACAGAGGCAGATGCTAGTTAGAAGGTAGTAGGCTGCCAGGAAAGAGGGAACATGAGATGGAGGCAGGCCTAAGGGACTCGCAGTCACAACCCGCAGCATCAAACATCTCAGGTTGTTTTTTTTTTCTTTTCCTTCTCTGTGCTACTTTCTTCTTACTATATTGATTCCTCCACCTATAAAAGGACCATAAAGTCCTGTGAGAGCCTCTCCAGAGTAATCCAGCTATCGCAATGGCTTCTGAGAATAATGCTTCGATTCACACCAGTAAGATCTCAAAACACCTGGAGGGACGGAGAAGAGAGAGAGAGAGATGGATACATGGAGCTGTATCTTCATGATTTCACTTAGCAGAATCGGGCAGTGTCAGTATATTGTCCGGTATAACATCCTGGAAAGACATAGTGTAACGTAGGCAGTTGATGCTCTCAGAGAGGCCCGGGTTTTCTAGGCTTTCTGAGGGAAGGGCCCATGTACAGAACCAACTTGGTGTAGCATTCAGCAAGGCATATAGGCTCATCACTGAGCATGTCCCAATGTTCTTTGGATGGTGCTGGTTCTCTATGCCTAGAGCCACCCCGAATTAGAAAGGACACATCTATCTCTGTGGGATTCAGGTGGGAATGCAGATCCCGCATCCAGACACTGTTCCGTTTCCTGAATTCGATTGGTGAACTCCAATTTTCTAGCCATCGATTAGTTTCTTGCTCATCTTGCTTTGCTTCCAAAGGACACGTAGCTCAAGAGCTTAGTGAGTAAGTGCTTTCATAGAACCAAAATCTTGAATACTTCCATGACTTTATGTCCCTTACGTTAACATGGATTAGGAATGGAAAGCCAGTGAGTCATGGGTGTGTGTGTGTGTGTGTGTGTGTGTGTGTGTGTGTGTGTGTCTGTGTGTATGTGTGTGGTTTATCACAACAAAAGACTAGCATGGAGATTAGCTGGCAGCTAATACACCCTCCTCCTCCTCTTCCTCCTCCTCCATCCCAACCCCAGCAATTCCGACTAATTGGGAGGAGTGCCAGTCTGATTTATAGAATGCTCTTCTTTAAATAAATTGTTCGATTGCTTTCCAGTACATACTGAACCCCAGACTACACAGAGAAAATGTTCTCTAGTTAAGGTCCTTAGGCTTTAATGAAGAGATAAACATGATTCGTAATTAGGATACCAGTTGTTTGTCACTAAGTAGGTGCTTTTAAAGGGCTTGAGGGTTCGTGAACACCATTTTCAAGTATTTTAAACATTCCTCCCTTGAAAGCATTTCACTTATTCATTTGCTGAGGGAAAGGTAAGCCTCTACCTAGTCCCTCTGTGAGTCATTACATGGTCCAAATTATTGGAGTCTGAATTAACGAGGCTTAACTCTGCCCACATTCTGCTCTGGTGCCCTTTGGTGCAAGGTTTTCCTCGTCTGTGCCACTGGAATGAAAGGGCTCATTAAAAGAAATAGCTATTGGAGTTCGAGATGCGATCTGATGAACATTTTCCCTAAATATACCGATCTTTCTCCTTGACACTCTATGTTATATATTTGATGTGGAGAATAAAAACTTTGAAACAAGCTATAATTTCTGCAACCATGCATATTCAGGTCATGAAATGAAAGAAGAGTATGACAGGCTTGCATGTAGCAACTTTCCACCCACACATCTCTTTCTTTTCTCATGCTGACACTTCAGCCTTTGAAACAGTTCCCAAGAGCAATACTGAGATTCAGACTACTTAGATCTAAAGGAGGAAAAAAAATCCAAATCTTCTCCTGCTTGTAGCTGGCACCTGGAAGCTGCTTTGAAGAAGGGCTCTAAATGTATATCATGGCATTATTTTTTTGAACACAGGAGAAATCCTTTGGATGTTTTAAGGAGGAATAGAGGGTGAATGTTATAAAGAGAGAGAGAGACAGAGAGACAGAGAGAGAGACAGAGACAGAGACAGAGAGACAGAGAGAGAGAGGAAGCAGTAATCCACATTATGAAAGTAACACTCAAAGCAAATTCTCCATCAGTTCCTATTCATTTACGTGCATAGCAACTATCACTCTGGTCCTAATCAGGTGCCTAGATTAGGAGAAACCAGAGCAGAAAATAGTGCAGGAGGGGAAAGGGGACGCCTCTTTGGAAAGCTGTGCTCCGTATGGTGTTATGGAGGAGGTGGAAGTGGAGGGCTTGACCAGCTGTTTGGTGGATCTGGCCAGTATAGGTATAGTCATTCCGTGCAGTTCATCATCTTCTCCTCCCTCCCCCCACCCCCATCTTGTGAATTTGGGGCCTGAATAATCCCATTTGTATGGCTTTACAGCCTAAATCCCACCAAAGAATCTCCATCTTCCCCCTTTCCCTCAGGCTCTACAGACCCCATGTTAACTTTATTCGAGTTATAGGCTTCCTCACTCAAAAAGACCTTAGAAACTGGTTAATGTAACCCTCTCATTTTATAGAATTGGCCCAGAAAGGGGAAGCGGAACAGTTTCCCCAATATCACAGCAAACAAGTGGGAATGTTTGAATTTTTGAACCCAGGTCCTCTGACTCCAGCTATTGGGGGTTTTCTCCTATACCACAACCTATGTTTATTGCCATTTGATTAAAAAATCATTGCCAAGAGTTCTAGCTTTGTGTGAGATGTGGCTAAACATCATTTCATATGTCTATCAGTGGACTGCCAACTCAATATGAGTGAATAGTTTAACATGGCGGCCCCCAAAGCTAGTGCAATAGTAGTAGGCTTTGTCAAGAGTGGCATAATATCTAGAATGAGGGAAATGATGGTTTTCTTGGATTCTGCACTGGTCAGTCTCCATTTAGAGCAGTGGTTCCCAAACTTTGTTGGCCTACCGCCCCCTTTCCAGAAAAAAATATTACTTAGCACCCTGGAAATTAAATTTTTTTAAATTTTAATAGCAATGAATAGGAAAGATAAATGCACCTGTGGCCATCACCGCTCCCCTGGATCACTGCAGCACCCACCAGGGGGCGGTGGAGCCCACTTTGGGAACCACTGATTTATTAGAGTATGAATATCAACTTTAAGCCCATTTGAGGAATGAAGAGCTGGAGAGCATTCTTAGGAAGGCAACCAAAATGGCCGTAGCCTTGGAGACTATGTCTTATGAGGCTGGGCTGAAGGAAATGGAAACATTGAGCCTGGATAAAGAATGGTTTCATATAGCTCTGATTCCTATCTTCATGTGTTTTAACTCCTGTGTTGTGGAAGAAAGGAAAGCCTTCCACCGCTTGGTTTGAGAGCTTTGGTTGAACTAGTAGGAGGAAATGGAAATGTTAGAGGGGCAGATCCTAGATCAGTGGAAGGAAAAGCTCCCTAACAATTAGGGCTGTCACCTCAAAGGGGTTGCCTCAGGAGGTAGTAAGCTTCTCTTCCCAGCAATCTTTGAGTACAGACTAGAATATCGCAATAGGGAGGGAGCAGAGGAGACATTAGGGAATGTTGAAGAAGGGATTCTTGGTCAGGTACGGGCTGGGCTAGCTGGACTCTGAGGTCTCGTCTAACTCTGAACTTTGGGGATTCTGTAAGAATAGTGAACAGCTTTGCTGAGCATATGTCTTCCAGTTTTATGGCTCACTTGATACTGATAGTCAGAGGAACATTACTCAAAGTTATCTTTGTGGTTACATCTCACAGTGAATCTTGTCTGATTTGAACATATGTGTGAAACTTCCTTGTTGGAGGAGAGCTTTTAAAGCTTCATTTTGCTTTACTGAGTCGAATTCTTTTTTGTAATCAACAAATCAACAGGGCTTAGCTAATGAGATTCAAATGAAGCCTGTGCTTATGCATGGTGGATGAACTGACCCATGGCCCTGGCAGTCCATTAAGTCAGCCAGCTTCCTGACAGATGCCCATCACTACAGCCAAATGGATTGACAGTCAAAATGAATGTATTGACCTCGGAGTGATCCTTTCGTTTCACACATACAAATAAAGCCTAGAAGTCAAAATCAAGAACTGAATTATGCGTTGACGTACAAGCTATTGCACCATGCCACCATCTGTCTGCTTTTTGGAATGAATGAGTTTTCATGTGTAGCAGGCACAGCCTGTCTCATAGGTTGATGAGATAGATCTCTCTCATAAGCACTGCCCAGTGGCCTGGATATGTAAAAATGTATTTAACCAACCTCTATGCTTCCTTCTTCTTCCAATCTCTGTCACTGTCTTACCCAAATCCATTTTGAAAATAGGGCCTTAATCATGATATTTTAAGAGGGTAGGAATGGAGTCATGCTCAAAACTGTTTCTGAGATTGAAACTTCCTTGGCCTTCAGTATTGGACCATTTTGATCACTAATTCCTCCTGGATATGCTCTCCTCGTTGGGTTTTCATGATCCTGGTCTCTTACTGCTCTCCCAGCTCTTCAGTTGCTTCTCAGTCTCCTTCTCGGAGTGTGTCTTAGTGCTCTGTTCAGGCCTTTATCTCTTCGCTGCCTTTACTCTCTCTTGGTTATGCCATCAGGTCCCATGGTGTAGTTGATATTTCTGTGCTAATGGCTCCAAAATCTCCATTTAGAGACTTCATCGGTCTTCCTATTCCCTATAGCCCTCCTTGGTGAGCCTTTTTCTGAGTTGCCCCAGAGGGCAAATTCAAACTGTCTGTGAGCCCCCCATTACTGGAGAGAGCTGAGGGAGGAAGTGCTTGCTTTGGGCAGCAGGACAGAGGGGTGAGGCATGCAAAAAATGTCCTCGGGGCGCTGGGAAGAGGGGGAACAGAGCAGCTCCTACATGTTGTGCCACGTCTTTGCCAACACTCCCCTATACCGTATCACCAGTTTGCCTGCTGGACATCCGCTCCTGGGGTTTGTATCTTCAGCATCTCAAGCCCAACATATCCCAGACAGAAATGATGCCCATTCTGACACCCAATCTTCTCATTTCCCTGTTTCTTTTCAGGGGACCACCACATTTTCAGGTGTCCGTCTTGGCAACTTCCCAGTTATCTGGGTTCTTCCCTGTTTCTCACCTTTCTTCCTCTGTCTAGGTAGTTGTCAAGTCTCGTTGATTTTTCCACTGCAAGCCGAGTTCATGTGACTCTTTTTGCATGTGGCCTGTTTTGATTTCCCCCAAAGAGTTACTTCCTCAAAGAATGTGTGGATGGATATATAGATATATCTTGCTAAAGATACATACAGAAACTTGTTTCCTTCAGTAGAATAGAAGGTCCTTGAGGGCAAGGCCTGTCTCATTTTTAAAGCCTTTGTATCCTCAGTCAGTGCTCAGAACAGTGGCTGGCCCAAAGGAGATGTTTTAGTAAATGCTTGTTGGGTTGAACTGGATTTGACTGCTATAGAAATGTTAGGATTTTTCATCACTAAGAAATCCCATGAGCACCACACAGGGCAAACAAACCACCTGAGAATGAACTTTTTTCTCCCCTGCTGAAGAGCTTAGAGAGAAGGAGCATAGGCCGGATGCTGCTGCTGCAGTCAGATGATGTATATCTGCTGTTTTCCCTTGTTACCCTGAGCCATGCCATGCCATGCCGTGCCCTCCTCCACTTGGCTTCAGTCTCCCATAGGTTTGTGGAATAGGAACCAAAGATGGGGAGGGAGAGATTGTTGACACTTCTACCCTTTGATCCGAAGTGGCTACTCCTGGGCGGGTGCTGTAATCTGCTCTTTGCCTTCATCACACAATCCTTTCCTTTAGAAAAGGGGCATATGCCAATGTCCAATTCAGTCAAAGTAACCATTAAAAATGGCACCAGGCACATATGTCTTCTGCCTATTCTAGAGTATTGGGGCGGAGATGAACTGTGTGAATTGGATGGGCATGCATGCGGTTGGTAATGCATCTACCCCAGGACAGTTACTTGGATGTTTCTCCTGCACAGTAAAGACCTGGCCTCTTTCCCTTTTTGTTAGGACAAATGACTTTTGAGAAGGCTTGAGTATAAAAGACGCCATATGTGCACGTCATTTCAGTTCAACTCAGCCAACATTTATTGATTGCCTGTTGTAAACAGCATAAGATAATTGAGCTAGGTTCTGGGGATACCAAGTCCAAAACAACAACAGAGTCTCTACCCTCAAGGAGTGTACATTCTGCTGAGTGTATAAAGACATTTAGACACAGTGTATAGTGTCTATGGAACGATTCTGTTTGCTAGATAATTTAAAGCAATTTTATCTCTAAACTGGCCCCCAAAGTCATATGTGTTAATGGTTCCATCGTCCCCAATAAGGAGTCATTTGAGCAAGTCAACCTTCCGCCTGGGTAGAGCTAGCCCATGGATTGTGGATTGTGATAGTGGTAGGGAGGCTGGGTCCTATAAAAACAGAAACTATGGGCAGCTCATATCCCAGGCCAGAAGTGAAGCCTGGCCTTGGACGAATCATTTGACCTCATGGGGCCTCCTCATCTTCATTTTTAAAACGAGAGGTTTAAAATGGAGGATGTCCGTGGTCCCTGCTGTCTCTAAATCTGTGATAATGTGTGAACTAGCTACCTCTCCTTGGTTTTCTCAGACTCCTGGCTTCTTAAACCCAAGAAAATGAAGAAATCCCTGATCAAGCTCATTCCTTGTCCCAAGCCACTTTGATACTGACTTACTTTGTGGATCTTAATAAGTGATGACCCATCAGTGCCCCTAAGGAACTGTAGGAGATAGCTGCAGAACCTTGATCCCTTCCACCCCAGCATATTAGAAGCCTTGGTTTCCCTCCCACGTTTTCCAGAGAGCTCCTTGGATCCCATCTGCTTCCTGAATTTCAAGGTTGATGCACTGATAGGATTCCAAAACTATGGTGAGGGAGGCCCAGGTGGCTCAGTGGTGAGAAGGAGGTGCAAATGAGTGGAAGAGAATGGTGAAAGAAGCATTTCTATTTTTGCTTCTTTGGGCAAAATTAGCATATATTGCTTCCACCAGCCTTCCTAGGAGCAGTGGTGTGGGAATGGGTAGCAGGAGGACTAGGTTGTTGACCTCTGCCTCAGTGCCTTAGAGCTTCTCCCCCACCACACACACACACACACACACACACACACACACACACACACACACACACACCTCTCATGCTTCTATTAAAAAGAAGTAGGAGCATTTTGTTGGCTCTACGTGGAAAACCTTCTTGGCATTTTCTTAGTGCTAACTATTCTGTAACCAACCATCTGGGGAAGGATTTATTTTTTACATTAATTTATTTTCCTTTGCTACATCTTTTACACACACACTCTGTAAGGTTCAAGGAGTGACATCCCCCTGCTGAGGCGACTTCACCCAAGAAAGAAAAAGGTTGTATATTTTCTATGTGGACTTTAAGTATGTCCCCAATGTGGTACCAATTTGGATCTGGACCTCTATCTGCATTAAACTTGAGTTTTGTGAGATTTTGGTTAGTGGGGAAAACGCAGTGCACTTTCCTATTCCACGACTCCACTCAGGGATGATAGCTTTGTATTTGGGCAAGAAGTGACAGTATACTACCGAACACAAGGAGTACCAATATCAGAATGGTGCTTTTGCCACCTCTTCACTGAGATCTAGCTTGAGACCCATCTACTTGTCAGAGCTTCAAGTCTTCTGTCTGTCGGAAAGCTGCCGAACATTTGCTGTGTAAGGCCTTGTGTCTTGGACTGAACGTGGCCGTGAATTCTTTCTCCATCCTTTCTTCCACCATGGAAACGAAGGGCCAGTATTTTGCAGATCTTGTTCTTGAGACTTGCTGATGTCTACTATTGACACACGCTATATGTGAATAATAGAGATGCCCTTAAACCCTACCACATGGTCCTACCAAGTAATTTGTTTCAAAATTGATCAGGATGGATAACTATTAGTTTTGTCCATGAGAAATTCTTGATTTTAGCTTGGCTTTACCCTGCTGCACCCCATGAATACACTTCATTATTCCTGAGAAATAATTATTAAGCACAAGGGAAATGCGGCCCAGAGGGGGAACGCATCTTTCCCATGGTCCCACACTAGGTTAGTGGTGACGTCACACTTAGAGTCCTCCTGGTACTCCGTCTACTCTACTTTCCACTCTCCCACTGTGGGTCATCTGCTAGGGGTGGGCTCATTTAGAAAATATTCATCTAAGCAAAATACAACTAGAAAGATAAGTCTAATTGCCGGGGTATATGTGTGTGTGTGTGTGTGTGTGTGTGTGTGTGTGTGTGTGTGAAATCCTATGTAATAATCAAGAACTTCAATAGAGGTGCATTCACGATGATGGATCCTGCCACATCCTGCCTCCATTCATTTCCAAAATTAAGCAGATGACTGTGGGGTTTTGTTTAGGAGGCTGTCCTGCCCTCTTGATGGCCTGTCAGCGCCTTTCATGGTATGGCCGTCTTGGAGGTGGTGAAGGTAGTAAGAATTAGAGGACAACTAGGGATGAACATCTCACAAAAGGATGATCACCAGAAGAAGGGAGCTCAGTGACTAGCACCCCTCTCTTGGGCAGTGACAGCACACAGTATAGGTAGGAGGCCTCTTTCCCAATACACCCAGAGAAGTGTACACAGGTCATGTGGTACTCTTCTTGCAAAAGGAGCCTCTTTTGTTGTGCCAAGTGATTGGCCTCACAGTTGATTAGAAGCAATTAGCATTTGGAAAAAATGTAGGAAACTAGCAAAGTAATTTTTTCCCTTGCAGCCTCCCAAAGTGGTGTCTGTGCTAAATTTCATGTGCAAAATTCCTTGGTATGATTATCAGTCCGCAATCACTTATTAAGGATTTCCTAAGCGCCAGGCACTAAACTAAGTACTATAGATACGAACATAAGAAACAGTGAGGCAGTTCCTGCCTTCAAGGAACTTCAACTCTTCCCATAATCTATGATTTCTGCGTGAACATGCAGTAATTCTGGATGCGAATTTGGTAATCGTTGCACACATTGGCAACATGTATTTTTTTAGAAAACATTGTTTGACTCAACAAGATATGGCTAAATGCCTGTTGAATGATTATTGAATGTTGAATGTATTATCTTTGGACTCAGATGATGAGAATGTTAGTATTGACTACTCCAAAGAGAGTTTAACCTTGCGCTGGTCATTTGGAAGACTTGCATTTTTTTCTGCCCCTTGTCATTATCTACCAACAATTCATCAAACCAGTGAGAGCATCACGGTGTTGCCCAAAAGGGAACCAATTTTAATAGAAGACAAAAGGGGCAAGATGGAAAGGATAATGGATCAGATCCCGTTAATGAGGAGGAAATAAATTGTTCGTTACCAGGCAGCTAGACTTCAGTGAATGCTCATTAATTTGGACCCCTCTACTGCCAAAAGCCGGCATAAACTCATCTCAAGTTTTCAATAAATGCCAGCTTCCTTATTCCTCATATTGTTGCTCCATCATGTTGCTATTTCATATCCTTCGGTACCAGGGGAATGAATTCATCTTATTTAACATACTTGTTTGGCTTCCTGATGAAGACTTCAGCACTGGTTTTCCCATGTCCCATCACGTGAAAGAGGGTAGGGAATGCCTGATCTGAGTTACGTGGCCGTGAAACCTATCAGGAGGCCAGGGAGTAATTGAGTGTGAATGAATGGCATTAGTGAGTCTTTGTTGGGGAAATTGTCACAGCATGATTCAAACTCATTTTCATGAACATTCAATTTCTTCCTTTAAATTATTAAGCAAAATCAAATGAAATTTTGCTTCAGAATGAAATTTGTCAAAATAGTGAACTTCAAAGAAAGCTACATGGGAGAACATATGGGAAATAAGTCATCTTTAGCTGTCCTTGTGCATTCGTTCTTATCACCTCTCCTTCAGGGAGGGATTTTAAAATAAGATAGCCTTCTGAAAGAGAACCAAAATGGGCCTTTGAGAGACAGTGGAAGTAGAGTGAATATGGGCAGTGGATTTGAAGTCAGAAGGACCTGCATTCAAATTTTGCCTCTGACACCTAACTGGTTCTGTCACCCTGGGCAAGTCACTTAACCTCTCTCTTCTTTAGCTTCTTCATCTGCAAAATGGAAATTTACCTCAATGCCCTCTAAGATTTATTGAAACGGGCACCTCTCTGGATTTCTGATTCTCTGGGTTGAGAGATCATTTCATCCAACTTAACTTTCCCCCTTGTTTTACAATGGAAATATTGAGACTCGGAATAGAAAAATGGCTTATCCAAGATCGTGAACTTGAGGGACATTGCGGAGGTGAAACTCGACCATTGCTCTCCCAATTCTAGCTCTGATGCCCTTTCCGTTACACTCCAGTGTCTCCTTTGGAAAGGCTAGTTGCTTTTTCCACTGTAGAAGAGGGTTCTAGTATAATATGGCAAAAGCCCTTTCCTCCCCCCAAACCATTGCAGAAAAGGTGGCCTTCTAACTTTAGCCGGATTAGGGAGATAGGAAGACCAAGTTTCAAAATTCTAAAAGATTCACAGAAGGGGGAAATGACCTATTATTGCCACTGCCAGCTTAAGCAAAAGTTCTCTCTTTGACTTTATAATAAGATGGTGGTATAGTATGGGCAAATTGAAAAGCTGCTACTGGGTCACCAGTATGATTTGCTTTCTTGACCTCTGCCCTCTCTTCAGCCTCCCTGACATAAGGGATATACGTTATTGTTGGGAAATTGGTAGCTGGCCTTCTGACCCTACCTACTGCTCCTTCCTGCATCCCACCAATACACATAATGGCCCATGCCAAAGCCTGGCCTCCGAGACTCTGGAATCACTGAAATAGTCACAGATGTGTGGAAGTGTGCATGCTGTAGGTTTTTTTTTTTAAATTTGGGAGTTAAAAGATACAAGTTCCGTATTTCTTTAAATGTCTAGGAAAAGAGGGAACACAATTCTACAAAGACTGGACTTGATAACCAAATATTAAGGATCTGAATTATGCAAGTGTAAAGTAACCTAATTGGTTAAAATGTGTATCGTCCACCCATTTTATAGATTGTGAAAGTCGTGGCTGAGAGAAGTCCCCAAAAAGATCTGCAGTGGTCTTCAGACAATCAGGCAGTTAATGCTAATATGGTTTTACCATTTGAAAAGCCAACCACGAACAGATTTTGAGTTGGCTCCTTAAGGTTCCACTTTGCCAAGGAATACTGATTGAATTGTATCTTGGCTATAGAAGACAAATGGAAGAGGTGCCCACTGGTCTGAACAAAAAAGTAGTAAATCACTAGACATACAGACATTTAAGGTTGGCAAAATTCTTCACTTTACAACAGCCCTTATGAGGTAAGCCTTACGAGTACAAGTATCTGCCTCAATTAACTGATGAGGAAACTGAGGCCCTACAAAGTTAAGTCGTTTAGCTAGAAGTGCACCTTTGGTTTCTAAAATCTGAGTTCTCTTTCCTCTACTGCACATTGGCTTCTCCTTTGGGAATTGAGAAACATTTTCCCCCCAACAAAATGGAAAAGTGGTTTCCTTGCATGCACTCCTAATTCCAGTTCATTGTCATTATGACTTGGGGGTCATCCTGTTAGGCCCAATAATTGGACAGTGTCATTAGCCTAAGCACGCAAACAAAAACCCATAGTTGAAGGTGAAAGGATGATTGTTGCTATGACACACATCAAGAGGTGTGCTCAGGGGGCAGCTGGGTAGCTCAGTGGATTGAGAGTCAGGCCTAGAGACAGGAGGTCCTAGGTTCAAATCCGGCCTCAGCCACTTCCCAGCTGTGTGACCCTGGGCAAGTCACTTGACCCCCATTGCCTACCCTTACCATTCTTCCACCTATGAGTCAATGCACAGAAGTTAAGGGTTTAAAATAAAAAAAAAGTAAAAAAAAAAGAGGTGTGCTCATTTGCCCGTGGTCTTTCAAGGATTCTCATCTGACTTCTACTCCTCGGCTCTTCCAACTAGCTCTTACCTTTTGAAATAAAATGGAATTTGGAGATAAGTTTTAAGCATGTACAAATCAGCAGTGTTGGAGAAGAAGGGGAGGTCTCATTGCTTACACATCACTGGTAGGCCCCGTTTGTGAGCAATGATTTCTATTAGTAATTGCTGGGAGGATTTCCCATACCTTTCTGTAAAGGAAACTGCATTATTTTGACAAATTCACATTTTTTGTTTATTCTGAAAATTATGATTTGTCTGGGAAATATCGCATCCCTCTTATCTGAGAAAAATCATACTTCGGCAACATTGCGTGTGGTTAGGCAATTGTAGTCCCAAACACGAACACATTTTCACATGCTCACACTTAGGACAGATCTTTCTATGGAAAATCATGGGATTTAGCCAGAATGGACCGTGGAGATTATCTAGGATAAGAGTATCATGTATTTAAAGCTCAAAGCCGACTTTCCCTAGGAGAGAATTAAGATCTAGAGAATTTAAGTCACTTGCCCAAAGTCACTTACAGGTACTATACCACAAAACTTGGACTCGGTTTCACTTTGTCTTCCTTTAAGTCCAGTGCCTTTTCTAATCTTCTCTACTGGCTCTAATTGGTTGTTTTGATTAAAAGAAAATTAATGCAGCTGTCAGATCATTTGGGACTGGTCCTCTTTGCACGGTTACCTTGCACATAGACTCTTTAACCATCAAGAACGAATCAGTAAGGGGGCAGCTGGGTAGCTCAGTGGATTGAGAGTCAGGCCTAGAGACAGGAAGTCCTGGATTCAAATCTGGCCTCAGACACTTCCCAGCTATGTGACCCTGGGCAAGTCACTTGACCCCCATTGCCCAGCCATTACTGCTCTTCTGCCTTGGAGCCCATACACAGTATTGACTCCAAGATGGAAGGTGAGGGCTTAAAAAAAAAGAACAAATCAGTAAGGCCCTTTTTTCTTGGAATAAATATAATGTTTTGTTCATTACGGGTAGTGTTTTAGCAACTCTAGCAGCCAATGGATTTCAGTCTGAGATTTGGGGTTGTTAATGGTTGTAACTGTATCAGAAGTTTGACCTTTTCCCCACGCAGGAAGTACTCCAAAAAAAGCAAGAGAGGAGAGAGTTGGATGTGAACCTCGTATAGGACTAGAATATCCAACCTCTGTGAATCCAAGTCCCGTAGAATGGATTTGACTTCTTCTTGCAGACATAGCCATGAGGGAAAAGTAGCACACTCTGACCCCTCCCCACCATCACACACAATTCCATTTCATAATCTTCACCTTTGAAAGTTAAATTAGAAAGTTTTAAGGACAATATATTTTATGTATCTCAGTGGCCACTTTTCTTCTTATGCTCCACAGTTACGAGATTACTGGAGAGCATCGAATGATGAGTTCTAGAGATTGACCAAGATGGAGGAAGCTAGAGAACAAGTTACATTCTTTTATTAGTCATGTACGCGTAGCTTTGTTATGAATAATCATAACACCACATCCATTCAGCAGACATTTATGAAGCATTACTAGGTGCCAGGCCCTGTGGATATAGAGACAGAAATAAGACAGTATTTGCCTTCAGAGAGCTTATAGATTTGATTGGGAAGGAAACTATATGAACATAGAAAACTAGATAGAAAAAAGCTTCATATGTACACATGTCCATACACATGCATATTTATACATGTGTGTATGTATACGTGCACACGTGTGTCCACACACACATATGCACGCAGTGATTTCGTAGGAGAGGCATCAACATCAGCAACAGGAAGGATGTGGAGTTGTTCATGGTACCTACCCACTACAACCTGAAAGTAAATAAAAGAGTAGGAGATCGTTTTGTTTTTAAAAGATTCATCTAGCCCAGTGATGGGCCACCTTTTGAAAGAGGGGCCAAAGGAAAGGAAATGCTCATCTGTCAGTCTGTTTCTAAGACAACTCTTTCCAAGTTTCATTGTCTTGTATCCTACTCATTGTATTCCTCAGATCAGGAATAATGTCACGCATCCAGATAGAACATTTTGGGGGGCCGCATCAGGCCCGCAAGCCATAGTTTGCCCATCACTGATCTAGATGATGTTTTTATAGGGCTCACGTAGTCCAAACCCCTCGTTTTGCACTTAGGAAAATACCCAGGGAGGGAGGGGTAGCAGCTTGTCAGAGGTTATACAGGTAACTTGTGGCAAGATCCAGGACTAGAAAATAGATTTTCTCTTCCCTAATCCAAGGTTCCTCTTTCCGTACCACATTTTGTAAGTTTCCCCCTTGCCTAGCACCACCGACATGTTCAATAAATGCTTGTTAATAATCAGTTGAGTTGGAGTGTTGCCTAAGATTGACTTGAGTTGACTCCTAAGTAACAGGATTTTAACTTTCAAAGGGAAGAATATTAGGACCAAAGCAATGAATAAAACCCCTAATGCTCCAGAGGCTTACAATTAAATGACAATATTCTCCTGCAAAAGAAACCAGCTTTTCTGCCTGTTAATTGGAAAATGCACTTGAAAACAGAAAGAGGTGCTATAGAAGTTATTAAAGAAAACAGATGTTTGCCACCTGACAGTTAATCCAAGATTGCAAGTGTGGCCAGCCTTCATATAGTACTTAACTGGTAGTCTCCTTTCTCCCTCACTCTTTGACTCTCTCTCCTTCCATTCTTTCTTCTTTCCAACTGTCTGCCCTTCCTTCTTCTCTTTCATTTTTGTCACTTTTCTCCAAAACTGTCTTTCCTGGATAGATTGAGAGCTTCCAGAAATTCCAGAATTAAAGCCTCCCAACATTTTCTGCTGTCTTGGACATTGGGAGTACTCCCGTTTAATTAAGTTTTTAGGAATCCCTTATCTATTTGCTCTCTATTCTAACCATTTTTATTATTCACATACAAGATTGGAAACTAGAATTTTATTTTTCAGCGTGTACCTTTGTTTCTTACCAGTTCGCAACTTTTGGTAACCAATTGGCATCTTCTTGAGGCTAATGGTAGATACCTCTACTTTAGGGCTCTGACTCCCTGGTATTTCAAGCCTGAGAACTAGCATTCTTTAGCTTCTGAGAGAACCAAAATGTGGTTTCTTCTGTTGTCTCCCAGCCCTAGGCAGATGCGAGAGACCTTTGTCCTATGACTGCCATGTGACCGATTTCATGTGGCAGACATTAGCCTTAAGTTCTACCAGAAAAATATATTTGTAATTCCTCTTTCCTTTTTTCACTTCTCTCCAACAACCTTTTTGTTTTCATTCTTCCTATTTTTTTTACTCTTTTCTATCTTCTTTCCCTCTGCACTGGTAGTGATATTGCTTAATTCCTACAATCACTACTTGGGTTTAGTCTAGGACAGTGGTGGCAAACCTTTTAGAGATCTTGCCTTGCCCCACACAGGGGAGGAAGAAAGCACCCCCGTTGGGCTGCTGGGCAGGGGATGGGTGAAGTGAAAAAATATCTTCAGGCACAGTGGAGAGGGGGAAGGGAGCAGCTCCACCCGAGTCCCTCTGCCTTTCTAGTAATGAACTCAGGGTGGGGGGGTAGCCACGTGCCACAGAGAGGACTTTGCATGCCCGCTCTAGCATATGTGCCACAGGTTCGCCATCACGGGTCTAGGGTGACAAGACTCAGGGCTATGCTGTGATGACCCAGTAGCATAGGAAGCTGGTGCTCAATGAAAATGAAAGGGTTGACTAATTTCTGGTATAATTGAAGGTGAGAGGAAAAAAAATGGTGTGCCTTCTTTTAACCCCACAGAAGGGGTTAATACAATTGACATGTATCTTATGGTTGGATGAAAACATTAATTAACACCAGCTCCAACTACTAATCACCACCTGTAAATAGTAGAACAGTTATGTTCCATTACTAATTGTAAATTATCTCACAATTTCTCCATCATTATACAATATAATACCGATCTGATCTGTGAAAGCGTGCTCCCTGTAGGAACTCCTGGCTAATACTGCCTTTTCTCAGGTTCCATTGGTATAGCAGTTACTCTGACATCCTTCTTAGCAATTATCTGCCCCTGTCCCCTGACCCGATCCCCTTTGGTTCCACTTAAACACTCAGATTGAGTGGTTTTATTTCTAATCATTCCTACCCTGTGGTTATATCAGAGATTCCTTTTTATGTCTCTGCTTATATTTCATTTCCTTTTTCTTCATCTTCCATTTCAAGATGGCCTCAACTCTGGTTTCTACTTCTTTAACCCATCTAAACTCGTCATTGTTTCAGAACTCATTTGCATAGCCACAACCTTTGGAAAGAAGGAGCACAAGATCGTAAGCTCCTTGAGGTCAGTATCCTCAGCATTTAATATTGGGCCAGGCTCCTAGTAGGTACTTGATAAATGCTTAATGATTAATTGATTAGTACTAACAACAAACTCCAAAACTTTAGGCTTCTACAGGGGACAGAAGAAATAGAGATGAGTTTTCTTGAACTTATCTCTGTGACTTACTGTAAGGGGTTTTGCAAAAGATCATGATCTTAGTTTTAGCCCTTGCCCTCATTCATTCCCAGACAAAAGGAGGAAGGGGTACCTTAGAAATGCAATCATGTTCCCAACCTAAGGGCAATACTTAATCCCATCCCCATCTTATCGTAGTCAAAAGTTTAATGGTCCCAAGTCAAACAGTTAAAGATGACAAGTGAACTCAACCCAAGAATTTGTTTCATCTGATAACGTTTCAAAGAATCATAGAATTTGAGTGATGAAAGAAATTCCAGTGGCTATCTAGTCTACTAGAATGAACCTCCAATATGACAGGCCCAGTAAGGGGTCAACTAGTCTCCACTTAGAAACCTCCAAGGAAGGGAACCTCCCACTTCTCAAGGCAGCACGTTGTTCTACTTTTGGACAGCTCTCGTCATCATTAAGCTTTGCCTTATGCCAAGCCTAATTTTGCCACTTTGCAATTTCTACCCATTCCTCCTTGGTTCTATCTTGTGAGGATGAAAAGAACATGTCGAATCCATCCTTCACACTCTTGCCCTTCAATGATAAGCATCCCAGACCACTCTGGGTTTTAAAGCTTAAAACTGCAGAAAGGTTTTCGGAATACGCTGCCCTTGAATACAGCTTTCATATCATCAAGTCTTTGTAGAAGATGGGCTCAAACTCCTTCAGCACCCTGTTGTCCCCCTCTACTGGATACTTTCCAGCTCATCCATGGCCTCCTTAAACTGTGGTGCCCACAATTCAACACCATTCTTGGAGGAGGTCTGAAGAGAACAGAGTACAGTGAAACTTTAATCTCATATTCATTATTGGGAAAATTGTATCATTCTGCAAGATCCCATCAGCCTTATGTCTCTCTTATTGATGAATGGGAACACGAACTCCCAAGGTCTCCATATAAGGAAGGAGCTCAGCTCAGACATCTCATTTCTCACCTTTCTACAATGTTGTGAGACTTATCTGACTTCTTAGCTATGCCCCAGGAAGCTCCTTTCTATCAGCCTTTAGACTCTACCTCATCATTACTTTCCGTCCCTTGGTTTGGAAGGTGGAGCCATGGACTCCAACGCCTCCATTTAAGGAAGGAGTTGGCATAGCTCATTTATCTCCTACATGCACTACCCTGGGCCTTCTCTGACTCTTCTACCATGCTGCCTGTCTTACCTGGCTCCCTTTCTCCTCCTCCTCCTTATAGATCCCTCCTTTCTCCTAGTTTTCAGCTCCTTTTGTGTGACCTCTTCCTCCATTTGATTGTAAGCTCCTGGAGGGCAGGGACTATCTTTCTTCTTTCCAATTTGTGACTCCGACACTTAAAAAAGTACCTGACACATAGTGAACATTTCGATGTTTATTGACTAGCTCACTGCTCTCTCTCCTAATGCAATCTAATATTTCATTAACTTTTTGGGCTGCCATACGACGCTGTTAGGGGCCGCTGAACCCTCCCCAAAATATCTTTCGGAAGAACTATTCCCTCACCTACCATATTTTACTGGTGAAGTTGAATTCTAGAACTCGAGTGTAAGACTTTACTTTGACCTCTACTAAATTTCATCTTATAAGACTCAAACCAGTCTTGTAACCTGTCAAGGTCTTTTGGATACTGATCCTACTGTCTCTCCCCTGGGCTGAATTTCCCAGACTCTAAGACCTAAATTATGTGCCAGTCTAAAATAAAGATGTTATTCCAAGTGTTAAAAAAAAAGGTCCTACATTTATATGATCCATTAAGATTCCTGATGCTAATTGATTTCTAGTCACATTGTGATTTCAGCATACTAATGGCTGTAGAGGGGACTAGGGGAAGGAGGTTGATCCAATAGAATTGATGTCAAGAGATGAATAAAATGTAGGCACGGAAATGTGATTTTTTAAAAGTATAATGGCAGGGCTTTAGTGAGCCCCGACTTCCAGCGGATCATGGATAAAAGACTCCCCTTTCCATTGGCTCCAGTTTGTATTTCTCTTTACTCTCTTCTCTCTTTCCCAGCCTCCCTTGAAGCGCCTCACCAGTGACCCTGACAGTTACCCCCTCTGCTCAGGTTATGTGTTCTAGAGGTCTTGCATGGATCTAAAATGACTGGAGTAGTAGTGTAAAATAGCTTAACGTGCATCAGGATTCTACTGTGTTTTTGGCTATCCCCAGAACCCAGTAAATGAAGAGATCTTAAAGGTCTCATTGAGCAAAGATAATAGACACAGAGAAGAGAGGGAGAAATCAGAGGAGAGACAGGTGGCCTCCTCCCTTAGATGACGGCATATGTGCAACTGAGTAGGGATAACTGAAGAATGGACCCATGATAACTGTGCAGAATACAAATGACAGAAAATGGAGAAATCAGAAGAAGAAGAAAAGAGAATATATGTGAAGAGAACTTCTCAGGCTGGGGATTTTGCAACTCTTTGGGGAGGCATTTTAAGGAACGTTCAGCTGTCACTTCTACACAGGGAAGCTGGGGAAAATATGCCTTATGAACAGCTTTTGGCAACAAAATAACTACAGCCATGTTTGCTTCCTTGATCCATTTTGTTATTTGTCATGTAGGGAGTCAGTTTGGAGCCAGAGTGAGTGGTAACTTATTTCTAAACAACGGAGACTTTTTATAACGCCAGTGTTGGAGCCAGAGCTTAGACGTTGATATCTGGCTGTTTTACGTGTGGTTTCAGGATATGTGGTTTGTAAGCATACCTTCCATTACAGGCTGAATTGTAAGTTCCTTGAAGGCAAAGAATGCCCTTTTTTTCCTCTCGGCATCCCCCATAACACCCGACACAGGCACATGACAGGAGTTCCTTAAGTGTTTGGTAGTAGAATAAATGTCCTGACCCACTGCATATCGGAATCCATGGATTAAAAAGAACCTTTTGATAAGGCAGTGATACCGAACTCAAATTGAAACCGGACCCCTTCTGGCTACTTGTTTACTTAGAAGACCACAAATTAACATTGGCTACATCATAGCGGATTTTTATTGATTTTGTTAAATATTTCCCATTGACCTTTTTATCTGGTTCCAACTGTATTCAGAGTTCGGTGGGGGTAAGGGAGCTCCCCCATGCTGTAGTAGGAAGGTCTGCCCTTGGCTCCTCTGCGTGCAGCCAGAGACTCCATTGCCAATTGGGGTTGTAGTCACTGTTGTTTACAGAGCTCAGCAATTGTTTATGTGGTCCTAACTTCTTGGTGAAATGTGGTAATTCCAAATTGAGGCCGTGATATTTTTGTCAGCTGCTCTGCTTTCTTCCCAATTACTCCTCTTTCATAATAACAACATCTGAAGTGTGGTATTGACGTGATGTTTCTGGCCTGTTGTAGTTCATCAGCAAGCTGCAACATTTATTTCTTATTTGAGTTCAGTCCATTTAAAAATTCCTTGTCTTTTTTTAGAGAACTTGATTATAAAGAATGGGGCTTTCCAAAATCGTAGGACTAGACCCTTTCAAACAATAGATTTGCTTGGAGATTGTGATCTTCTGTACATGTCCATATAAATGTGAGGACTCGTCAGTTATTCTGGTTTTCTGTAGCCATGAAAGAGAGGCACTGTGAAGTAGTAGCTAGAGGGCTAACCTCTGGTTCAGGAAGATCTGGGTCCGAGTCACACCTCTGACCCAAGCTTGGCCCGGGGCAAGTGACTGAGCTCTTTAGTGCACTGGGCATCTCTCTAAGACTTTATGTTATAAATAAGGTGCCAGCCTCCATGTGTCAAGGGAATTTCCTAAACCAGCATGTCCTCCTATTTGTGAGATCACAGATCTAGTCCGGTTTCTACCCCCTCGTCCCTCTGTCCAGGAAAGAGACAAATAAGGGGTAAGCCCCGAGTTCCTTGGCTGTGCTCCAAAGGTTAGATGACAGCTATATCTTTGGTGGATCTGCCCTGCCTCAGTAGAATGTAATCTGCTTGAGGGCCAGAGAGCGGTTCTTTGTCTTCATGTCTCCAGCGCTTGGCACAGTGCTCGCAGGTGCATGATAGATTGCCTTTTGTAGCATTGGCATCGATGGCTATTGATTACAAAGTATGCATGGGGAGGAAAGGGGCTGGAGAGAGTTGAAGACAGCTAAAAGACTGAGTGCCTGAGTCTGACCCAGCTAGGCTACTGTGAAAAGACTTCCTGGAGACAGCTGTCAATAGGACTAGGAAGGCAGCTATGTTGAGGTGAACGGGTTGCTGTGCTGCCAAGCCTGCTTGCAGGAACTGAAGGAAATGCTATACTTCCCCCCAACACCTCATTTCCTACCAGGGGCTTATTCAGGTGAGGGTGGGGTGGTGCGGAGATAGTGCATCCTAAGAGCATCATGTTTGCAGGGTGAAGGGGTAGAGGCAGTTAGCATGGAGAAGAAGCCATGGGAGAAAGTGCCATATTTAGGCTGAGTAAAGAGAGGTGGGAGGGCCGGCAATGGAGGCCCTGGCCATACCCCCTTTCACTCCCGTGGAAATAGAATTCAATGGTAAGGAGGTCCACAGAGGATAGGGGAAAGTTAAGGAGACCAGGCCAAATGCTCAGTTTGATTTTTAGGATACTTTATGGCTTGGCCCTCTCCTACCCTTCCAGTCTTCTCACGTCTTAGTGCCTTCGACATACTGGGTGATCGGTGTCACCGACTTGCTTGCTGTTCTTCCAAAAAGATACTTCCTCCCAACTTGGCATTTTCACTGGCCGGCCCCTGTACCGAGCTTTGTCTCCGTCTCCTAGCTTTCCTGGTTTCCTTCAAGTCTCAGCTAAATTCCCACCTTTGTTCCGCAAGAAGATTCCCCCCTATCCATGGCAATGCCAGCGTCGTCCCCCTGGCTTATTATGTACAATTTTTCCCATCTGCGTGTTGTTTGAATAAAGTTGTGGGCATGCTGTCTCCCCTGTTAGACTGCAAGTTCATTGAGGGCAGGGACTGTTTTTCCTTTGCTCTGTATCCCCAGCTCCTAGGCCAATGCCTCGCACAGAACAGGCACTCCAAATGCTTGTTGGTTTGACTTCCTTCATACCTGGAGGCCTAGGACCCAGTGGCAAAGGGATTCTGAAGGATTCATTTGTAAGCAATTGAATTTCCCCATCTGTAACTGTAGATGTCCCCCTCTGTCACGTGTCCTCATAGCCGGTTCCCTTTAAATACCTTGCGGATGTGAGTGCTGTGTGTTCTTAGGGAGCAGGGGAAGGCTCGAATGAGGGTCCGAGGAGCCGCATGGAGGGAGAAGTGGTGGCAATCAGAACCAACAGTGAATAGAGACCCAGGCCTGCTGGAGAAAGGAGGCAGGAATATAATGGAGTTATGGAGTGTAGAAGGTCCTTTGCCCCTGTGGCTTACTCAAAATACATTAAGAGACTTTGAATATGCTCTGAGACTATTTAGAAGAATTGGGAGTTAATGTTGCTGAAAAGACAAATGTGTAATCTGCAGTCATTTGTCCCGCTGCGTGTGTGTGCATGTATATGCACGTGGGCCTGGCCTCCAGTGGCTGGCTGCTTTTTGCACACCTGCCTCTTTTTCCCCCTCGTAGCTGTATAGGCCATTTCACGTGCTTGCACAGTGGAAAGCACCCCCCTTCGGATTGCTACCCTTTGGCATAGCCCCCTGCTGCTCCTATTGCTTTCCAGCTATCGAGCCTTCTATAAGCTCTTGGCCAGATGTTATAATAATAATAAGAGAAAAAAACTGGTTTCGCTTCTGTCCTTCCTTTCCCAGCTGAGCGTGCCTTTGTTCTCCCAGGTCCATTGTGTCTGAGCACTCTTCCCTTCTCTAAAAGAGATGAACCAGATCCTAGAGGCCCTGGGTGCTGGCGCTTGAGCAAGGCCCCCAGTGTCCACCAGAGCATTTTGGTGAGGTCCCATTCGGCACTGGGTGCCAGGCTTGCCTCCGATGTTGGATTGTTTCACGGAACGTGCTTTGGTACCAATACGGGCCTGCAACATTTAAAAAGATGATGCAGAAGCTTTTCTTCTGAAAAGAACAGGGAACTTGTCTACACCATGCAAAACAAATGCAAGAGCAGGAGACTAGATTTGACCCTCGTTAGGCCTACTAGTCGGGTACTGACTGCTTTAGGAACCTAAAAGGCACTCTGCGTCCTGGCCCAACGCAGGGCAGCCTCTTCAAATGACAATGGCCCTCGTGAGAGTCCTTCTGCTGGCTGCCATTGTCCTGTATCTACTTCTCTGGCTACATGCCGTACTCTAGATCGCAAGCTCCTGAAGGGCAAGGATGGGTCTGTGTCCCCGGCACCTAAAAAAGGACACGGCACGCAATGAACACTTGCTGCTTAGCTAAGTTTTCACCTAGCAAAGCTCTGAATTACTAGCAGCATTCGGGCTCATAGTTAAGGACAGAAACCACCTCTTTGCTAGAGGGAGGGTTTTGCGCTATAAAGGAACCTGCTGTTTAGCTGCAGTCACCCCTTCACAGGTACCAAAAGGAGAGAGTTGTGCAACTGATCCAGAGGAGCTTACGTTCTTCTGAGAGGATCAGTGTGTTCAGAAATGAATGACTAAGCCAACAAATAAATGAAAGCACATTATTAGTGTCCACTGGGAGACAAGCACTATGATAGGCGCTAGGGCTACAAACACAAAAGTAAAGCTTTCCCTGCCCTCCTCAGCCAGCTTCCATTTTAAAGGCAAGGAGGTGCTAACCACTGGACGAATCAAGAATGGCCTCACCAGAGACTTGGTTTACTAGCCTTTCCTGTTTTCTAATCAAGAGAAACCGAGTAAAGACAAATGAATGAGCCATTGAGTTCTCCACAAAGCTATCATCAGTCAGTCCACAGATCCATCAGTACCCATTTATTAAGAGTCTAAACTACGATGCTAAGCCCTAGGCATCCGTGTTCTGGGGTACAGGCTGAGAAGAAGAAATCCAGAACCGAGATATGCCACTGGATCTCCTACTTCCCTCCAGCTCCCCTATCACTCCTCCCTAGAGACCAAGTTAATTTCCAGAGGAAAGGCAGTAGGTCCATGGGCCTGGTGGGCTAAGAGAATCTCAGGAAGGACCAAGAGATATAGTCTCTCCTTCTTTCCTCTCCCTATCATTGGCTCCTCCAGAGACCGAAGGGAGAGGATAGACTTGGCCTCTACCTTTCTTGTCTTCTGAAGGTTAAAAAGGAAAGAGCAGCAACCCCACTGCTGATGTGATTCATGAGATGATGATGTAACTTCTCCTGACTACGTGATATGATTTATTATATTCTAATCATGTATATTTAGAGCCTCTTGTGCATAGAATCAGGGGGAGTTGTAAGGCTCAATATAAATACACCATTAAGATTCAAAGTTAGATCCCTTGAATATCCTAAAAGTAATGTATATAGCACATTGTCTGATGGAGGTTTTTCACCACCAACCATCTGGTAAAAATTAGTATGAGATAAATAATTTAGCTTCCTTCTGCTCAGATACAATTTCATTACTCTTTTCTTTGACACTGGAAAACAGAATCTTCAAAAATAATCAATTGTCAAGAGCTTTTTTTTTTTTTATCCAATGATGAAGGTGGAGATTTCCTGACATGCCACAGTTTGAATCTTCATCTGTGCAATGAGAATCAGAAGTAGGGCCAATTATTACAGGCCAGCCCCCCAAGGATTATCCTTCAGAGGAAATGCATGATCACCTGCACTAAACCAGCAGGTGATTGCAAATTCTCATGGGAAGGAGCCCCATTTAGAATCAGTACCAAAAGAATTGCAACCCCAAAAGAACCCAATCTCTTGAATCACTTCAAATGAGTTTTTTGTTTTGTTTTCCAAAGGGCTGAGTGAGAGCTAGCAGAAATGCTCAGGGAAGAGTCCTCAGTTTACTATGCAGTACAGACTATAGGATTCTGAAAGAGATTGACTCAGTGCCACAAAACTGATTTCTTTAACCATGATATTATCCAAGCCTGGCTCCTTATGCCATTCTCCAGTAAAGAAAGGGAGATGTAGGCTGACTTTAGCATCCCAGGAATCTCGATGGCACAGAAGGGGAGGAGGATGGAGATTTGTGAGAATGCCTCAGTAATTGAAGCTGTTTCCGAAACTACAGCACCAAGTGATGATTGAAGCACCCAAATGAGAATCTCATTGACCAGATGACCAAATCAGAGCACTTGCTAGCAGCCAGCCAGAACTAAGATGGTTTGAAATGTGCTGTTATTGTTAATAGTAGAGTGATATCACCTTGGAGGGCTGCAATTGCTCATTCATAGATTCATTCATTTACTTAACAAATATTTACAGAGTGCCTGCTCAATAAGACCCTGTCCTGAGCACCCCGGGAAAGACAGAAATGAACCAGCCATGGTTCTGCCCTCACAAAGCAAATGCAATTTAAAACCACGAGGGTAAATATCAGCGATATGGCCAGAAACAAATGGAATAATTTTCCATAAGAACAAGTGTCAGGAGACTGTACCTGGAGAGAGAAAAAAAAGGGCTCGAAATACAAGGAAGGACTGACTGGGTGCAGATTTTACATGCCAAGATTTAGGGTCAGAGTGAGTAACGAGGGGGCCACAAGTCATTATTTTCAAAAGCAGCAGATGAATGGATGGATGGGTGGAGAGATGTTTGGATGAGAGACAACCGTAGAATTGAAAATGAAGAAATGAGAGTATAGCATAATTCTATTTCCATCGTATTCCATATGGTCCTTGCTAGGATACCGAATCTTGTTCTAGGTTCTGCAGCTGAAATAAGGAAATTGGAGAGCAGTTAGTGGCATTTTCCCCATCCCAGCTGTGAACTTGAGCTCTCTCTCCAATGCTAGCCTAACGAAATCACCGTCTCCGTTCTAGAGGCTGCGTGTTTTCCATGGCTGCTACACCTTTTTCCTTGCACGTAGTTGAAAATCAGCCTTCTCTCTCCCTCTCTCTTTCTCTCTCTCCCTCCCTCCCTCCCTCTCCTTCTCCGTCTCCCTCCTACAAAGCAGCCGAGCATGGGGAGGGGGGAGGCTGAAAAGGGAGGTGTTGACCAGATTGTGGCGGGCCTCTAATGGCAACCAAAGCAGTGGGGCAGCAGAGAGCCACTAGCCAAGTGCAGAGTTTATAGGCAAGGGGAATGCCAGACAAGGGACCCCATTGGGGAGTGTGTTTCATGTATAAATACTTTGCTTAAATACATTCGGAAAGCCTGCAGTACTTTTCTTCTCAGGCTGAGCGTAACTGGAGAATCCATCTCCATTAGCTGTCTAGGTCAGCTTTTTACAGAATGCAAATTTTCTGAGGCAGCTGGGAAAGCTTGATGGCAGAAGAACAAAGTAGGAATTTATAATGTGAATATAATTGTAAAGAGAGGGATTTTTAGTGAGCAAGATCAGGGGTAACATAGAATAATAATTGCCTTAGAGGGTGACTGGAGAATGAGTTGTTATTTTGTTTGAGTTCTGGGAAACCATGCCCATACTATATAATTACCTTAAGTTTTAAGTGCTTCCTGCAGTGGTAATTGATGCATTTTGTATTCTCATGCAAATGCTTTACTAGTCTACACTGCTGAAATGGAAAACTGAACATTATTCAAAATAGGTAATGGTCAGGCAAAGCTGATGAAGAATTCCTCACATCTCCCCAGCCCCCACAAGCCCTGGCGGTGAGCAGAGATGATATTTGCTCTCTTACTATTGGCAGCCATCTCCCGAAGCTCACCACATCTCATGTGGATCCTGTACTTTGGAAAGCGAACCCCATCATTTTCAATCTGTTTGCAGCAGAGAGCTTTCCCTTTAGTTCCTGCAGATGAACGTTATGGGTTTTCAGCAAGTGAGTTCATTTCACTTCTACTAAAGTGAACTCAACACCCACTTGGGGACAGTTGTCAGAGATGTGCAGTGCCTTCTCGAGGGCGCAGTGGAGAGACCATTGGACTCGGAGTAAGAAGAGTGGTGCTGTAGCCCTGGCTGGGCCAGGCATTTACTAGCAGTGTGCTCTTACACTAGTCACTTGACGTCTTTGGTCTAGCACTACTTCACTTGTTTGGAAAAAAAGAGAGAGAGAAGGGAGGACAGTAATCCCTGCCCTATACATCTTAGGTGGAATGTGAACGCCAGTCACACGAACTAACAGGCGTGCGAGGGCTTTTTAACCTCTAAAGCACGACTCCAGTGTAATATGATATTTGGCGATTAAAGCGCCAATGTTAGAACCGATTAAAACGGGTGCATGACGAACCACTGCTGTACTATCGAAACTCTGCTTAGAGAGAAGCACTTGGTCTCAGTTACATAAATGTAACTATCTTTAGGATGACAACTTCAGAAGATATTGGGTACATTTCATGTTTTCACTACGCTATTTTTAAGAACTCTGTCACTTGGGCTAGTTATATCTCTCTCTAACCTGATTTTGCCCCAAACTCAGATTTCTAGGTTTTGTGAGGTGAGGCGTGTAGTATCTCTGGAGTGGCTATAACGATAATGGTAACCGTTAATATTTTTATAGCACTCCCTACATGCAAGGCCCTGTGTGAAGTGCTTTACATGGATTATCTCAGTTAATCCTCAAACTGAAGTTAAGTGCCTTCCCCACTAAGGTCACCCAGCTAGGATGTATCTGAGACAAGATTTGAACTCGGATCTTCTGACTCTAGGTCCAGCAATCTATCTGCTGTACCCCCAGTTGCCTCTGAATCTTTCTGGAATTCCCAGAAGCCATGGGCCTCTTCCACGTTCCCACTAAGATTTGACTCTCTCTCTCTCTCTCTCTCTCTCTCTCTCTCTCTCCACACATGTGCAGAACCCAATGAGATTGGTTTGCATTGTGGAACAGAGCTAGATTCATTTCTCAATAAACTTGGGCCCACTGAAAATGATGGCCACTCCAGAATACAAAGCCTTCATTGATGTTCCAGTTCTCTGCCATTCTAAAGAAGCTGCCCAGAGATTACAAACAACCCTGGGGAAGGGATGGGCAACAACAACAAAATGAGCACTTGGCAGTAGAGGAGGGAATTCTTCCTGCCTTGAAATGGTCCGTCATTGTATTTACTTTGGAGGCTGCCTAACTTGGTGGCATCTGACAGCGCCACAGAGCAGTTGACTTTTTCTTCAGAGAATCGCATAGTATCAGAGTTCAGCAGCTGTCTCGTCCAACCTATAACTGAAAAAGAATCTTTGCTATATAGAATATGCCTAAGAAGTGATTATCTAGCCTCTGCATGAAGACCTTCAGTGAGTAGCAACTCCCTATCTCCAGAGGTGTCGCATTCCTTTTTCATTTAACTCCACTCATTAGGGTTTTCATATCAAAATTTCTAGTCAGAATTTGCCTCTTTGCTCCTTCCAGCCCATTGTGTCTGATTATGTCCTCTGGGGCCAAGAAGAAGAAGTCTTAATTAATTTAGCTCAAAACTGTAGCCCAGATTTTTGCGAATCTGACGGTCTTGTCTTAGCTCTCCCTTCCTGCTTGGTATAAATTTGCAAAATAGTTAAGTGTGCCAGCCGTGCATTGCCCAAGACCCTGATTGTCTTTGTACTAAATAGAGGACCAAGCTTAGATCTCTGAGTCAGTGAACTGGGAGACTATACCGCTGATATGGAAAGGCTCATGGCTTCTCTTCAGGTGGGTCTGGCTCTTTAGACACTTCTCAGTAATCTGGCTTCCACCTCTCTGTCTCTTTGACAAGAGTAGCACAAGAAACTCTTTTCAAGTGCTTGGCTAAAATCTAGCTAAACCATCTGCAACATCCTCTTGACCTCCCAGATTGGAACCTAGGGCCTCCTGTCTCTGGGCCTGGCTCTCAATCCACTGAACCACCCAGCTGCCCCCTCGAGGTTCTTATCTGATGTCTGATATTCCTTGGGAAATGGACAGGGTGACCCTCAGGTAAGAAAACCCAGTACACCAAAAATCAGATAGTAGGGAAACTGGAAGCCACGATTTATTGGACAAAAGCATCTTCCACTTTGCAAAAAGCCCTTTCTCTCATTTTTTCTAAGTAGCAAATGCCCGTTTGATTGCTTAAAAGACTTGGTTCACACCTGAGACAGAGACCATCTAGTGATTTGCTTTCCCAGCCCTTGGAATTTTAGCTAACAGTCTTTTTGGACTTGCACAGGACTCTAATAAGTCCTGTGGCCAACCTGCAGGTGTCCCTTTTTTAGCCAGAAAAGAGACTTCAGCCCATTATGGGAATAATTCTTAACCTTTATCACTTACCAGGACCTGTCAGTCCTTCTTTTCCCTTGCCTTGGGGAATGCTAGCTCACCTCCACACAATGAAGTATCTTTGGACTTCATCAGAAGAGTAAAGTCCCTTCTGAGGGCAGCTAAGTGGCACTGTCATGTTACTGCTATAGGGAACTCCCTGATGAAGAAATTTCCCTCCCAATGGAGGTAGACGTTTTCTTTCCAAGTTGTAAGTTATCACTTGAGAAAGTTGCCTAAAGCCCTGAGAAGTGAAGTCCCCAAGATCACATAGCAAATATATACCAGAAATAGGAACTGAATGGAGTGGCTTGCTTGGAGTCAGGAAGATTCATCTTGATGAGTTCAAATCTGGCCTCGGACACTAACTGGGCAAGTCATTTAACCCTATTTGCCTCCATTTCTCATCTGTAAAATGAGCTGGAGAAAGAAATGGCAAACCACTCCAGTATTTCTTGCAAGAAAACCCCAAATTGGGTCACGAAGAGTCAGACAAGACCAAACAACAACGAAAGCTCCCTTTATGCATTTAAAATGTATTTGTGTATATTTAAGCTCAGGCTTTCCGGAATAATTGTGTACTTAACTATATGTGGAATTTTGAGGGCTTACATCAGGGCAAGAGGGACCTGGATTTAAGTTCTGCTTCTAATATGTCCTGGCTGTGCAGCCTTGGACAAGTTCCTTAATCTTTCAGAGCCCCAAAACAATTTCTAAGGATGCCTTGGTGTAGGGGAAGTTTGCTCATCTGGGAGTTCCGTATAGCAGTGAAATAATAGATTCAGTCCTTACCTCCTATCCTAGATTCTTGCAGTTAAGGAATTCCAGAGGAATTCAGAGATTCCATGATCTCACTGATAATGTCCATAACCTTTAGTGCCACAGATTACAGCCCTTCCTCACCATCTCATCCTGCATTATGTAAGGGTGAAAAGGGGGTTTTATGGGTTCAGTATATTAAAGATGGTTGCCAGAGGATTGAACTATTATCAATCCTCAATTAAGAATAATCTCAAGTCAAAATTGACTTTTATGGAAGTTTATTTACATGAGAGAAGAGAGAGAGAGGAAGAAAATAAGAATCTATCTCACTAATTAATCCAGGTAGATCTTAACCCTCAGCCGAGGGTTAAAGGGCCTGAGGCCCGGAGGTGAATGGAGCAAACTTCATTCACAGAGTCTATAAAAGGAAGTTTCCCAATAGAAGTTCAGGAAGATTCAGTGTTTAAACTCACCATGTGGAACAGTCTCAGTCACAAACCAGCGAAGCTCCCTCAGGTCCCCTTCACCAAACCAGAAGCCCCCTCACTCACTCAACTCCCTCTTTTAAAGGGGTCACGTATGCTTCACTTCCAGTGCCTTCCCCCTGCTTGTCCAATCACAATAGAAGCTTTCTCATAGAAAGCGCAGGGGGCGGTTGGTTGATTCTGATTGTTACTCACTCGAACACACGTGGGTTAGGACCTCCCAGAATTAGAAGGTGCTCTCACTTTTGGTGATTAAATCTAAAGATGAGCAGTGTAGACTTAATCTAATTCTCACAATTACCCCTCTTTTCTTGGTCATTGTGTATACCCTCCTCAAAAGCTCTTTCTTCTTTACCAACATGGAAGAACAGAGGTACCCATCACTAGTCCTTTGCTCTCAACCTGCACTTGGCCCGTGGTCTTTTTAGGTGTCTATCTCACTGATGACCTGTTGAGAGTAATAAATCCAACTTCCAGAAACACCTTTTGTCATCGTTGTTTTAATTTAAGCGGCCAGCTGGCCACTTCCTCCATTCCTTGAAGCTTATTTTGTGAGAAGAGACTTTGGAGTGTTTGCAAAGAAGCCCCCCTCACTCAAGAATTGGTGACTCCAAACCATACTATACGATTTCATGCTGGCTGTGAACTTATTAACTCCTCCTGAAAATGGCCTTCATTATCCTGGCTCCCTAGCATAACTCATTGGAAGGATTACTTGAATCAGATGCACAGATAGAAATTGGTGCTCTTATAACTGGCAGTTACTACAAAGGCAAACCATTGCGATTTTGCTCATATCTCAGCCAGTGACAAATGCACTCCATGATCTTGTGCAAGTTTTTAGGTTCTCTGGCAAGTGGAAGGAGAACTCGTAGATGAGGGCCCTCGCTCTGAGAGGGTGAGAAATTCTGGGTGTTCACCACAAGGAGGTTCTTAACCAACTTAGGGATATCACTTATTGGGGCTTTGGACATCTTTCTAAGACTATAAATTTACAAAGAAGGTGTCTACCCCCATTATTAGTAGGAGAGTTCCTTCATCCAGGAGTTCCCCATAGCAATGAAATTACAGGTCCTTTCCCTATGCCCACATTAAAATAAAACCAACATACCCCAGGAACCTGAAAATCTCCATATCTGGTGCTACCTGTACTGATGATAGTTGAGTCCCTCTTCAACTCCTGACAGCACCCCAGAACTTCTTTAGGGGACTTCAGGCGATCCGTAGCTAAAGGGAGATTTTCTCAGAGGCCGGAAGACGTAGAATGCTCCCTAGAACTTTCTAATGCAAAGTGGCAAGAATTCCTAGCTCGAGTTGTCCATTGGTTGATTCATAGGGTTAGTTAGCATGTACTGAATACAGGTGTTCAAATAGCTCCTTGAAACCAAAGAGGAACACCATCAATGTTATGAGACTTTCACATGTAGTAATAAGAGCAGCCTTACTTACTTAACTCCATTTTCCCTGATACTTCAGTCTTAGTCCCAGAGCATGTTTCCCATGTTAACTTCTTTTCTTACTGACAACTCTGCAACTTTGTAGAGACAATAGCCATTTTAAGTAGCCGTACCAAGAAACATTGACACAGTACCTCAGGTTTGATCACATGTTCCTGATTTTTGTCATACGCCTTTTAGAGGCACACAGCAGCAGGTGTTACTCCCCCAATTTCTCCAGTGGAGCTATCAGAATTTTGACTAATAATCACTTTCCTCATGCTCTGTAAAGAATTGACTCTTGTCCCTTTTTTTGGCTGTTAAGTGTTGTGTCCCAAAATCTATCTTCTCCACTCTTTCAAGGTTGGATTACCTTGACTCTTTTTATTTTGCTTTGTCAAGAGGCGGAGTCTCTTTAGATCCCCTACAATAATATGGGAAGTAGGAGGAGATTATTCAGGACTTTTCCTGCCAAACGGAAGGCTTCTGTGACTTGGCATCCTAATGGGCCATCTTCATTGTAAAATGTATTTGCTGATCCGAACAGTCACGTTCCTTTCCCCTCCCCCTGCCCCTCTCCTCCCACCGATTTCGTTTAACATAGAAAAAAAAATTACTTGCAAAATTTCACAATCCAGGTTAAGAAACAGAGATGTTAGGAAAGTCAATAAAGAAGGCGAAGATGTGAGAAAATAAGTAGAGAAATGAGAAATCAATAAAGAAGGGCCAGGAAAGGCCATGGGGTTGTGATTTTGGGTTCTTGAACATAAGAGACTAGCATAGAGAAGACGTTTTCTCTTCCTTTTTTGCTTTTGCTTCACTCCTTTGATGTGCTTGTCTTCTTACCAGTATGAGCACTCTCTCCAAATATGTGACATTTTCCTCTATATGGTGGAGAAAATAATAATACATTCAAAGCAGCCAAAGCCTCCTTTCCCACTTGACTTGCCTGATAGTGGACAGCATGGGAAGCATTACAGTGATGGCTTCTTCTTTTCCAAATATAAAATAGCCACCCCAAGATAGGAGATCTCTTTTGCCCTCCTCCTTTCCTGTGTCATGTCTAGCCAAGGGGATCATTTTCATCCTACTCGTGCTTCCCTGTAGTTAACCAAGTCTAGTTTCAAAGTTTTGGAGTGTGCTTCAAATGTGGGGAGGATGTGCAAGGGTTGGAAGGACAGCAACTATTTCAGCTCATGGCACACTAAAAAGGCACTGGAGCTTCAGACACGGGAAGACCAGGTCTCCAGGGATAAATTCATTTTCATGGAAGGCCTGCTTTGGGTCAGGGTTTTTGTTATTCCATCAAGATCTTCCTTTGTTTTTGTTTATTTTTGGAATTGACTTGGCAGTGACAAAAGAACAGGGCTTTGGCCTTTATTATCAATAAGAAGATAATTTTATGCAGTTAGCGCGCTCTCCAGTTGCGAAGCACTTCCACATTCTTTATCTTATTTAACTGTCTTGACTCTCTTGCTGATGCAAGTACTATTAACTTTGTTTCACTGATAAGGAAACTGAGGCCCATTTAAGTGATTTTGCCCAAGATCACATGCCAAGAATTCTCTAGCAGAGGTTTTTAAATTCCTAGTCCAGTCCTATTTCCATTCTCCCACATGGGCCCACAAGTCAAAAGTCCTTCAGTTGGTTGTTTTGTTTTTCCTTAAAGTCAAAGAACCTGTAATAGAGGAAAGAATGCTGGAGTTGGAATCATATTTCTGGGCTTGGATCCCTTTTCTGCCACTTGTCACCTATAGAACCTGGAACAAATCCCTTTTCTTTTCCATTCTTTACTGTCCTCAAGTATAAGATGGAGTTACATTAAAAGACCTCTAAAATCCCTTCAATTTTTAGATCTATGACTCTTGGATCCTCAGTCACTTAACTTTCCTGGGTCTCCATTTCATCACCTGTATGTAAAAAAAGATGAAAATTTCTGCTGGACCTAAGGGACTGGGGTGCTACATTCTCTACCTTTCCAATAAAGGATTCCTGAACTCTTGATTCCTTCGTCATCTTTCCCCGTAAGCTTGTGTGAGGTAACTATTTAGGGGACCTGTAACTCAGTCCATCTCAGAAAGACTCAACAAAGGGGTCACAGTGTCATGTGTCATATGTGACAGCAGGGTCCCCTGGCATCCCCCAACATCAGCACCCCAGCATAACATTCATGATATTTGAAAACTGTGGACCTATGATCTGAGACCAGAAGGAGCCTAGGTTTGAAAAGCCAGCATGGGAAACTTAGGAGTTCTCTTTTTCTCCTGACTGATCTCTGCCTCTGGGCTTGCTCCTTCCTTTCTTATCTGGTGATCTCTGACAAGCTATGACTCAGAGTGCTGGCTACAATGGGGAATCGGATTTTTACCTAGAGTTAGAAAGGATGAAACCTCTCTCTCTTTATCTTTTTCTGTACTAATAAATGCTTATTAGTTATATAATTATATTTATTATTATATATTATATGATACAGATATATAATGTTATATATTATTATATATAATTATAGTTATATAAATGCTTAGTTATAAGCCTCCAGATTCATTTTTATTTATAACAAGCTGAGGATGGGGCAGTCTCTGAGCCTTATCCTGGCAATGTGTAATCAAGACATGTTAAAGTTTTGGGATTTGCTGGATAAGCAATATATATTTCAGCTTGACTGTACTTTTCCAGGACAAGGCTCAGAGACTGCCCCATCCATAGCTTATGGGAAAATAAGATAATGGAGATGGCAGGCCAAGTCTTTTCATTATTTTTTGATGTGATTTTATGACATCAGGATTGTTTTGATGTGCATTTTTCTTATTACCAATAACTTAAAACATTTTTCTCATGTGATTGTGAATTATTTGCAATTCTTTTGAGAACTATTTGTTCATGTTGTTTTACCATTTTTCTTTTGGAGATCAGCTATTAGCCGTGTGTGTGTGTGTACACACATATATATATGAGAGAGAGAGAGAGAGAGAGAGAGAGAGAGAGAGAGAGAGAGAGAGAGAGAGAGAGAGAGATTATATATCTTAAATAACAAACCCTTTTTCCCCATCCTACCATTTCCATACTTAGGCATATTCATTTTGTCTGGGTAGAACATTCAGTTTCCTGTAATTAGAGTTATCAATTTTTATCTATTTTTGGTTATCTTTTGAAATCTCTTTCTTGTATCTCGTGTTTCATTAAGACTATATCTCCTAAAAATATTTGTGCAAAAATATTCATAGCTGCGCTCTTTGTGGTGGCACAAAATTGGAAAATGAGGGGGTGTGTCCCTCGATTGGGGAATGGCTGAACAAATTGTGGTATCTGATTATGATGGAATACAATTGTGCTGTAAGGAGTGATGAAATGGAGGATTTCTATATGAACTGGAAAGATCTCCAAGAACTGATGCAGAATGAAATGAGCATATGATTTGGGGTTTCAGTTCTATGGTAAAAAATGAATAATATGGAAATAGGTATCAAGTGATAACATTTGTACAACCCAGTAGAATTGCTTGTCAGCTCTGGGAGAGGGGAGGGAAGAGGAGAGGGAAAGAAAATGAATCATGGAAAGATGGAAAAAATGCTTTAAAAAATAAAATGAAAATTTAAAAAATAAAAAGACTGTATCTCCTACCCATAACTGTGAGAGGCATATAATTGCTTTCTCTTTTAATGTTTTTTATAGTATAATCTTTAATATTAAGATCCTATATCTATTTACTGTATTGTGGAATATGGTGTAATGTGTTGGTCTAAGCCTAGTTTCTGCCAGACTAATTTTCAGTTTTTTCCTAACAATTTTTTTTATCAAACAGAGACTTCTTCCTTAGGTAATTTATATTTTCTGCTTTATTGAGCACTGGGTTATGGAATTCTTTTGTTCTGATTCTCCCTTGTCTAACCTATTCCTTTGATCTCTCTGTTCTTTAACCAATACCAGATTGTCTTGTTGACTATTGTTTTATAATATATCTTGAGGTCTGGAAGTGCTTTTCTCTCTTCATTCATAGTCCTTTTCAACATTTCCTCTGATATCTTAGGTCTTTTGTTTTTTCAAGTATATTTTGTTATTATTTTATTTGGTTGTGTAAAGTATCCCTGTGGTCATTTGATTGATATACCATTAAAAGTATAAATTAATTGAAGTAGTATTTTGTCATTTTAATTTTGTCACTGCCCAGACATGAATGCTGATTATTTCTCCAGCTATTTAAGATCTTGATTAATACTTAAAACAGATTCACATCATTTCCTCCTTATTAAATTCCCAAATCAAGTCAACACGAAATTATTGATTGCTTTTGATGGTCTAGGCCAGTGATGGTGAATCTTTTAGAGACCGAGTGCCCAAACTGCAACCCTCACATAGCATATGAGCCCTGCTCCTTAACCCAGAGAAGGGAGGGAGGACGCACTCCCATTGGGCTGCTGGGCAGAGGGGTGGGTCATGTGAGAAATGTCCTCAGCCGCATATGGAAAGGGAGAAGGGAGCAGCCTCCTCCCACACACTCTGGCAAGTATGCCATAGGTTTGCTAACATGGGTCTAGGCAATGTATCAACCATACATGTTCTAACCTCTGCTATATATAAAGTCAGGAGTTTGGACTCAATAGGCTTTGAAATCACCTTCCAGCTCTCAGTCTATAAAATTAAGACTTTTCCCTCTCAGGACCTCAATTTCTTCATATGTAAAATAGCAGTGTTGGTCTTAAAGACCATTTCCCATCCAACCCTTTACCTTGCCTTTTGCTCTTTGGCTTGATCTTCATCTCCTTCCCATAGGAACCTTAGTCTCTGCCCTTGCATCTTTCAGCACTTAGAAGTGAGCTTTCACCTCATCTTGATGGATTCTGAGGATCCTTCACCCTTCCTTGGACATGTTCTCACCATGCTACTCTATCTCCCTCTCTCTGCCACCTTGGACTTATGCAAAAGACAACTGTTAAAAGGCCTTCTGGAACCTGGTATCTTATAAAAGAGGTCAAGGTCTCACAATTTGTGCTTCTTTACAACCCTACCCTGGAGAGCAAATGAAAACTACTCGAAGATCAGGTTTTGTTCTTATCTAGTGCCTCCTCAAAGAGGAAATAGTAATATATACAAAGTACAGAGTAGATCAAGTATGAAAGTGATTTATGTCTTCTGTGCCAAAAAAGCAAAATGGAAAGACTCCCCAAGTACACAATGTCAGGACAAAAAATAACTTAGGATTACTGTTCTGTGCTCCCACAAGGTTGCTTCTTAAATAATTCAGAAATGATAGAGTTTATAGATGTGGCCATCCATTCATGTGTAAGGGGGAAAAAGGGGTTTGGGGGGTTCAGTATATTAAAAGACAGTTGCCAGAGGATTGAACTATTATCAATCCTCAATTAAAAATAATCTCAAGTCAAAATCAACTTTTATGGAAGTTTATTTATAATTGAGAAGAGAGAGAGGAAATAAGGAAATAAGAATCTAACACAGTAAGTAAATTGCTACGATCCTCTAATTAATCCAGGTAGATCTAATTAACCCTCAGCCGAGAGTCAGAGGGCAAAGCTTCATTCAGAGTCTATTAAAAGAAATTCCTTAAGGGAAGTTCAGGAAGATTCAGTCAGTCTTTAAACTCACCACGTGGACTTCAAAAGAAGGTATTTAAAGCAGTCTCACCAAGGTCTCAGCATTCCAGCCAGCACTCTTCCATGGACCAGAAGACCCTTTCCAGCAGAAGACCTTCTCCTTTTAAAGGGGTCACTTATGCATCACTTCCTGTGCCTCCCTCCTACTTTGCATGTCCAATCACAATAGATGCTTCTTATTAGGATGCCTAGGAGGTGGTCAGTTGATTCCGATTCATCACCCACTCTAGCACACGTGGGTTAAGGACCTCCCAGAATTTTGTAGGGGCTCTCACCTTTGGTGATTAAATCTAGAGATGGGCAGTGTAAACTTAATCTAATTATCACACATGTCAGATCTGCAAATCCATGTCTTCTGACATAACTGATCAGATCTGGAGCTGTTGATCATTTTCTCCATTGCAGAAACTTGCCTAGATGTCAGTGGACTCTGGTCAAGGGACACAAGATCTCTAGGTCTCTAGAGCTTGAAAGGTTGTCTTCCAGAGTGAACATATACTCACATCTTGAGATCACTCTTTAGTCTCCTCTTTTCAGAAAATGAATAAAAACACAAGTGGCTGCCAAGGGCCTCAAGACCCAGGTTTAGACTTCCCTAAACCCAGAAATGTGCTTTGTAGCTGTACTGTCCCTCATTTCAGCCTAATTTCAAGAATGCCAGCAGCCCTGCCTTCAACTTCCTTCCTTTTCTTAAGCCCCCACGAGTGAAACTCTTAAATGCTTGCTCTGCTCAGCTCATATTCATGGGAAAAGCAGAAATCTGCAGATGGCGGGTCAAGCCTTTTATTATTTGTAGGAATGATCTTATTGATCTAGCAAAAATAATGAAGGGCTTTCTTCTTCATCTCACAGCCCAACAGCCTTCAGTGTTAGGCCCAGGAGAGCCTCAAAGAATACATTTTGGATTGGTCTCAAAAGAAACATGCATTTATGTCCCAGCTACTACTACATGGAAAACAAGAGGACTGGATTAGATGGCTTCTTAGATCCCTTACCACTTTCAGTCTGTGAATCAATGATCACAAGTCACTTCCCCTCTCAGGACCTCAATTTTCTCATCTGTAAAATGTTGAGCTTGAATCTTATGACTTAAGAGGTCCTATCTAGGTAACAACACAATTCACCATTTGTAATGTCAGGGAAGAATACCGTCCTCTGACCAATACTTCCAAGGTACAGCTCTAAAGTTCTTGCTAAGCTCAGTTTATGGGAAAAGAAGAGTCTGAAAGATTGTGTATGAAGGTATTTTTTAAATCCTTAACTTCTGTGTATTGGCTCCTTGGTGGAAGAGTGGTAAGGGTGGGCAATGGGGGTCGAGTGACTTGCCCAGGGTCACACAGCTGGGAAGTGTCTGAGGCCAGATTTGAACCTAGGACCTCCCATCTCTAGGCCTGACTCTCAATCCACTGAGCTACCCAGCTGCCCCTGAAGGTATTTTATTAATCATCTGCATGATCTTATTCACAGTGACCAATAAAGGCCCTGCTTTTTTGTCTCATGGCACAATACTAGTGAGCATTAGCTCCACTGTGTGCCTGATATCCATGGAAATTTCTTGGAGCTCTGCTCAGCTGATATGGAAAGAAGACTGAGCCATTGCAATCAAGCCCTTTTTATTAATGATTGAATGAGCTTATTCAGTTATTAATGAAGGGCATGCTTCTTAATCTCAAAGCTAAGACCCTTAAACATCGGGAGCAACTTGCTAGTGGCACCACCAGAAATTTCCTCAGGCTTGAGAAAGTGTACAAATATATATTAGAAGCAGTTAATGAAGAGTTCTCTATTTTTACCTGAGGCAATGAAGGACACGAGCCTTTTCTTGATTCCTCCAGAATCAGACTCTTAGATTCCAGCTGTGCTCTGCTGATGAGAAAAGGATATCCTGGGAGATGGAGGGACAAGCCCTTTTATTAATCATCTGCGTGATCGTACTCAGTGACTAGTAAAGAGCTTGCTTCTTCATCTTACAGCACAATACACTTCAGCTGTGGTTCCAACATGCATCTGGCATCTACGGAAGTTTCTAGGAGTTGACAGAAAAAAAGAAGACCTTGGGACAACGGTCGGCAACCTTTTTGGCCACGAGAGCCATAAACACCTGCGGAAGGAGGAAGATGGAGGCAGAAGGCGCTGGAATATGGGGCGGGGGCTGAAGGGCCCCCTGGGGCACATCCCGGGGTCTGCCCGGACCGGTGGTCGGGAGGTGGAGCCACATATGGCTTGAGAGCCATACGTTGCCAACCCCTGCCATGGGAGATGGCTTCTTCCAGCCCTTCTGTTACTAGTCATGTGATTTTACTTTACTATAGAGGCATGTTCCTTCATGTCACATACAGCACAAGGTCCTTCAACTTATCTTAATAACTGAGTAATCTTATTCCAGGGAAAATCAAGGTTTTGTTCTTTTATCTTAAAGCACAAGGCCCTCCTTAATTAGGGCCATCTTGTACCTAGAATCTGTGGGGAATACCTCAGGCTCAACAAAGTGTCCAAATGTGTATGTGATTCCATGCATTCAGGATGCCTTGTGACAGGGAAGCCTCTGAAATGAAGCTCTTTGATTCCTATTATACTCAATTGATGAAAAAAGAGAACACCAAGAGATGGCGGGGCAAGCCCTTTTATTAATGATTGAGATATTTTCCTCAGGCACTAATAAAGGGTTTATTTCTTCATCTCAAAGCACAAAGCCCTTCAACATTGAGAACATCATGTCTCTGGGGTCCCTAGATATTTCCACAATCTCATTGAGCCCCTCCAAATATGTACGAGATGTGATTGATGCACAGTTCCCAATTTATGCCTGGGATTGGATATGTCACAACCCCCTATTGGACACCCTCAGAATAAGACTTCTAGATTCCCGCTCTCCTCAGCTGATGAGAAATGAAGACCCAAGGTGATGGCAGGGCAAGCCCTTCTGTTAGTAGTTGAGTTATCTTACTCAGCTACCAATGAAGGGCGTGCTTATTCATCTCAAAGCACAGCATCTTCCAGCACTGGAATTGCTTCTTCCCTGGAATCCCCCGAAGTTTCCTCATGCTTTCTGAAGCCCTTGGATGTGACTTAGATCCATGTATGTACAGTTGACTGTTTCTGCCTGTGAGAGGAAGGGAGGGCAATGGCCCCTGTTAGACAGTTGCAGGAAGAAGTTCTGATGTTCAAACTATGCTTGGCTGATGGAAAAAGAAGAGACTCTTGGATATATGGCTTCAAGCTCTTAATGAATGAGTTATTTTAATTAGTCACTAATGAAGCATTTGTACCTTCATCTCAAAGCACAAGCCCTTAAGCATCGGCACCTTCTTTTTCCTGATAATGCTTCCTTAGAATAGATAGCCCCCTGCAAATATGTTTTAGGTGCGGTGTTAAGTCCAATTTCCTATTTCTACCTGAGATAGGGAAAAAATATTTAGAGCTTCTGCTATAATTCCAGAGAGATGCTTTTGAATTTCTGCAGTGCTTATCCCAGGGGAAAAGAAAACCTAAAGACCTGAAAGATGTTACTGGAGTGTTCACCAAGGCTTTGCTTCTTCATCCCAAAGCTCAAATTCCTTTCGGCATTGGAGTCATTCCTTCTCTGACATCTCTGGAAGTTCCCTTCATTTTCAGAGATGCCAAGATATCTTTTAGATGACATGTATATGCAGATGCTTATAGCCCCCTAGGATACTGAAGAATTCTAGGACATCTTCCATAATTCTAGTGGAAGACACTAAGATGTATGGTCAGATGATGGAATAAGAGGCATCTAATGAAGAGATGGTGGGAAAGCCCTTTACTTTCAGTATTAGACAATAAGGGAGGAATTTCTCCTTCATCTCCCAAAATAATATCCTTCAGCTTTGAAGACATGCCTCCATGACAACTCCTAACATGTCCTTGGCCTATAAATATATATCAGATACTTTGTATATGCAGTTGCCCATTGCCCCGGCAATCCACAAGGGCTCCAAACCTCCAGAATGAGCCTGAGATTCAAGCTGTTTGACTGATGGGAAGAGAATGTCCATGGAGATAATGAGGCAAGCCTTTACCAGAGGATTACTCCTTCATCTCATAGAACAAACCCTTCATCTTTGGAGGCATCTTGACTCTGTCAACCCTGAAAGTTCCTTTTTCAAGGCTTTTCAAGGCTCCCAAAGATGTACTAGGTACCTTTAATGTACAGATGTCCATTTTACTCTTGAACAGAGAAGAGCACCAGCCCCTGCCCAACACTTCCAGAATGAGTCTCTGAGATGGAAGATGTGCCCAACTGATGGGAAATGAATACCCACTGAGATGGCGGGGCAAGCCCTTACCCATCTAGCTGATAAATGTTACTCAGGTAGAGAGGAAGGGATTGCTCCTTTATCTCACAACACTTCACTCTTCAGCTTTGGAGGCATCCTGACCCTGCAATTGACAAGAGTTCCCAGCGGCTCACCAGCAACCCCAAATATGTACTGGATGTCCTACAGATGCACATTTCCTCCTGGAAAAGGAAGGTCACTCAACTATCCTCAAAACCATCAGAAAGAGGACCAAAGATGTAAGCTATGCTCATCTCAGGAAAAGAAGGCCCAGGGACAGTGCGGGACACTTTCTTTCCAACTAAGAGCTATTACTTAGACAAAAAGAGGTGAATTACTCCTTTGTCTCAAAGATATAATGAAAATATGCTCAGCTGAGGGGAAAGGAAGACCTACTAAGATGACAGGGCAAGCCCTTGCCCAAATACCAGATAAATGTTAATCTGATGTACAGGAAGAGATTGCCCCTTCACCTCAGAACCCAGCACCCTTCAGCTCGACTTTAATCTTTACTTTGCAATCACTGAAATGTGCTCATGCTCTCTAAAACCATTTTAGATGCCATGCATTTGTAGTTGCCCATTTCCCCCTGGAAAAGATAAGGGCATCGGTTCCTTCTCAATGTCTTCCAGAATGTTGCTCAGAGATTCAAGATTTCCTCACCTTATTAGAAAGGAAGATCCATTCAAATGACAGGAAAGCCCTTTCTATTCCAGAAGATATATTGCTTAGACCAGAAGGAAGGAATTGCATCTTAATCTCATAGCACAATACCATTTGGTTCTGGAGTCATCCTTAGCTTGCCATCTCTGAAAGATTTCTTAAGCTTTCTAGGGCCTTGAAACATTTATTGTATGCCCTGCATATGCAGATCAACATTTCCCTCTGGAACAGAGAAGGGCATCTGTTTATACCCCAGACCTCTAGAGTGAGCCTATGAGATAAAGGTAATCTCAGTTCTGGGAATGGAATGCCCACTGAAAAGGTGGGATAAGCCTTCACCCAAATATTACTCATATAAAGGAAGAATTTCTTCTTCATTTCAAAGCTCAAAACACTTCAGCAGCATCTTGACCTTCTCATCTCTGCACATTCCCTTTGGCTCTCCGATGACTTCAACCTTGTATGAAATGTCTTGCACATACAGTTGCCCTTTTCTCCATTGAACAGGGAAGATCATTGGCCTCTACCCAACATATCCAAAGTGAAGTGCTGAGATGCAAGGTGTGTTCTGTTAATGGGAAAGGAAGACCACTGAGGTGGCGGGGCAAGCCCTTACCCCACTCTCTGATAAACTATGAATCAGACAGAAAGGAAGGGGTTGCTCCTTCATCTCACAGCACAACACTCCTCAGCTGTGGGGGAATCTCGACCTCACAAGAAGAAGAAGGTTCCCAGTGGCTTACCAGCAACCCCAAATATGTACTGGAAGCCCTGCTTTTGTAGACGAATATTCTCCTCTGAAAAAGGAAGGGACAATCAGTCATCCTCAAGACTGCCAGAAAGTGGATCTAAGATGCAAGCCATGCTCAGCCAATAGAAAAAGAAGGCCCAGGGGCAGAATGATACACACTCTTTCCTTTCCAACTAAGAGATGCTACTCAAACAAAAAGAAATGGACTATTCCTTCATCTCAGTACTCAATGCTCTTCAGCTCTGGAGTCATCTTTACCCTGCCATCACTGAAAGTTTCCTTAGGCTAGCCAAGACCACCAAATTTATATTATATGCTTTATGTACTCAGTTGCATATCTTCCCTTGGCATGAAGAAGAACATTGGCAACTTGACCCTGCCGTCCCCAAAGGTTCATGGATGTCCCCCAAACTTTACCATATTCTTTGTTTTGTGCTGTTAGTTGGTTTTCTCTGGTAAGAGGAAAAGTATCTGCTACTGCTTTGCTAAACTGATAAGAAATGAAGACCCACCAAAATGGCGGGATAAGCCCTTGCCCAAATATTGGATAGATGTTAATCCAATATGAAGAAAGGGTTTATTCCTTCGTCTCCCAGCATAACACTATTCAACTTTGGAGGCATCTTGACTCAGTCTTCGCTAGATGTTCCTCAGGCTTGCCGACACACTGAAAGCAGTATTAGATGTGTTGTATGTACAGTTATTCCCCATTTCTCCTTGGAAAAGGCAATGGCACAGGCCCCAGTCCAACACTGCCAAAATCAGGCACTGAGGTGTGCCTTGCCGAAATTATGCAATAACAAGATCTAGTGAGGTGCTGGGGCAAGCCATTGTTCAAATATTAGATAAATGTAATAATGTAAAGGGAGGGATTGCTCCGTCATCTCACAGTCCAATATCCTTCAGCTTTGGAGTCATCTTACCCTCTCTAATCTCCAAGTAGTACTTAGGCTTGCCAGCATTCTCAAACCTGTATTAGATATGTAGAGTTACAATTTATTTACTTCCAGAAGAATTGAAAGCCATATGCAATGAAAGCCATCTGCTCCTGCACAACATCTCCAAAATGACATTCTCAGATACAAAGGAAGCCCATTGATGGGAAAGGAAGACCCATTGAGATGGAGGGGCTAGCCCTTGCCCCAATATTAGCTAAATCCTAATCTAATATGAAGGAAGGGCTTGCTCCTTCCTTTCCCACCACAACACCCTTCGACTTTCGACACATTTTCTCCCCATTATCCCCAAATACTCCTTAGACTCACCAGCATCCCTAAACTTGTATTAGATGTCTCACCCCCCTTCTCCCAGGAAAAGAGATTATTTTCCCCTGCCCAAGATCTCCAAAGTTAGGTTTTGAGATGCAAGGTATGCTCGGCTGATGGGAAAGGAGAGCTCTCTGAGCTGGATAGGCAAGCCCTTAGCTAAATACTAGCTCTCTCAACACAGTATCCTTCAGCTTTAGAGGCATCTTGCCCCTAACTTCTCCACATGTTTCTTAGACTCAACAACATCCTGAAGCCTGTATTAGATGCATTGTATGTCTAGTTGCTCATTTCTCCCTGAAAAAGGGAAAGGCATGTGTGTCCCTGCCAAAAGCCTTCAGAATGATGCTCAGAAATTCAGACTATATACATCTGCTGGGAAAAGAAAGCCCAGCAATATGACTGAGCTAGCTCATTCCTTTTAACTGAAAGATACTACTCAAATGAAAAGGAATGGATTGTTTCTTCTTTTAACAATCCAGAAAAACCTTCACCTATGGGGCTGTTTCTGCCTTGCTTTTACCAAAAAAATAAAACAAAACAAAACAAAAACAAATTATGGTCCCCTTGGCTACCGAACCCATATTAGATGCATTGCCTTTGCACTTGCTCATTTTCCTACAGAAGTGGAAAGATTATATTGCTTTGCCCGGCATCTCCAAAATGAGGTTCTGAGATGCAAGCTCTGCTCAGCTGGTAGGAAAAGGGAACCAAGTGGCTCAAGCCCATACCATTTGGCCCATTAGATGTAACTCAGGTAGAAAATAAGAGATTGTTCCTTCATCCCACAGCACAACACCCTTCAGCTTCAGAGGCATCTTGACCCTGTCATACCCAAAGAGTCTCTGATGTCCCCTTATCTGTATTAAAGAGTTTGTATGTGCAGTTACTCATTTTTCTCCAGGAAAATGAATATCATTGGTTGTAGTTCAAAATTGGTATCAGAGATGCAAAGTATGCTCAGGTGATGGAAAAGGAAGACACACTGATATGTCAGGGCAAGCCCTTGGCTAAATACCAAATGAATTTCAATTTAATATAAAAGGAAGGGGATGCTCCTACATCTCAGAGCTCAGCATCCTTCAGCTTTGGAATTATCTTGAACAACCTGCCTTCCTAAATCTTTTTAAGCTCACTGACACCCTCCCCAAACCTATATTAGGTTTTTAGTGTGTGTAGTTGTCCATTTCCCTTTGGAAAAAGAAAAAGTAGACTTTGCCCAAATACTCGAGAATGATGCTCAAGAATTCAAGCTATGCTTAACTGATGAGAAAAGAGGACCCACTGAGATGGCGGGGCTTGTTCATTCCATTCTATCTGAGAACTATAACTCAGATTGAAAGGAAGAAATTACTCCTTCATCTCATAGCAGCACCAAATTTCAGCTCTAAGTGTAATCTTTATTCTTCCTTCACCGAAAAGTTCCTTTGTGTCACTGAGAGATCCACGTATATATTATATGCTTTGAGCAAAGCTTGCCAACTCAGGGACACACATTTCTCACGGGACAAGGGAAAGGTATCATCAGCCCCTGGCCAGACATCCATAGAATGGGTCTCTAAGATGCAAGCTCTATGTTCAGCTGATGGGAAAGGAAGACCCCCTGAGATGGCGGGGCAAGCCCTTACCCATCTCTCTGATATATTTGAATCAGACAGAAGGGAAGGGGTTGTTCCTTCATCTCACAACACAACACCCTTCAGCTCTGGAGACATCTTGACCCTTGATGTCTTGAAAGGTAATATAGGCTTGCTTTGGGTTAAGTAAGATGGTTTGAATGTGAACTTCTTTGTTTCTCCCTGGAAAAGGGAAAGGCATTGGCCCCTGCCCAACAAATTGAGAATGTGTCTTTGAGAAGGCAAGCTATGATTGGCTGATGGAAAAGGAAGACACATTGAGATGGTGGGACAAGCCCTTGCCCAAATATTAGATAAATGTGAATCATATATAGAAAGAAAGGAGTTATTCCTGCATCTCACAGCACAGATGCATCCTTCAGCTTTGGAGGAATCTTGAACCTCTCTTCCACAAACGTTTTCTTAGCCTCACTGCCTCTCCCTCCCCCAAAACCTGCATTAGGTGTTTTATATGTGCTCTTTGTCCATTTCTCTCTTGAAAAGTGAAAGAAGTTAGACTTTGTCCAAATATTCTGAAAGGATACTCAAGGATTGAAGGTATGCTTAACTGATAAGAAAAGAGAGGACCCACTGAAATGGTGAGGCTTGTTCATTCCATTCCATCTGAGAGATGTAACTCAGACTGAAAGGAAGAGTTTCCTCCTTCGTCTCACAGTAACACCAGACTTTGAGCTCTTGGGATGATATTTACCCTGCCATCACCAAAAAGTTCCTTTGTGTCACTCAGAGCACTGACAATTTTATTAGATGCTTTTGCACGTGAGGCCATTCATTTCTACAGGACCAGGGAAAGGCATCAGCCCTGGCCAAACATCTATAGAATGGGTCTCTAAGATGTTAGTTATGTTTAACTGATGGAAAAGGAAGACCCATTGAGATGGCGGGGCAAGCCCTTGCCCATCTCTCTGATAAATATGAATCAGACAGAAGGTAAGGGATTGTTCCTTCATCTCACAGCACAACATCCTTCAGCTTTGGAGGCATCTGAGCCCTGTCATCGTGAAAGGTAATTTAGGCTTGCTAGCATCTCCAAATTTGTATTAAATAGATTGTATATTCACTTGTCCATTTCCTCCTGGAAAAGGGAAAGGCATCAGTCTCTGCCCAGTACATTGAGAATGTGTCTCTGAGATGTAGGCTATGTTCAGCTGATGGGAAAGAAGGACCTATTGAGATGGCAGGGCAAGCCCTTACCCAACTCTCTGATAAATGTGAACCAGATAGGAAGGAAGGGGTTGCTCCTTCATCTCACAGCACAACACCCTTCAGCTTCGGAGGCATCTTGACCCTGTCATCTTTGAAGGTAATTTAGGTTTGCCAATACTCCTAAACCTGTTTTTTTTGGTATTGTTTTGTTTTGTTTTCCCTTCTTTTATTTAGAAAATTTTTCCATGGCTACATGATTGATGATTATCCACCCGTCTTTCCTGCCCCCTCCTGAAGCTGCTGACAAGCAGTTCCACTGGGTTAAACATGTATCATTGATCAAAGCCTATTTCCATGTTATTCATATTTGCAATGATAGATTGTTGATCTTTTAACATCAAAACCCAAATCATATCCCTATAGAACTACATGATTGATCATAAGTTTTTCTTCTGTGTTTCTAATCCCATAATTCTTTCTCTGGATGTGGATAATGTTCTTTCTCATAAGTTCCTCTGGATTGTCCTGGATCATTGCATTGCTGCTAGGAGAAAAATCTATTACATTCAATTGTGCCATAATGTATGTCTCTGTGTACAGTGTTCTCCTAGTTCTGTTCCTTTTGCTCTGTATCACTTCCTGGAGGTCTTTCTAGTTCACCTGGAATTCTTCCAGTTCATCATTCCTTTCAGCACAATAATATTCTATCACCAACAGATAACACAGTTTATTGAGCCATTCTGCAATCGATGTGCCCCAATAAGTTGGAGGGGCCAGCCCTTACCATTTGGCCTGATAGATGTTACTCAGACCAAAAGGAGGGGATTGCTCCTTCATCTTATTGTACACCTTCAGCTTTGGAGTACAACACCTTTCATCTTTCTTCTGTCATCCCCATATTGTTCTTAGGCTCCCCAATATTCTCAGACCTTATAAATTGTAAATGCTTATTTCATCCCAGAAAAGTCAGTGTCTTTGGCTCCTGCTCCTGGAGAAATAGGTTCTGAAATACAGGCTCTTTTCTGCTCATGGGAAAAGAGACCCACCAAGATAGCAGGGCAAGCCTTTACCCACCTAACTAATAGATGTTAATCTGTCAGGGGACAAAGAAGAGCTCCTTCATATCTCAGCACAATACCCTTCAGCTTTGGAGCCATCTTCCCCATTACCGGCCCCTCCACCCCCAAGCCCCACTAATGGTTCTTAGACCCGCCGACATCCTTAAAGGACTATTAGCTATATTGTGTGATAACTTATTTCCTTCCAGAAAAGAGGATATTGGTTCCTCCTCGATACCTGCAGAATGAGGTCCTTGGATGCTCAATGAATGGCAAAAGAAAACTCATTGAGATGGCAGGGCTAGCCCTTACCCCACCGATTAATAGGCATTAATCTGTTTGGATGGGGGAAGATACTGCTCCTTCATCTCACAGCACATCACCCTTCAGCTTTGGAAGCATCTTGCCCCCTTGTTGTGTCTCCAAATTGTCTTTAGGTTAACCGACATATTCAAAATACTAGTCAATGCATTGCATGTATAATAACTTTTTTCCTCTCAGAAAAATTAATGTTATTGGTCACTATCCAACACCTCCAGAATGAGGTTCTGAAATGCAATCTCTGCTTAGCTGATGGGAAGGAGGACCCACCGAGATGGAGGGGCTAGCCCTTACCCCCCCGACTAATAGTATTAATCTGTTAGGGTGGGGGAAGGTACTGCTCCTTCATCTCACAGCACGTCACCCATCAGCTTTGGAAGCATCTTGCCCTCTTGTAGCCTGCCCAAATAGTTCTTAGGCTCGCCATAATATTCAAAACACTATTTGATGCATTGTATGTGTAATAACTTATTGCCTTTCAGAAAATGGTAATACATCCCAGAATGAGGCTTTGAGATGCAAGTTCTACTTAGCTGATGGAAAGGAGGACCCTCTGAGATGGTGGGGCTAGCCCTTACCCCACTGATTAATAGTATTAATGTCTTAGGGTGGGGGAAGGTACTTCTCCTTCAACTCACAGCACATCACCCATCAGCTCTGGAAGCATCTTGCCCCTTTGTTGTCCCGAAATAGTCCTTAGGCTCGCCACTACATTCAAAACACTATTCAATGTAGTGCATGTATAACTTATTTTCTTTCAGAAAAGGGAAACACTTCCCATAATGAGGTTCTGAGATGCAAGCTCTGCTTAGCTGATGGGAAGGAGGACCCACTGAGATGGTGGGGCTAGCCCTTACCCCCCCGACTAATAGTATTGATCTGTTAGGGTGGGGGAAGGTACTGCTCCTTCATCTCACAGCACATCACCCATCAGCTTTGTAAGCATCTTGCCCTCTTGCGACCCCAAATAGTCCTTAGGCTCGCCATAATGTTCAAACACATTATTCTATGCATTGCATTTATAATCATTTATTTCCTTTCAGAAAGGGGAAACACATCAACCCCTGACCAACACCTCCAGGATCAGGTTCTGAGATGGAAGCTCTGCTTATTTGATGAGAAGGAGGATCCACTGAAATCTCAGGGCTCACCCTTTCCCAACTAACTAATCAATGTTAATCTGTTAGAGGGGGAAGGAATAGATTCTTCATCTCACAGCACAATAGTCTCCATCTTGCCTTTTACTCCACCACCACCACCAATAGTACTTTGGCTTGCTGAACATCCTCAGAGAAGTATTAGATGCATTGCATGTGCAATAACTTATTTTTCTCCCAGACAGTTAGGTTCTCTGGTGCTCAGCTCTTGGGAAAGAAGAGATCCCACTGAGATGGAGGGTGAAGCCCTTCCCCTTTGGTCTGATAAGATGTTACTCAGATCAAAGCTCCTTGATCCCACTGCACAATACCCTTCAACTTTGGAGGCATCTCCCCAGTGTCATTTCCATGTAATTCTTAGGCACGCCAACATCCTCTAACTTGCTAGATTCATTGCATATATTGTTGCTCATTTCTTCCTTTAAAAATGGAGGGAGCATGATCAAATGTAGTAGACTTCTCTACTAGTAGCAATGCAATGATCCAGGACAATTCTGAGGTACTTATGAGAAAGAACTGTGGGAGCAGAAATGCAGAAGAAAAACATTTGATCAATCACGTGGTTTGATGGGGATATGAATGAGGATGTTTACTTTAAAAGATCACTCTATTACAAATATTAATAATATAGAAATAGGTTTTGAACAATGACAAATGTATAAGCCATTGGAATTGCCCTTCAGCTCAGGGAAGGGGTGAGAGAAAGTGTGAATGAATCATGTAACCTTGCGAAAATATTCTTAATTAATTTTTAAAAAAACAATAGAGGGCATTGACCCCTACCTACCATCTCCGCGCTGAGGTTCTGAAATGCAAGCTATGTTCAACTGAAGGGAAAGAGAATCCATTGAGATGGCAGGACAAGCCCTTACCCACCTAACTAATCATCATTAAGTAATCTGTTAGGGTGGGATAGGATTACTCCTTCATCTCACTGCACAGCACCCTTCAGCTTTGGAGGCATCTTCCCTAAGTAATTCTCAGGAAGTATTTAGGCTCGCCAACATCCTCATACTGATATTAGATGTATTGCATGTGTAGTTGCTTATTTCCTCTTAGAAAAGAGGACATCAACACTCTGCATCCCCTCCAAAAAAGACATTCTTCAGTGCTCAGCTAATGGGAGAGGAGGAATGTGGAGATCTCTTTATCACCTCTGATAATCTGATGAGGACAGTTTAGTTGATAAGGAAATAAGGATGAGACAAGGGAGTTGTCTTTTACCTCATGCTTCCAGCTCTGTCTCCAGGAGCATGGAGTTTATTATATATGTTTCAAGACTCATTTCACACAAAAGAACCCCCCCCCCTTGAAACTTTGCAGATGCACAGAAGTTACAAATTATGTCACATCAAAACACAAAACATTGCCTTCAGAATAGACCAAGGCCAAAGCTGAATTTTGACTGGCTTCTTATTGGGAAGCCAAGTTGGGGAGTATCCTTCTCAGGGTCAAATTGCCTCTGCTAAGATGTTGGCTTTGGCTATACCATGCAGCAGGATTCCTAGTCAAAGGGGAACAGTGTTAACCCTTTAAATTCAGGTTTACTAGGAACTTAAAGCTTTTCAATAAGGCCACAATACTTTTCAACAAGAAATCACAAGGATCACAAAAGGCCTCAAAAGAGGAGTCTCAGATTTTTATCTATTCTCTTATTGGCTTCCCACAGAGGAACCTCAAGATGGAGGGGTAAGCCCTTACGGAGCTAACAAATACTATTTATTTGGTAGGAGGCAAAGAGGTTACTCCTTCATCTCACAGCACATCTTCCATCAGCTTTGAAGGTATCTTACCTCTCTCATTGTACAACAGCTCTTAGGCTCGCCAATGTTTCCTGACTTCTGTGAAATGCTTTGTGTTTGTAATTGCTTATTCCCACACACATACCAGGGTTGGGAAGGTCATAGATCTTGCCCAACTCCTCCAAAGTGGAGTTCTGAATTGCAAGCTCTGCTCCACTGATGGGAAAGGAAGACCCACTGAGATGGCAGGGCAAGCCCTTACCACCCTGACTAATGGATATAAATTAGTTAGAGTGGAAGGAATGGCTCCTCCATCTCCCAGCACAACACTGTTCAGCTTTGGAGGCACCTTGCTCCCATTATGCCCAAATAGTCCTTAGGCTCGCCAACATTCTCAAACATGGGCATTGCTATGTATAACTGATTACTTCCTTCAGGAAAGGGAAGGTCACTGGATCCTTCCCAACACCTTCAGAATGCAGTTTTCAGATGGTCAGCTGATGGAAAAGGAGAACCCACTGAGATGGCGGGGCAAGCCCTTACCACCCTGACTAATGGATAGTACTTAGTTAGAGTGGAAGGAATGGCTCCTCCATCTCCCAGCACAACATTGTTCAGCTTTGGAGGCGCCTTGCTCCCATTATGCCCAAATAGTCCTTAGGCTCGCCAACATTCTCAAATATGGGCATTGCTATTTATAATTTATTACTTCTTTCAGGAAAGGGAAGGTCACTGGATCCTTCCCATCACCTTCAGAATGCAGTTCTGAGATGGTCAGCTGGTGGGAAAGGAGAACCCACTGAGATGGAGGGGCAAGCCCTTACCACCCTGACTAATGGATATTACTTAGTTAGAGTGGAAGGAATGGCTCCTCCATCTCCCAGCACAACACTGTTCAGCTTTGGAGGCGCCGTGCTCCCATTATGCCCAAATAGTCCTTAGGCTCGCCAACATTCTCAAACATGGGCATTGCTATGTATAACTGATTACTTCCTTCAGGAAAGGGAAGGTCACTGGATCCTTCCCATCACCTTCAGAATGCAGTTCTGAGATGGTCAGCTGGTGGGAAAGGAGAACCCACTGAGATGGAGGGGCAAGCCCTTACCACCCTGACTAATGGATATTACTTAGTTAGAGTGGAAGGAATGGCTCCTCCATCTCCCAGCACAACACTGTTCAGCTTTGGAGCTACCTTGCTCCCATTATGCCCAAATAGTCCTTAGGCTCGCCAACATTCTCAAACATGGGCATTGCTATGTATAACTGATTACTTCCTTCAGGAAAGGGAAGGTCACTGGATTCTTCCCATCACCTTCAGAATGGAGTTCTGAGATGGTCAGCTGGTGAGAAAGGAGAACCCACTGAGATGGTGGGGCAAGCCCTTACCACCCAGACTAATGAATATTACTTAGTTGAGTGGAAGGAATGGCTCCTCCATCTCCCAGCACAACACTGTTCAGCGTTGGAGGCACCTTGCTCCCATTGTGCCCAAATAGTCCTTAGGCTCGCCAACATTCTCAAACATGGGCATTTCTATGTATAACTGATTACTTCCTTCAGGAAAGGGAAGGTCACTGGATCCTTCCCAACACATTGAGAATGCAATTCTGAGATGGTCAGCTGGTAGGAAAGGAGAACCCACTGAGATGGCGGGGCAAGCCCTTACCACCCTGACTAATGGATATTACTTAGTTAGAGTGGAAGGAGTGGCTCCTCCATCTCCCAGCACAACACTGTTCAGCGTTGGAGGCACCTTGCTCCCATTATGCCCAAATAGTCCTTAGGCTCGCCAACATTCTCAAACATGGGCATTTCTATGTATAAACGATTACTTCCTTCAGGAAAGGGAAGGTCACTGGATCTTTCCCATCACATTCAGAAAGAAGTTCTGAGATGGTCAGCTGGTGGGAAAGGAGAACCCACTGAGATGGAGGGGCAAGCCCTTACCACCCTGACTAATGGATATTACTTAGTTAGAGTGGAAGGCATGGCTCCTCCATCTCCCAGCACAACACTGTTCAGCTTTGGAGCCACCTTGCTCCCATTATGCCCAAATAGTCCTTAGGCTCGCCAACATTCTCAAACAAGGGCATTGCTGTGTATAAATGATTACTGCCTTCAGGAAAGGGAAGGTCACTGGATCCTTCCCATCACCTTCAGAATGCATTTCTGAGATGATCAGCTGGTGAGAAAGGAGAACCCACTGAGATGGAGGGGCAAGCCCTTACCACCCAGACTAATGAATATTACTTAGTTGAGTGGAAGGAATGGCTCCTCCTTCTCCCAGCACAACACTGTTCAGCTTTGGAGGCGCCTTGCTCCCATTATGCCCAAATAGTCCTTAGGCTCGCCAACATTCTCAAACAAGGGCATTGCTATGTATAACTGATTACTTCCTTCAGGAAAGGGAAGGTCACTGGATTCTTCCCATCGCCTTCAGAATGCATTTCTGAGATGATCAGCTGCTGAGAAAGGAGAACCCACTGAGATGGAGGGGCAAGCCCTTACCACCCAGACTAATGAATATTACTTAGTTGAGTGGAAGGAATGGCTCCTCCTTCTCCCAGCACAACACTGTTCAGCTTTGGAGGCGCCTTACTCCCATTATGCCCAAATAGTCCTTAGGCTCGCCAACATTCTCAAACATGGGCATTGCTATGTATAACTGATTACTTCATTCAGGAAAGGGATGGTCACTGGATTCTTCCCATCACCTTCAGAATGCAGTTCTGAGATGGTCAGCTGGTGAGAAAGGAGAACCCACTGAGATGGAGGGGCAAGCCCTTACCACCCAGACTAATGAATATTACTTAGTTGAGTGGAAGGAATGGCTCCTCCTTCTCCCAGCACAACACTGTTCAGCTTTGGAGGCGCCGTGCTCCTATTATGCCCAAATAGTCCTTAGGCTCGCCAACATTCTCAAATAAGGGCATTGCTATGTATAACTGATTACTTCCTTCAGGAAAGGGATGGTCACTGGATTCTTCCCATCACCTTCAGAATGCATTTCTGAGATGGTCAGCTGGTGAGAAAGGAGAACCCACTGAGATGGAGGGGCAAGCCCTTACCACCCAGACTAATGAATATTACTTAGTTGAGTGGAAAGAATGGCTCCTACTTCTCCCAGCACAACACTGTTCAGCTTTGGAGGCGCCTTGCTCCCATTATGCCCAAATAGTCCTTAGGCTCGCCAACATTCTCAAACAAGGGCATTGCTATGTATAACTGATTACTTCCTTCAGGAAAGGGAAGGTCACTGGATCTTTCCCATCACATTCAGAATGCATTTCTGAGATGATCAGCTGGTGAGAAAGGAGAACCCACTGAGATGGAGGGGCAAGCCCTTACCACCCAGACTAATGAATATTACTTAGTTGAGTGGAAGGAATGGCTCCTCCATCTCCCAGCACAACACTGTTCAGCTTTGGAGGCGCCTTGCTCCCATTATGCCCAAATAGTCCTTAGGCTCGCCAACATTCTCAAACATGGGCATTGCTATGTATAACTGATTACTTCCTTCAGGAAAGAGAAGGTCCCTGGATCCTTCCCATCACCTTCAGAATTCAGTTCTGAGATGGTCAGCTGGTGAGAAAGGAGAACCCACTGAGATGGAGGGGCAAGCCCTTACCACCCAGACTAATGAATATTACTTAGTTGAGTGGAAGGAATGGCTCCTCCATCTCCCAGCACAACAATGTTCAGCTTTGGAGCTACCTTGCTCCCATTATGCCCAAATAGTCCTTAGGCTCGCCAACATTCTCAACATGGGCATTACTATGCATAACTGATTACTTCCTTCAGGAAAGGGAAGGTCACTGGATCCTTCCCAACACCTTCAGAATGAAGTTCTGAGATGGTCAGCTGGTGGGAAAGGAGAACCCACTGAGATGGAGGGGCAAGCCCTTACCACCCTGACTAATGGATATTACTTAGTTAGAGTGGAAGGCATGGCTCCTCCTTCTCCCAGCACAACACTGTTCAGCTTTGGAGGCACCTTGCTCCCATTATGCCCAAATAGTCCTTAGGCTCGCCAACATTCTCAAACATGGGCATTGCTATTTATAACTGATTACTTCCTTCAGGAAAGGGAAGGTCACTGGATCCTTCCCATCACCTTCAGAATGCAGTTCTGTGATGGTCAGCTGGTGGGAAAGCAGAACCCACTGAGATTGCGGGGCAAGCTGTTACCCACCTAACTAATATATGTTTATTAGTTAGAGTAGAAGGAATGGCTCCTCCATCTCTGAGCACAACACTGTTTACCTTTGGAGCCTTCTTGCCCCTGTCATCCTTAAAGAGTCATTAGGCTTGCTGATATCCCCAGTCCTGTATTAAATTCCTCATAAAAGCAATTTGTCATTTCCCTCAAGGAAAATGAAGATGATTTGCCTCTGCCCAACACCTTCAGAATGTGGTTCTGAGATGCAAAGTTGGCTCAGCTGAGAAAGCCAGGACGGAGAGCCAGCCTTTACCCAAATAAATGAGAAATATTTGTTAGAAAGGAAGAAACTCTACTCCTTCATCTCACAGCATAACAACAGACTTAAGCCTGGCATCTTGCCCCTGTTCTCAAATACTGTTTAAGCTCACTGACATCACTAAATCTTTAGTAGAGGCTTATGCATGTGCAGAAGTTCTTTTCCCCTAGGAAAGGGAAAATCATCAGCCCATGCCTAACCCCATGATAGTGTAATTCTCAAATGCAAGTTATACTTAGGTAATGGGAAAGCAAGGCCTTACCCAAATATTAGGTAAATGTTAATCTAATATGAAGAAAGGGTTTGGTTTTTCATCTCACAGCACACCACCCTTCACCTTTGTGGTATCCTTACCCTTTCACTCTTTACCAGTTGTATTTTCATATTGCCATTGTCCTCAGACACATATTAGATGCCTTTTATGTGCCATTGCCCTTTTCCCTCTAGACCAGGTAAGGATATTTATGGCTGCCCCAAATCCTCCAAAACCAAGCTTTGAGATGAAATCTATGCTCAGCTGATGGGAAAGGAAGATCCCCTGAGTTGGTGGGGCAAGCCCTTGCCCATCTATCTGATAGATATTAATCAAATAGAATGGAATGGGATTGTTCCTTCATCTCACAGCCCAACATCCTTCATCTCTGGAGTCATCTGTACCTTCACATCACTGAAGAGATCCCTTAGGCTCTTGGAAGGTCCTAAATATTATGTTAAGATGCTTTGTGTATATAGTTTCTCATTCTCCTTTGGTACAGAGAACAGCTTCCACTACTGCCTAAAGCCTTCAGAAAGTGGCTTTGATATGGAAGATACACTCAGCTGATGGGAAAGGAAGACCCACTGAGATGGCGGGGCAAGCCCTTACCAATATATTAGAGAAATCTAAATCTAATATAACGGAAGGGGTTGCTCCTTCATCTCCCAACCCCACGTTCTTCAGCGCTGGAGTCATCTGTCCCCCTTTCATCATCAAACGTTCTTCAACGCTGGAGTCATCTGTCCCCCTTTCATCATCAAAAGGTTCCTGAGGTGCACCATATTTGTAAAATATGCATCTTATGACTTCTGTATGCAGTTCATATATGTGTTTTTGCCTGTAACAGTGAAGGGCATGCCGATCTACCCTAAACCTATAAGATGTGATTTTAAAAGTCCTAGTGTGCTCAGTCAATGGGAAAAGAAGCCCCACTGGGGTGGCCAGCAATGCACTTATCAGCCTAGTTCAGCAATGGCAAGTATTTTAGAGGAACAGGTGATATGAAAAATGTCCTCAGATGCACGTGGAGAAGGGGAGCAGTGAACCCCAGCCCCACGTCCCTCTGGCTTTCTAGTAATGAACTCTGGCAGTCTCTGTGCTGGGATGATGGTGCATATGCCCATAGAGAGGGTTCTGCATGCCCTCTCTGGCATATGTGCCATAGGTTCACCACCACAGGCCTAGTTGATCAATATTGCTCTGATAGAAAGGCAGGGATTATGATTTCGTTTCACTGCATAGCATGCTTCTACTTTAAACATGTATTGAGCCTGTCATTCCCAAAGGTGTCCTTAGGTTGGTGACATCCTCAAATCTTTACTAGATGCTTTCCATTTCACCCTTGCCCAATCACTCCAAGATGATCCTCTTATATTCAGGCTATGCTCTGCTTGTAAGAAAAGAGGACCCACACATGTAATGGAACGTGGTCTTTCCTTTCTAAATGAGGAATATTACTCAGATCAAAAGGGAGGGGAGAGTTTGCCCCTTCATCTCCGAGCCCAAAACCCGTTTGCTTGGGACTTATCCTTTCCCTGAAATCTTCTGTAGGTTTGTTGAGACCTCCAAAATGTGCATTTTTAAATGCTGCCTTTATGCAGTTCTCCCTGGAATAGGGAAGAGTATTCTCCCTAGCCCCAAACCTCCAGAAGGGGGGCAGATCTGAGACTAAAACTATACTTACCCATGTATCTGATTGCTGTTTTTGTTGTTGATGTTCAGTCGTGTTCAACTCTGTGATTCCATGGACTCGTCCATGGGTTTTTTGGGCAAAGATGCTGAAGTGGTTTGACATTTTCTTCTCCAATGTGTCGCCATTTTTACAGATGAAAAACTGAGGCAAATAGGGATGAAGTAACTTGTCACACAGCTAGTAAGTGTTTGAGGTCAGATTTGAACTCAGATCTTCTTGACTCTAGGCCAGGTGCTTTATCCACTGCACCACCTAGGTGGCTGCTCATTTGTCAGGTGTGTTATTCAAATAGAAATGAAGGGATCGCTCCTTCATTTCACAGCAGAATATCCTTCAAACTTTGGAGGCATCTTTACCATGTTGTCCCTCAAATAGTCCTTAGTTTTGCCAATCCCTTAAACTTGTATTAGATGTCTAATAGATGTTATTCCTTATTTTCCTCTAGGAGAGGAAATTTTTTTTGCCCCTTCTCAGTTCCTGTAGAATGAAGATCTGAGTTGCAATTTTGTGTGTCTGAATGGGAAAAGAAGATCCACTGAGATGGAGGGGCTAGCCCTTGCCCTTTTCTGTCTTAGAATTGTTACTAAGACAGAAAGTAAGGGTTTGCTCTTTCATTTCACAGCACGACACCCTTCAGCTTTGGGGGCATCTTGGCCCCGTCATCCCCAAATAGTCCTTAGGCTCAGCGTCACCTAATATGTGTTAGATGCTTTATATGCACTTTCCTGTTTCTCCTCTGCACAGGGTAGGGCACGTCGCCATCCCCTACTCCTCCAAAATGAGGCTCTGATAGTTAAGCTCTGCTCAGCCAATGAGAGATGAAGATCCATGGAGAAGGCAGGCAAGCTCCATGCCATTCTTACTTAGAGATGTTACTTAGAAAGGTAGTGATTGCGTCGTCATCTCACAGCACAGTACCCTTCAGTTCTGAAGGCATCTTCACATTGTCATCCTTGAACATTTCCTTAATCTCTCTGAGGTCTCGTAATATGACTTGTTTGTGCAGTTCCCTATTTTCCCCTTGAATAGAGAAGAGCTTCTGTCTCTCCTTAATTACTCCTGAGTATGGATCTGAGGTTTAACTAGTATCACCTGACAGGAAACAGACACTGGGATATGACAGAGCAACTTCTTTCCTTAGTATTTTAATTATTTTAGCCAGATACTAATAAAGGGCTTCCTAGTTGATTTCACTGTTCAAGGGTGTTCAGCACTGGAGTCATCTTTTCCATGGCATACTCTGACATTTGGCCCTCAAACATTTTTGATGCTATATGTGTGCTGCTGCTTGTTTCATCTTACAACAGAGAGAGTGTGCCAACCCTTCCTTACTTCATTTCAGGAAGGGCATCTTAAGAGATTCATGCTATAGTCATCTCTTGTGAAAAAAACAAACACTGGGAGACAATGGATCAAGCCCTTTTCTTAATAGCTGAATCATCTTACTTGCGTGTTATCCTGGGGTTTCTTTTTTCATCTTAAGGCACAAGGCCCTTCTGCATGTGGGTTGTCCTTTCACCAGGGTCCTCAAAAGCTTTCTTATGCTCACAGGAGCCCTGTGGTATATGTGTAGTTCTTTATTTCTTCCTGGGACAGGGAAAGGCACTAGCCTCTTCTTGATGTCACTAGAAAGAGGCTCTTAGATACCTGCTCTGCTCAGCTGATGGCAAAAGAAGACAGTGGGAGATGGCGGGGCAAGCCCTTTTTTTTAGCAGTGAGTTATCTTACTCAGCTACGATTGAAGGGCTTGCTTCTTTATCTCAAAGCACAATGCTCTTCATCATTGGGGTCATCTTATCCCAGGCAACCATGGAATTTACTACAGTCACCAAAAGTCCCACATATAGAGACCATGGAGATGCAGTTCCCTTTTTAAACCTGGACCAGGGAAAGGCACCAGCCTACCAAAAGAGGCTTTTAGATTTCTCCTATCTTCACCTGATGGCTAAAGAAGAGTCCAGGTGATGCTGGGTCAAGCTCTTTTTTAAAAATAGCTGAATTCTGTTACTCAGGTACTAATAAAAGATACTTCTTCATCTCAAAACACAAAGCCTTCAGCTTTGGTGTCATCCTGTCCTTGATGTGCCCAGAAGTTTCTTCAAGCTCCTCAAGACCATCAGCTATGTATTAGATGCCATGTATGTGCAGTTTCCCATTTCTGCCTTGGACATGGAAGGACACCAGGCTGTCCTCCACCATTCTGGGGGAGGCTCTTAGCTTCTAGCTGTTCTAGCTCTCAGGAAAAGAAAACATGAGATGGTGACTCAAGCCTTTTTTCAAACAGTTGATTGATATTACTCAGCTGCAAATTGAGAGTTTGCTTCTTCATCTCAAAGCACAGAGTACTTTAGAATTGGGACCATCTAGCACAGGGGTCGGCAACCATTTTGGCCATGAGAGCCATAAACGCCACATTTTTTAAAATGTAATTTTGTGAGCCGAACAGTGCTCCCAGTGCCGCTCCTTAACAGCACCTGAAAAAAAATGGATTTTATGGCTCCTGCAGAAAGAGCCGTATCTGGCCCTCAAAAGAGCCAGATATGGCTCAAGAGCCATATGTTGCTGACCCCTGATCTAGTGCCTGATATTCCTAAATGTCCCTTAGGCTTGCCAAAGCACCAAGACATGTTGGAGGTGCCATGTGTGTGCAATTCCCTATTTCTGTTTGGGACAGAGAAGGGTAGCAGGCCTTTCCCCACAATTCTTGGAAGAGACTTACTAATTGCTATGACACTTGACTCCTGAGAAAACAGTAGGAGATGGCCCTTTTGTTAATAGCTGAGTGATCTTACACAACTGCCAAGTTTGCTGCATTATCTCAGAACACAAAGCCCTTTAGCATGTGACTCATTTAGCATGGGGTCCCTAGAAATTTCCTCGGGCTCACCAGGGTCTCCAGATATGTATTATATTACTTATGTTGAAGTTCTTTCTATCATACTGTGACAACCAATGGTATTAAATCTTTCTCCACCACTGGAGATAAAGTTTCATTGATTCCTGCTATGTTCAATTAATGGGAAAAGAAAACAATGGGGAAATAGAGGAACAAGTCCCTTTCACTAATATTTGGGTGATTTTATAGTTGTGCTAATCAAGGGCTTGCTTCTTGATCTCAAAATCCACAGCCTCTTTACGCATCATAGCCATCACATCCTTGTATTCCTCAGTAGTTTCTTCTAGCTCAACATGGCCCTGAAATATATATTATATTCCTTGTATACGAAGTTTCTATTTCTGCCTGAGATATTGATGGATTTGACACCTTCCTCTAAAGTTCTAGAGGGATGTTCATTGATTCCTGCTCTGCTCAGCTTATGGGAAAAGAAAACATGGAGAGAGATGGCGGGTCAAGCCCTTTTTCTGGTAGTTGAGTGATTTTACACAACTGCTGCTAATTAAAGGCTTGTTTCTTCATCTCAAATCACAAGGTCCTTCACAACCATCTTGTCCTTGATGTACCCAGAAGTTTCTTCAGGATCATTGAGGTATGCACATGCACATGTATTAATAATGCATTTTCTACTGGAGACTGCAAAGGGCAGTGCCTGATAGCCATAGAATGAGGCTCTTAGTTTCTTAGTATTCTTAATTGATGGTAAAAGAATTCACTGAAAGATGGGTCAAGGCCTTTTCTTAATATCTGAGTAATATTCTCATCTTAATGAAGGTTTTGCGTCTTTATTTAAAAGCACAAAATCCTTCATCTTTGTGGCCACCTTTGTCCTTGGCCTCCTTCAAAGTTTCCTTGGGCTAGCCAGGGCCCACAGAAATGTTTCGGATTCAAGGTTATGTCAAGTTACTTTTTCCTGCCTGAGTCAGTTCAGGAAGCCAGGCCTTCCTGCACCATCCCAGGGAAAAGCTCATTTATTCCTGCTCTGCGCAGCTGATGGGAAGAGAGTATTTTAGGAAATGTGTGGTCAAGCTCTTTTATTTTGAAATCCAGTGGTCTTCAGCAGCACTGGGCTCTCTATGTGCTTTGTATCTTTGGAAGTTGCTAGTAGAGGCCTGTCATATACAGAAGGGATATGCCTCAGAAAGGGCATTGCCAATTCTTTCCCAGCCTCTGCTATATGTAAAATGAGCCTGGACTAGATGGACTCATTCTTTGACCAGATGGTCCCAAGTCATTTCTCCTCTTAGGGCCTCAATTTCCTTCCTCATCTGTAAAATGCCATTGTTGGAGCCAATCAGCTTTCAAGTTCCTTCTAGCTAACAATCTCTGATCCTTCAATCTTATGTCACTTGGCCGCTCAGCATCTCAGCTTCTTCATCGTGATCTAACAGTTAGAAAGTGGACTCAGTCTTCTGCCTCTCCCTGGAGAATCTTCTCTGTCCTAGACTGATACAAGTTGTGACTGAGGTTGGTCAGCCATGAGAGTAGCCAAGCTCTTTCTCTCATTCTTTGTTTTTTTACATTTTCAGGCAGGAGTTTTGAGGAAAACTACTTAAACCAAGGTTTTTCCTATGGCATACTCTCTCTTTAGTAAGTAGAAAGGTACTAGAATACAATATAGACCATATATGCGCCTTGAATAAGACTTAAGATTAAATATAGTAACTTATACCTTTAATTAGGAACCTGGAAAGTGGATACTTAAAAGAAAGTGACTAAATGAGCTTCAAACCAGAGATTGCATTGTTGGGTTTTTACTCCAAGAAAGACACTTGCAAAAAGCAAATGTCTCATGTTTACCAAAATATTTATCACACTTTTGGTGACATCCAAGGATTGAAAACAGTGTAGATGCCCGTCATTTTGGGAATGGCTAAACAAATTGTTGTACTTGCATCTTCTGAAATATTAGTGTGCTATTAGAATCAGTGGACTTGATGACTACAGAGAAACATGACAAGATTTACATGAAGCAGTGCCAAATGAGGTATGCAGGACCTGTAAAACATTTAACACAACAACGTAACTATATGTAACATTAAAACCAAAAATGGATGCTTCAAAAATAAAATGAATGTTCTTGGCCTGGAAAAAAGATATGAGAAATTACCTATCCTTCCTCCCATTTTCTTTCACAGATGGTCAGGAGTATTGTATCAATAACATTGGATTTTATGATATATTGGCTAAATTTATGGAACTTTTTCCCTTCTTTCTTCCCCTTTTGGATTCTTTATTGTAAGGGATAGTTCGGTGGAAGAGATTGGATCAAGATGTCTAGTCAGAAACATAGCTAATGGGAAAAAAGAAGTCATCAATAGTAATTTGTATATTTTAAAATATATAACTACTCCTTTAGCCAGTCATATATGAGCAAGGGGCTCAGGTTCTCTGGAACTTTCCATGCAGTTCAGCATTTGGTCAGTTTGGGGAAAGAGTCATGGGACCTCTCCTACTCCTCCAAGGAGCAGAGAAGATGCTTACTACTCTCAGCAGGCAAGAAAAGAAGATGATACCACATGGTATCCATCTCTTTTATTCATCTGCTGAGTGATTGGCCCTTCTTAGTCACTGACCAGTAAAGGGCTTGATTCATCATCTCCATTCATGAGGTTCTTCAACATCAAGTCAACCGTGTCCTTGGAGTTCCTGGAAACTTGGGGGAAACCCTTGGTCCACTATCCTTAGAATGGCATCAAAAGGTGCATTCTCACTCCCAGATCCTGCTATGAGGGATTAGACTTGATGTCTTCTGAGAGTCTTCTAGTTCTAAATCTAGCCCTCTCTTCCTAAATTACTTTCTCTCTTGAGCCTTCCAGTTTATTTGTCTGTAAAATATAGAGGTTGAACTTGTCATAGCTATGACATAATAGTCATTTTTATCTTTCTGGATGTCAGTTTTGCCTCAGTAAAATGAGGGTATTTTAAGTGATGTGCTCTCAGGGGCCTTCCCACCAAAGGTCTATGATCCCATCGTCTTCTAAATTGTGTCCTTCCATAAAGCAGTTTTTCTTTAGCTTCCTTAGAGAAAGTACTAAATTCTACTCTTGTCTGTTGGTCCATTTCACAAATTTATGTCTTTATTTGGAGGCGTATAGACCCCTACAGGGGTAGGCTCATGAGGCCCTTATGTGATGCTATTATAATGCTGTTCATGTCTAGTTGGAGATATTTAATGATCCTGTAGACCCGTGTACTTTTACTTCTTATTAATTTACCTCACTCTCTCAAGATTTGAGCTTTCATGACTCTAACCCAGGTAATATGACTTTAAATTCAGGACATGGTTGAATGCAATTGAATCTGTTTGTGTTGGCCGTAGTTGAGCTGGTAAGCCTTATATGTGTTTGAGCCCTGATTAGCTGAAATTCATCTTTGTGAGTGGAACTTCTTCTATATCCTTGATGATGAGCTTGATTAGGCTTCTGCCAATATTTCCACAGTCTTGGTAAATGAGAGACTTTTAAAAGTGAGGAATTGCCAAACCCCATTATCTACTCACAGTGAAAAGTAACATTATTCACAGAATCACGAAAATCTGAGAGTTTTTGAGTTAGAAGGGACCTCAGAGACCTTTTAGTTCTACCTGCACCTGAATAAGAAAAAGGGGTAGTCTGCTGTAATGGGGGGAAACATTATCTGCTTTATATGAGTCACTCTAAAACTTTCCCTAATCTCCACACTTCATTCAAGTCAGATCCTCATTCTCTTATTGTTCTTGTTAGTAGCTCTTGTCCAGACCTCCTCTTCTCAGCACCTTTTCTACTCCTGAGCACCTTGACAATCACACTCAACTTCCTTTCCTTTGTCTTCCCAACTTCCTTCCCCTCCTCCTTCTGTTCTAGAGCTTCCTCTTTGTCTGTAGCTCAAATTGGTTTCCTCTTCATGTCCTCCCACATTGCATCATATGGCCTTCTTCATAATTCCTGAATTATCCAAATCACCTTCGGAAGTCCTTCAGCTCAGATCTGTAAATTCTCTACTTTTGGCTTGTTTTGTTTTCCTAGTAGTTACATGCAATTGAAATATTTTCCCCCTTCTTTAAAGAAAAATTCTAAACTAGAATAACTGGTGTTATTTAAAACACTATGATTTCCTAAGCACGTTGATCTTGCACTGTAGAAATTTTGCTTATCTTCCTCTCTCTCCAGTGGAAAGTGGACTCTGAAAGTTTCTTGGAGCATTTTGGATGTGTCTTTTGTAGCTCGTATACTCTGTATAGAGATAATATGTATTCGTCACATTCATTTCTGAACATACCATGATCCTCCTACTAGACCGTAACCTCTTCAAATAAGACTGTGTTTTTCATTGTTCTATTCTTAGCATCCATCATAGGGCCTTACTTTTAGTATTTATCAATAAATTAGTAAACATTTATTAAGAACCTACTATGTGTTGGGCACTGTGCCAAGCCCTAGAGATACAAAAAGAGGCAAAAGAACCCTTATCCTTCGAAGAGCTTTTTGTCTAATGGAGGGTAAACCCAAGCTATTTACAGAATAAATAGTAAATAATAGAGGGAAGGCACAAGAATTCAAAGGGGTTGGGGAATATATTCTGTAGAAAATGGGATTTTGGTTGGGACTTAAAGGAAACCATTTACTAGGTACTGAATAAACATTTGTTGACTTAAATTGAATAATTAGAGTCTCATATGATGAGAGCCACGCTGACCCAAGGCTATCCCAATCTGTCTCTTTTTCACCCAAGTCATGTAGGCATTTGAAAAGACTGTGACTTAGCATAACCATTGTTTGTACATGGATGCTGTGGCATTTTGTGCTTTCCTTTTTGGACTGTGAAGCCCACGGGACAGAGCCATCATAATTTAATATCTCTCCTCAATCTAGAATCTTAGACTAGTAGGCAAAAAGATCTTTATCCCTACCCATTAATGCTAACTGCCATGTATTCTTCCACCTTTTTCCATATGGTAATCTTCTAAGTGATGAAGGAATATGGAAAAACTTAGTCAAGGACATCCAACTAACCCTGAGGATCTCCAGGTGGAAAAAGCTTACATCTAATACTGTGTGCTCTCATTTCACAGCCTAAGCTTCCCCCCCTTATAGAGCTCCCACAGTTTTTTTTTCTGTCTGATCACAAAATTTCAATCTCAAAATGACTGTTACCCCTTGATTCAAGAAATAAACGGGGTGTTAGATGTTGGTTTTAGATTAACCAGTATGTTGGGGGTTATGCATAAAAAGAGAGAGAGCGAGAGCATGCGAGAGAGCACAAGCACCTGTGAGCTTCACATGCTGGCTTTTCAAGCCCTTCCCCCAGATCCCTCAATTTGGTCCAAGGTTTCACCTTAGCCCCCATAGATCATATCTCCTGACTTCCATGACTTCCGCTGGTCAGGAGTCTCACCCACCATGCTGGCAGACCCAGACACATGATTCTGCGACTCCCGTGGCCACCCATTGTTGAGAGTCTTCTGGGAATGGTCTTGGTTGGAAGTCCCCCAGATATTTAATTATTATAACTTAACTTTTATGGATTCCTTGGTGAAAGTATTCCCAGTATCTCAAAAAGAAATGATTAAAGTTTAAAAAGCAATAGACTTGACTATAAGAAATAAAGATTTTAGAGAAAGATTTTTCACGTGAGAAGTTAGGAAGACTTTTTTCTTCTGAAAGAAATGCAGAAGTGAAATGTGCATCCTATGATCACCAAATAATAAACAACTTCATATTCTTTTTTGCTTTTCTTAAGGCCTGCCAAGACCTTTCTCAGAAAATGTTGGAGGCTCAGTCATACATTCACTCATTTTTTAAATCTAGTATTTAATGAGATTCCCCAAAGTACAAAACATAATGCTGGGTGTTGAGCTGGTCTCCAGACCATTTATACACTTGTTGTATGCCTCCCTTAGAAAGGTTCAACCATTCATTCTGTGAAAGGCTGAGTCAGAAAAGCTTTGTTCCTCCTCTCCTCACCTCGCCTTCTTGGATGAGAATTTGTACAGGTGAAACCAGCAGCCAGCGCAGTTTTATACACTTCCCTGTGCACTCTGATGCATACATATGCATAAGCACTGGTTCTTTACTTGACTCTCTAGGGGATGCAGTGGAGAATAGGGCCACGTACACCATTTCCCAAGGACCTCACGGCTGTGTCTGGCCAAGGATTTGGCCTTCCATGCTTACTTGGTGAGCACCACCTTTGGGGAGAGTTGTAGGCAGAATGTTCCAGAACAAGCCTTAGGCTGGGAGCAGGGAGATGGCATTCTTACACTTGCCAGTATGCCTCAGTGTGGGGAACATATTCAGGGGCCCTCCACTTGCTTTTCACTTTCCCCATCCAACTCCTCGGTTAATCTGCAGAGCAGAGCAGGATACTGGACTTTAACATGTCTCAGATGGAAAAAGAAAGAGAATTAATATTGTTTTCTCATATGGCATGATCATCTGTCCTTGGGAAACGACTCACTTAGAGCAGCAGTGCTGAGAAAGAGCCAGAAGACTAAAAATCTAGCACTAGCTCTGCCCATCAGTTACCAAGCACGTAGGAAACAATTGTATGCCAGGTGCCATGCTGAGTACTGGGAAATAAGAAGAAAAATCCAAACTGTCCCTGCCTCAAGGGGCAGATATTCTAATAGGGTGAAAAACACGTACAAGATACCCATCTTTCCCTCCCAAGCTCTCTCCTCTTCTAAAGTTCCCTCTTACTGTGTCTTCCTAAAGTCCTTTGTCTCCCTCTGTATCTTCAATCACCTGCCTAGCCTTGAAATTTCCTTTTTTATAACATCTCAAGTATATGTCCCCATCTGCCTTCTTCCGCAGCTACTACTTTATTTCATGCCTTCATCACCACTAGCCTAAACAATTGCGGGGGCCTCCTAATTGTCCTCCTCCCGGCCTCTTTTCTCCCCAGTTCCAGTGATTTTTCCATGTGAGTGACAAAAGTGATTTTCTAAATTTCCGTTTGCCTACTTTTGTCTAGAAGTTCTCTCTCTTTGATTATTTGCAGGGATATCTCCCCCCCCCACACACACCCCTAAATTTTCTCCTAAAGACTAAAGGCTGCGAAATGAACCTGACCAATATCATGCCTTTGGTTCTTATTCTTTTGTAGGGGTTTTCTCCTCAGAGTATCTCTGGACCCATTAAATACATAGAATCACCATGTATCTACATGGTAGGGGATCTGCTCTATTGCCACTAGCAAGATACCTCTTTCTGACCCCGTCGTCTTCTGTCTTCTGGGATTATAAAGCGTGTAATTATTTTCTCGAAGGGGTTAGAGAGGCAAAAGTGTTCATCACTTTTTCTGGGTTGGCGAGAAGGAAAAATGAAATGTAAAGAGGAATATTCAACAAAAAGTCACCTTTGATTGAACATCTAGTTTGTAGCAAAGTCCTGGTTTAGCAGAACAATCCAGGGTGGGCCTCGCCCTCCCTCCCATTGTAGCAGCAAAGAGCCTGGGAGGTACATCTACAAAGAGTTCTCAGATCCTCTACTGAAGGCCTTGGCTTTGGCCCTACCACCGTTCCTTCCAAGGTGTGAGGTTTTGTTTTTGTAATTCTCTGTTTACTCTGTCTTCGCAGAATTCAAGTCTTATGACCTTTTAGGTCACGTGGGCTTCTCTGTCTTGCTCTATCATTTTGCTCCAAAGAGAGAGCTAGGCTGAATTTTAAGAGTTTCAAGATATGGAGCCCTAGCCCTAGTCCTTACTGCATCATGAAATAACTATATCACTGCGTATTTCAGAATGCCTACTTCCATTCCAAGATCACTTCATACCTGCCTCATACTTGTCAATCCATGCAATCAAAAGCTCCGCACTAGAGCTCCTCAATAGGAAATCTCATTGTCCTGGTTTTTGTATCGTGTCAGTCGTTGCGCCATCTTAGATCTGGAGCTAGTAAGAACCTCTGAGGCCCCTCTAGTCCAACTGTATCTTACAGAGGAGACACATAGCAGTCACTTTGCCAAGCTCAAGGCATACAAAGGTAGTCCTGGCCCTCAGTGAGTCTGAAAGGGACAAAGTAGCAGAAGCGAGAAGGTCTCTAAATCTTGCCCACCTTCTGGTCTCTGCTTTCCTCACCCAGTTGTACATTGGGGTCATTGAGGTAACCGAATTGAAGAATCTCCAAAAGGGGTACTTTTCCTGACTGGAATTCATGAAGCAACCAAATCTATTTCCTTTCTCGGGCTCAAAACCCAAACACGGAATTCATTGTCCCATCTCGGCTTTAACATTTCCCCCCACATATGTTCCTGGGGAATGTGGTGCTTCTTTATTGGTATGGAAGAATGCTATCGGTTGTGAACGTTTTCTGTGGTCAAGTAGGGAGACAGCTGGTTGGTGGTCAATGATGCATCACTTGGTGTCCCAAAATTGTTTGTCTTGTTTTGATTTTCCAGCCTCCTCTTTGGTTAGTATGTCTATCACCAGTGCTTCATTTTTAAAGGTATAAGACAACACAGAACCACCTGCAGCATAATGAATACTGTGTGATTTTGCATGAATAAGTGTGTAACACATATGTGTTGTTGTTTGTGTCTTCACAGGAACATTTCACCCCTGAATGCAAGTTCAAAGAATCGGTGTTTGAAAATTATTACGTGACATATTCATCAATGATCTACAGACAGCAGCAGTCGGGCAGAGGATGGTATTTGGGACTGAACAAAGAAGGAGAAATAATGAAAGGAAACCACGTGAAGAAAAACAAGCCAGCGGCCCATTTCCTTCCCAAACCGCTGAAAGGTAAATTTAGTCTTCCAGAAGTGAAGGATTCATATTGCATTTGTGAAACTTCTAGTGCTTTCATTAATAGTAAATCTCATTTTTGAAAGTAAAACACAATGTTCCCATACCAGGCCAGTTATTGAAAAGGTCAGTGTCATTGTGTAACACTCGAAACCATTTAGGTAATCGTGGGCACATCTGCTCGCCCACTCTTAGCACAGTGCATGCTGTCCAACCATGGCAGTGCGTCACTTTCCCAGAGATACTTAGGCAACGTGAACCCAGGCAAGACTTCAAAGCACCTAGACCAAATGGCTTGGATTCCATGCCCTTTGCCCAATACCCTTTACTTAAGAAGGAAGGCAGAGGATGGGGGACCACAGATTTGTGTCTCAGTTTCCAGCGAAAATTCTTCAAAGCAACACAAACAGTTACCTCGTGTAGAACCCCTCCCTCATTCCTTAAGGAAGCTGTAGACATGGGGCGGGGGGTGGGGCAGGTCATTTAAATTATGGTTACTGTCAGTCTGTCCTCTGCATTGACTGTTATATCAGAAAAATGCACCTGATGATCCCAAGAGACCCGCATAAAGACTATCTGGGGTGGCTTTGACTGCACTGTTAGGCTGATGGATTTTGAAGGTCAGTTTTAACTTGATGTCGGTCATTAGGAGCAGATTGTCGGTCTGGTCTCAGTTAATTGTTTTGTTTTCTTTAAAGGAGCTCTTAGTTGACCTACAGACACAAAAAGTTTGCTCTTGAGATTTCAGAGACTTGTATTAACTTCTCAAAGAATTTTGGTACTGTGAGAAACACACTGACTTCGGCCTCTGAGGATCCAGGTTCAAAGCCTTCTTCTGTCCTTTATAACTTGTGTGGCCTTGTGGAGTCACTTCTTGATCTCTCCTGGCCGCCATTTCGTCCTCTGAAAAATGAAGCTATTGGATTAAGTGATCTCGAAGGTCTATTCTAGCGCTACATGTGCGGTTCTAAGTATTCACACGAATCTATGCTAAGGTTTTTAAATGTTGAATTCATACTCTTGCTCGTAGTATGCCAAGCCTCCTTCACACAGCACTTTACCCAAGGGGCCTTTTGGTGTATACTTTGGCATAAAAATATTGTCATTTATCTTTTGTCCACCAGAAGGAAGATGTAGAGGAAGGTCAAGGAGCTTAGCTGAAATTCTTTAGCCAAAAAGAGACAACTGAGTAAACTAAGTGTAGGGGACCCTCTGTCCAAACCTTCCTCCACTAAGGTCGATTTTACCCAGCATGAGCCCCTGCATCCACCAAAGCACCTGACTTGAAGCCCTTGTGGGCAGTGTGGATATTCCCCGGAGGGAGCTGCCCCCACCCCTCCCTTGCTCAGACCTCACCTGCTGTCTCTTTGTGCTTTTCAGTTGCCATGTACAAAGAACCATCTCTTCATGATCTCACTGAATTCTCCAGATCTGGAAGTGGCACGCCCACCAAAAGCCGCAGCGTCTCCGGAGTGTTAAATGGAGGTGGCAAGTCCATGAGTCCAAATGAATCGACGTAGCTAGGTTAAGGCAAGTCCAAGTGCTCTATACTGGAACCTTACCTCCGGATGCAGTTGAATTCTTAATGGCGGTCTTTCATCCAAATGGCCAATTTTAGAATAAAAACCACCAGATAAGCATAGGTTTCCCCCCCCACCTCCCCTTCCTTTTTATCAGCTACCGTATCTACTGGCTAGCAGTGGATATAGCTCAGTAACGTAGAATATGATGTGCTCATGCATATCACAAAGCCCAGGTTAGCCAACAAAACCCAGTCTTGGGAGAAAAAAAATTGGACAGTCAAATCTCCAAATCCCCTTTTCCCACAGCCTCTCCTCCCATCCCCTTCCCCTGGGGTCACCTATGCTTGGTGGACAACCAAACCAAACAACACTTAACAGCACACACTGCTGATATGAATTTGCTTTGTAACCAAGGGGGAAAAAAAAAGACCATTTTTATTCTTCAAGGGGAATCTCAAAACTTTCCACTTTTATTGGGTCAAACCAGTCAATCCAACCATTAATCAGTTTTCTGTCTTTTTTCTTTGCTTACTGTTTTATATCTAAGCTTGATAAAACTCTTTCTTTCATTTAGACTAGCGCAGCCTTTTTGTTTTTTAATTTCCAAATTCAAATGGTTCTCTCGCTCTGCGTCTTTCAATCAAACTCTACTTCAGGGTTGGAACTGAGTCGGCATCTCAGGCTTAAGTTTTCCGTGGTGATTTTGACACATGATGATCAATACATTTTTATAGGTTTGTTTAGCCCCCTGGTCAAGTTTTTGTGTTGACCCTCATGTGTAGAAATCTCGTCACCCCCTGGTCAGTGGAAGATAACATTAAGGTTAACAGCAATCCGCCAGTGTAGACATATGTAAACATGTGCAAAACAATTATCGTGGCTTCTATTCTCAAGACAGGAACTGTGGAATGAAGTGATGTCTCTTCTTGTGTTGTCGTGGTGTTGTTGTTGTCGTTGTTTCCTTTGGATGAGAACTGTCTTACTTGTAGAAGTCCTCCTGTCGATGTATTGGACCTATGAATATTGTGACTATGGCAATGTTAGGACAGGTTAGCTCTCAAATGCATATACTTATACCGCTACTGGAAAAGTGTTGCCATTTAGTTAGATGTCCATTTAGCTCACCCTATCTGTTGCATGGGAGAAAGTGGGAGTCTTGGCATCGAGTTGCATGACGTGTCTGATTTCTATGTATTAATCTTTGTTGAATCTTGTGCTCCCGACCTGGGCGGAGCATCTCTAGACAGGCAGCTGTCTGTCTTGTACAAAAGAGGCATGTGTTCTATCCCTTATAGATACATATATATATAGAGAGAGACATATTTATACACATGCTCCGAATCAGCTGTTTCTCTTAAGATATCCTTTTCGAAACAGCTAGTTAACTGAGCAAACGCTCCATTTGGATTCTAGGTTGGAAACTAGTCTGTGACCACATTTGGAGTTTTAGTCACGTAAGGCAAGGGTGAAGGAGATTGTTCCCCCCTTTGCGAATTGGTATAAGGCACTTCTTTCCTGCAAACAGCTCCTGCTGTGAGAAGGGAAGAAGGTAAATAACGGACAAGTTGGAATGGAGATGTAGACAAGCTTTCCAGGGCTCCACAGAGGCCCGAGCAGTGTGCCCCTGCAGGCACATTAGGGAGGGAGCCTGATCCCAGTGCCTCCTGGCCTGCGGTTGCCACCCCTACACACTTAGCTCCCTTTAGCAGGTTGGCCGGCTGGCCAGCGTGCTCCATCATCCTGGAGCTCTCAGTCTCCTTAAGCTCGGCTAGGAGGCACATAGAGGGGCTCTTTGGGACGGCCTGGCAGACTTAGACCACTGCCAGGTGAAGAGAGTCGGAGCCGATCTGCCAGATCGGCGCCACTTTTCAAACCAACCGGTGGGTACATGACCCTGCTTTGGTTTCTTCCTGCTTTAGATGGGTTGAGGGAAGTAGCTTGCTTCCTCTCCCCACAAAGCAGGAATGTGAAGGCCCAAGCCACCTAGCCTCCGCTAGTCCTCGGTTGCCCCCCCCAGTCAGCAAAGTGCTAGTTCTGAGGGAAGCTTGAGTGTGAAGGTTTGAGTAAGCCAGCCCTTCTTCTGGCTCAGTGCAAGGCTTGTAATACAGAATCCCCAGGCCCAGCGCTTCTTCTGGAAGTCCCTTCCAGAGGTCACAGCGCTGACGCTTGACTGCCGTCTTTCTTACTAAGGTTTCCAAAACTCTTGACCAACACACTGTGGGCACACGCATGCACGCACACACACACACATGCACACGCACACACACACTCACACAGTCTCCAACAACATAGTCTTCATCTGCTTTCATCATCATCATCATCATCATCCCCACATAGTGATCCTCTTCATGTGCATGGTACTGTCTTAAGCACTGTACAAAATAGTTAAAAACGACAACAACAACAACAACAACCCCATTGCTTCCCTCAAGCAGCTTCCACATCTATGAAGACAACACAAATGTCCAGAATTCGGGCTCTTTTTCATTCACTCCTGTGGTTCCTTAGTTGTGTTTACGCCATGTGAGAATGCACAGCTCATCACCAGTGAGACCTAGAAGGATGCTGCAGGATCGGAAGGAGGGAGGAGGAGGAGGAGGAGGGCACATCTGGGAAGGACAAGTGGTTTTTCATAACTACTTACTCAGTCCAGAAGAGCTTTTGTGGCCACCCCTACCCCCTTGGCCCAAGACCATAGTCCCAACATTTGCTTTGGTGATTTTCCTTAGAAAGGGTGTTCCGAATTCAAGCACCCTTACTTAGCCCAAAGTTTCCAAACCTTTCCAAGCATTCATTCTTCAAAAGTTCAAATATGAAATTTAGTTGCCAACCATTTGTGCTAGATGTTCATTGGCACAAGAAGGGGGATGACATATAGGGGAGTGTGTCCAAGCTATTGAGTTCATGGGACCCAACTAGATCAGTCTGGTTGGATAGTCTTAAGAGAGCAAGGAAGCCTTGGGGAGAAGGGCATAAAGAAACAAGAGGTCAAATGGCAGCTCTGAAAACGGGTTCCAACTTTGAATGAATCAATTCTGGGCTTTCTTGCCTTCAGAGATCAATCGTGCTAGAGTTTGGTCAGCAGAAAACCTTTCCCACATCCCCACCATTTTGCTTCTGTAATTGTCGGTTTCATTTACAGAAACAAGTAGCTCACCGAGGAAATGCTTGGACATTTGCAGCCAAAATACGTAAACCTTTTTACAACCCACAGTTTTGTGCATTAGTGACCATGATTCCATCCACAAAGAGCAAGCTCTCGTGATCTGTCTTGCCTAGCTTCACTCTCCTAGAAAGAAACATCTGGCTGCCATACTGGACTCTTGTCCAAAGCCCACAGTGTGCCCCCCCGTCCAACATAACTCCCTCCAAGTTATGCTGGAAACTTCTCTAGCCTGTGCTGTATTAACAAGAGATGTTTCTAATTGCTGACTGCTCCCCTGGCATTGATGAAGATAAACCCAACCCTGCCGAAGTAGTGTTTTGATGTTAAATATTTCATTATCTATCACAACTGGTCTTTTTTCCCTAATGTGTTATTACTTTGTAGAACTTTGTTCGAACCTGTAAAAATAACGTGGAAGTGATAACCTGATAAATGTATGTCTTGCTATATATGGTGTTGGTTTCTTTAGGACAAAACGAATCAGCCCTTATGCTGACTTCAAAGGAATGCTTAATGTTCTTGATTTTTCTTGTCTCCTATATTCTAATAAAGCACCCAGAAGAGTACATTATATTGTATGGATTATTCCAACTTCTCTTTTGAGTGTGTTTTGAGGATGTTTGTAACATCTGTGTTCTGTCATGGTGCAGCAAGGTTCTCACCAACTTCCAATCTGGACCCGGTTTTCAATCTCTGGCATCAAAACCAATTCACCAAACTCCAATCTGGTTTCTCTTCTTGCACCCTAGCTGAAACAGACAGATCCTCCACACTCACTGAATCCCCCTGCCCCCCCCCTCCTCCCAGGGCTCAGGGGATGCTCAAGACCTTTGGGAATGCCGCCAAACGCTTGGCCAGAGGACCAGCCCAAAGGGAGCACTGGATGGTCAAGTAGAGAAAAGAGCTCCCTGACCTGTCAAAATGCCCTGCCCTCTATAGTAATCCTGTACTCTAAGGTGTCCAGTATTGGAAAAGGGCGACTGCATGTGCCCACGCCATGTCTCTTTGGTCATGTAAATAGTTGTGTGTACTCTTGTAAGAACTTGTTTTCAATTCTGTAATGTTATCAAATACAGTAAGAAATAAAATGCATCCAGGCTAGGAGAAAGCTCCACTGTTGTTGGTTAATGGCCTGGCCGGTTGGCTCTCAGTGTATTACTTTCTAATGTCCATGTTGCACAGTGAGTAACAGCAGCCTGAATAAAGCATTCATTCAAAGGCAATCGTTGTATGACTGCGTCAATGCTGCGTGCGTGCACACACACACACACCACACACACACAGCCCAAACAAGTCGGCTTCTTAGTGGGGTTGTTAAAGTACCTCTGCAAAGCCCTCTTCATTCTATCCCACATCTCCTGCTTAATGCAAATGTCCCCATCAGAGAGCCCTCTGTGGGAACCACATGATTGCCTGGAGGAGTGATTTGCTTCCTCTACGTAGTACTGGTGTGCCATGCACCTTTCCTTCTAGGCCCAATTCCACGGCCGGGGGCCCCTCTCGTATCTCATGCTACCCCTTCAGCCTCACCAAGACTGAGATTCCTGTGTCTTGGGAGCATTCCTTGGCACACCTCATGTTGGAGCATCTCTCCTGTGGGTGGGGAGGAGCGGCAAGCCCTCCCCCTTGGAGTCTCATTGAAGACGACTGGAGCCTTCAGTCAGTAGTCCATAACGGGAAAGGTTGCTCAGCAGATAGACAGATAGATACTCACCATTCCCTCCATGCGTAGGACACTGGTGCATTGAGCATCACGACCGTTCACAATGCTGGACAGCCAAGACATTCCCCCACTCTCTGTTTTTCAAAGGAAGGAATTGAGACTTGAATTTACACAAAGCCACACAACCAACAAAAAGGCGAGCCAGAATCTGAACCCAAGCTTTCTGACAATCGTAAATTATTTCGTCTCTCTAGCCAAACACCAGCCCTTCTCACTGCAGTTAGGCCTGGAAGAGACCATATAGTGCCCAAAATTTCTGGTCCATAGACTTGGATCAATCCAGCATCTCTGTGCTCAGAATCTATTGACACCTTTGTATAGATATCTATAGAAATTCAATATACGATACTCCCTACAGGGGGCACCAAGCATAGGAGAAATGGCCACAAGCAACTGAGCATCCCTAGCTTGGGTTAGCCTGGACCAGTTTAAGATCATAATCCCCCTCTGCTGTATAGCAGTTTATTTGTGCCCAGAAGCACAGATTTCTATGTCCAGCAAATCGCTATGTAGGAATATGGAGATATATAGATGAACAATTAACAAGAAGAGGAGCAGCCTGGGTTTCTTGCTGAGCTCCCACTATATCCTCATCATTCAAAAACTTGAGCCTTAATAACTGAAGCCATAGGAAGGTTTCCAAATGAATAAAGTGTTTTCCCAATCCTGCCTTCTTGCTGTTTTCAATATTTAAACAACTTCTCCTACCAAGTCATCTTTTCCCTTTTCTTTAGCATGTGACCCTATGTGATTAGCCTCCCTGTGGTAGTGGCGGCCAAGGGGTGCCATGGACACAATGCTGGACTTCAGAGTAAGGAAATCCTGAGCCGAGTTCAAGTTCTGCTTCTAACGCTGACTAGCTGTGTTACTACCCAGGGAAAGTAGCTTCACCTCAGTGGGCCTCCGTTTTTTCTCCCCCATAAAATGAGGGAGTTGAATGCTCTGGGCTTCTGAGATTCCTACCAGCTCCAAGTCACTGATCCCATGAGCCAGTGGGAATAACTCCTAGAATCCTTGTGATCCCACCCAAATATCCTAAACCCACACTTTGACAGTTGGGATACCCTTATCCTTGCCATCATCCTCGTACATTCCGGTCCCACCTGTTCTCATCACCAGCAAACTTGGCACCACTCTAGGAAGCCTGGATAACATGACCAACTGCTACCAGTTCTCCATACCACATGTCCTGAATGCCACCAGAGGGCTTCTAGGCAACAGGAACTCTGGACCAAGCTGAGGTGGGGCAATGGGGTGGAAGTGGTGATGGTACATATGGAGAATGAACTGAATTCTCCTTATCTGGGCGTTTTAGGGCGGAGGAAAGGAATGAGTTGAGGTCAGAATGAAAGATTAGACACAAGGGAGTGGATTCCTGGGTGTCCATCTGCTAACAAGAGAGTAGGATGTCAACAGATATAGCTTGACCTTTCTTTTTCAAGGGGAAAAAAGAGCAGAAGGAGGATGATCTTGGATAGGGGGAGAAGGAGAAGACTACTTCTTGCCCTACCCCACCCCCTCACTAAAGCAGATGAGCTGCAGGGCATCCATAGGATTTGTGACTAGCAACACTCTTAACTGTGGCAGAGTGACTGAGCTTTCGCTCCAGGAGGCTCAATTTAGAGGCAAGTTGAAGAGCTTGCCATCTTTTAGCCATGGAGAAATAACAGAGCTTAATAAGAAAAAGGAGTTAAAATAGGAAGCTACTTATTGGCAACCTGGAGTGAGCGCTGCTCCTCATCAGCATTGACCTCCTGTGCGGCAGTGGCTCAGTGCCCCCACGTCCTCAGCTGAGCCGCAGGTATGATTTGGGATGCTCTGGGTGCAAAAATCATTTATTCTGGCTCCTTCCTGACATGCTATAGTTTCCCTCACCTGCTGCCCTTTAATTTAAAAGATTCATGCCCTTTAATTCCCCATTTCCAGAGAGGAGGCAGATGCCTAGCTTGGCTCACACATCAGAGGACATGTTTTCCAGAGTGAGTATCTCGGATTCTGTGTGGGGAGAAGGCAGGAGATCTCAAAGGGACTGAGTCAGGATCAAGGTGGGAAGGAGGGAGGAGAGGGAAGCACACTGAAGAAAAGCTTTGCCATCTGGATCCCCCACCCAATTCTCCTGTTCTGGGCCTGACCAAACCCTCCCCCCAAAGCTATCCTTCCTATAAGTTCTACCCTTAGAAAATGCCACTTTCTGAGGGGTGCACCCTGCTGAACTTCAGGCCTCCTACCTTCTGTGGCCTTGTTTTAGACTATATGACCTGATTCAAACCAACTGTGGTCACAAATCGTGCCAGGTACCCACTACTGACCATCCTGTCAACCCTAAACAATTGGATATGTTTAAGTCACAAGGGCTTTTCCATGTACACAGGTTTCACTGAGTCAGTGTGGTGCCAAGAAAAGAGAACTGGGTTTAGAGTCAGAGAACCTAGATTCAGATTCTGACAATCAACTGCCATCTGTGGGACCTTTACCAAGTCACTTACCTTTCTTTGAACCTCATTTCCTCTATTAGAAAATAAGGGGGCTGGTCTAGATTTCTAAGGTTCTTTCTATCTCTAAATCTACAATCTCATGATCTTTCCCCAAAACATAGGCTCTTCTCCAATTTCAGACTCTATCGAGTGAGTAAATGAAATAGCATTGATTAGCACTTAGTATGTGCTAAGAATTGTGGGAAGTCTAGGGATAGAAATACCAAAGGCAATCAAGGAGCAGCTAGGGGCCCTGGCTAGGGAATCAAGGGAGCCAGGCCTGGAGATAAGAAACCCTGGGTTTAAGCCTGATCTCACACCCTTCCTTGCTGTGTGATCCTGGCCAAGTCACTTCACCCCCATTGCCTAGCCCTTACCACTCTTCTGCCTTGGAACCAATACTTAATATCAATTCTAAGACAGAAGGTCTTAGAATTTAAAAAGTAGCTTAAAAAGAACTTAAAAAGTAAATTGAGTCCTTTTCCTTAATAAGTTTACATTCTAATGGGTGAGACAACACAAAATGGAGAATGGGGTGGGGATAGAAGAGTATTTTGGTTTGGAAAGTTTGGGGGATGAAGAGTGAAATTCCTGGAGATTGTAGTGACATATCCATGGCAGTAGCAGTAGCCATATTGATTTGATTGTAAGTCCCAAACTGGAAGGGGCTAAAGGAGGTAGAGGATGAGCTGGGAAATAAGGAAGCTAGGGAGTAAATTGAAGTATATCAAAGCATGGTTTGGGCCTGCTTTAGATATAGAGGACTAAATGAGACACTCACCAATCACAGAAGAGCAGGGGCCCACGGCTTAAAGAGTTAAATCCTCCAAGATGTATTCTCTGGACCATAGAATGAAAAGGGGTTGACTTTCCATCTGGGGTATACAGAATGAATGTTCTTTTTTCATTCATTCAACTATCATGATAATCTGAGAGTTAGGAAGATAATTAAGACGTGATCTCTGCCCCCTTGGAGTTACCAGTGGTAGTAGGTAGGAGATAGATATAGATGTGATAATCATATAATATGCAAGAATTATTCAAAAGACCTAGAGGAAGGAAATCCTCCCCCCACCCCCAAGGAATTGGAAGGTTCCTCTGTGGACAGTGTCAGGAAGGACATGCAGAAGAATCTCACAGGAGGAGAAGGCATGAAAGGAGTGTGATGTGTGCCAGTAGAGGGAGTACTCGCTTGGATGACATAAGGGGGCCATTGAAGTGCTGAAGTTAGTTAGTAATTCTGCCATATCTATGAGACTACACTGTAAGCTTATAAAAGAAGTAAACAGCACCCCCTGTGTTTCAAGGAAGGAAGGACAGATTGCTCATGATTGGGAGCTTCCTTGAAGGGTAGGTAAAATTTCAACAGGTAGAGAGAAATTCAGGAGGAAAGGAGGGAGAAGGAGGAGGAGAAGAATAACAGGACAGGAAACAAAGAAGTCACAGGCACCAGACGGTGTTGGTGTTGGCGAATGCTTTGTTCCTTTTAAAATACCTTCCTTAATAGGTCTTGATCAATGACACATGTAAAACCCAGTGGAATTGCTCCTTGGCTACGGGAGGGGGGGGGGTGGGAGGAGGGGAGGAAAAGAACATGAATCATGGAACCATGGAAAAATATTCTAAATTAATTAAATAAATAAACTTATAAAAATATTTATGCACCAAAAATAAAATAAAATAAAATAAAATACCTTCCTTCTTTCTCTGCCAAAGCTCAAGGTTGGAAGAGAGAGAGAGAGAGAGAGAGAGAGAGAGAGAGAGAGAGAGAGAGAGAGAGAGAGATCCTAGCATTTTATAATTCCTATAACTGTTAGTTTATAATATTCATAGAGTGAATTCCATCCATTATTCAAACTACTTGGCTTTTCAATCCTGACCAGATAGCTCATCAAAGCCCCAGTCTTGCTCTTCCATCCAGCCAATGGTACCCATTAAGAGTGAACTATTGGGTTGCTTCCTGGCTATTCATTTGTTGTTCTGTTCTGTGGTAGCCTTTGATGAATTTCAGCCTAAAGATGATTTTCAGAATTATACTTCCTGCCACATTTCCATCTTGATTTTTGTGCTTTCAAGCATTTTCCTAATACTAGAAACTTCCTAGTTCCTTATTAAAGCTGTTAGATTCCAACCCGCACCCTTTTGTGAATGACTGATACGTAGCCAGACCACCCTGACCCACCTGGGGCTTAGCTGCATAGAATTTTGAGCTAAAAGGAAGTTAGAGGTCATCAGGTCCAATCCCTTCCATAAAAAATGGATAAGGGAACTGAGGCACCAAGAGTTTAGGTGTCATGGGATTTGAACCCAGGCTCTAAGTCTTACACTACAACTTTAGGCAGAAGACCAAGCAGTCAAACTGTGTCTAGTCCTCTTACTTCACTTTGTGACTTTTCATCTCGTTTGTCATTTCCTTCAGGCATGTTTCTTGGTACCTGTTTCTAGAAGATCAGTTGTTGTAGTTCAGTCATTTAGTCTGTGATTCCATGGGACATATGGTCTGTAGGGTTTTCTCAGCAAAGTTACTGGAGTGGCTTGTCATTTCCTTCTCCATTGGATTAAAGCAAATGGTGATTAAGTGACTTGCCCAGGGTCACACAGCTAGTAAGTTATCTGAGGCTGGAACCCAGGTCTTCCTGACTCCAGGCCCCGTACTCCATCTGCCGAGTCACGTTGCTTGCCTCCCTGTGACTAGAAGATAGATAAAGCTTAGCACATGAACGATATTGCCAATGGGAGTATTTCGGGCATGAGAAGCACTATTTGCAGCTGGGAGGCCTCCCCAAAGTGCTCCCCGTCACACCACACAAGCAAGAACATCTGCTGGTGTTCAAAATCAAACCCTAATGTAATACTCATCAAGCCAGTGGGAGGGGAGAGCCACATGGCAAAAGTGACAGTGGCAACGAACCCCAGTCTCCTTATCACTGGCCCCAAGGGGAGAGGAACAGGGGCAGTTTGCCCAGTCAAAATGCTTTCTCCTGCCAAAGGCTTACCGACATCACAAGTTTGCCAACCTCCGGTCAACTGTTAGCTCTTATATTTCAGTCCCAGCTCTATCAACTTAGCGAGGATAATTAATTAAAATAGTAAGCTCCCAGATGGTAGGCTAGGGTGAACGCCTACCCAACCCCAATGTCTCCTCAGTGCCAATACCTTTCCCAGCAGTGGTTTGAGCTAGTGACTCATGGTCTCTGTCTCCCCAAGCTCTAAGCTAGCATTTCCCTTTCCCTGAACTGAGGGCTCACGGTGATTTCTCCAAGTACAATTGGAGGATACTTTTCCTAGAGGAAAAAAAAAATCCTGCTTCTACCCGTAGGTCATAGGCAGTGCACAGTTAACCTTGGCTCTAGGCTCCTGGACCATGACTTCTTCCTACCTCACTTGGTTTTGATTAGAATGGATCTCTCCCTCTCTTTCCCGCCCCTATCCAATTATCAATTGCCAAGTCCTATTGATTCCTCCACATACATTCCTCCACGAAATCCTTCTCTCTACTCACATCATCACCACTTCAGTTCAGCTACTCCCTGCTGCTTGCTTGGAACACTGCAATGGTAGCCCCCAAAATGCTAGTCCCTCTGCTAATGATTTTCTATTTCCTGTTCAAGCAATATATTTTGCTTGCCCACTTCCTACAAGAGGAAAGGGGAAGGTCTTTGTCTGGATCAACCATTTCATCAACTCTTCCAGCATCCCAGCATGCTCTCTTGTGCTGCTTTAGGTTCACACCAGTTGTCTTGACCTGGAAGGAGGGTCCTCGGCCAGATTAGCCATTTCATCCACCTTCCTGGCTGTCTGACTCCTTGGGATGACTCTCTCCTGAGAACTCAGTGATTTGGTGAGTTGCCCAGAACTTCCTTATATTGAGACTGTATTGTTCACTCCCTGGCCTGCCCCACCTCTATATCAGATGTGTGGCCCCCTGGCAATGAAGATAACCTGTCTGAACTGATTCCTTGATCCTTAGCCTATTCCCACCACATCAGACTCTCCCCTTGACAATGATTATAAATCCTAGCTCTCATTATACGAACCCCATTCTCCACCCCCCACCACCTACTCTTTTATTTTCATCCTCTACCCCCAGCATCCCTCATGATCTTCCTACCTCTTCCACTGTGCTCTCTGTAATACCTTCTCCAAAGAAATTTGCTTTCATCTTCAGCCCCTTTCTCACCCTTTCCATCTGGTTGTCTTCACCACAGCCTAGTTCCCTCCAGATGACATGGCACCCCTGGCCACCTTTTCTAGCAATAATTGAGCTTTAACCTTTACCCTCAGATTTGCTGCTCATCGAGGAGCTCTAGAATATGCCTTGTTCTTCATTGCAATCACTCTCTTCTCAATACTTACTTCTCTCTAGTTTCCTGCAAGTGTTTCCTCTTTGTTCTCCTGCTACCTATCATGGTCTCCTTCGCTAGATCTCCATCAGGTCATTCTCACTGATTAGGTGTCCGCTGAGCTTCTGTCCTAGGCCCTGTTCCCTTTCCTCTCTGGATTATTTTACTTCACTTGGTGATCTCATCTTTACTTGGTGATCTCCTCAGCTCCCATGGACTCAAATATTAGACCCAAACAGATGATTCTCAAACATACATAGTTTTCCACCCACCCTCCAGACACCTCAAACTGGAAGTCTTCTAAACATGTTAAACTCAGCGTGTCCCAAACTATTTCCTCCCAAGTCCTCCCTATTACCATGGAGATACCCACATCTTCCTAGTCCCCTAGATTTGCATCCTAGGTATCATCCTTGACATCACATGCTTAGGAGAATGCATGGCATTTGGTAGGCACTTAATAAATGCATCTCGCCATCTCCTATATGCAATCACTTGCCAAGCCCTATTGATTCTCCTACATGCTTCCTTCTCTCCTCCACCATCACCACCACCCTTGTGCAGGATCTTTCTCCTCACCTCATGCTAGTACTGTTGTAATAGGCTGCCAGTTGGTGGCCCTGCTTCCTCTGGCCCCATTCTACTTCATTCTCTGGTTAGCTATCACAGGGATCTGATCATGTCACCCCCCTATTCATTTAAAACCAGTTGCCCCCTATTTACCTCTAGAATATAAAAAGAAACAAAAGACAACCCCTGTCCTCGAGAAGCTTATAGTCGAATGGGAGAGGTGACACAAAACAAACATACGAAATAAGCTAAATGCAAGATAAATCAGAAATAATTGAAAGTAGGGAAGCACTGAAATTCAGAAGGCTTCCTGTGGAAGGTGGGATTTTAGTTAGGCCTTAAATGAAACCAGGAAGGCCAGTACTTAGAGCAGAAAAGGGAAACTATTCCAGGCGGGAAGGACAGCAAGAGAAAATGTCCAGAACCAAAAGATGGAGTGTCTTGTTCATGGAACAGCCAGGAGGCCAGCATCATTGGATGGAAGAGTACAAGCTGGAGATATTAAGGTTCTGAAGGGATACTTTCTCCTCCCCTACTCCTGTTTCCAGTAAAATGTTTGTACTGCATCATCATGTAGCCCTTTACAGTTACTCAAACAAATTTACCCTTCTAGGCTTCTCAGTGCTCTCATGTTTGCTTTTCAGAGTTCTTGCTCAGCTTTGGTCTTTGCATCAGAAATACTTGAAGGTCATTCATTCCTTTAAAAATATGTTTTCCCCTGTTGGATTACAAAAGATCAATTTTTTCCTCATAGGATTACATTTGCTGAAAACTCTTGTTATTTTTTGTTGTAAGGCCTTATCTTCTGCCTTTTGGAATTTTGAATTCCCCAGTTTTCTCTTGTTTATGATAGAAGTTGCCAGATCCTGTGGGATACTTGTGTAGCTTCTTGATTCTTGAACCCCTTTTGGATGCTCGCAGTCATTTTTCTTTGAAGTGAAAGCTTAGGGTTTAGCATATGACTTTCCTGAGATCTTTCCTTTAGAATCTTTCAGGAGGTAAACAGTGGAATCTTTCATCATTTTGGCTTCTGGTTCTAATAGCTTGGACAGTTTATTATATAAATTAAATATAGATATATGAAATGTCCTGATATTTGGGGTTTGGGCATTTTTTAATCCTCATTTTCAGAGAGTCCAGTAATTCTGAAGTCATCTCGCCCTGAACTGTTTATATGTATAAATGTATATGTGTGGGGGAAGGTATTTTATATATATGCATATAATACCTTGATTGTTACATTATTTTTACAATTGTAATTTTTTCTAAACATCTTTGCTAATTAAGCTACTAATTCCTGTTTGATCTATTTTAATTTTCAGAGATTCCATTACTCAAGTAAGATTTATACTATTTTCTTCCAGTCTATTAATTCTCCTTCCAATTCTTTCCTCCAGAGATTTTTTTCTTTTTTCTTTTTTCTGTCTCTCTCATCATTTCTTCTAGTTGTTCATGTAGTCTTTGTGGAAAGTTCATTTTTCCTCCATGAATCTTTACTTTAAGTTCTTCTGTGACTTAACTATTCTCAGAAATACAACGACCCAAGACAATTCCAGAGGACTTACAATGAAAAATGCTATCTACCTTCAGAGAAAGGATGGATGGAGTCTGAATACAAATCAAAGCATACTCTTTTGGGGGGGACGGTTAGGGTTTTTTGTCTGTTTCCTTTTGCTGCTTGGCTAACATGGAAATATGTTTTCTTTGACCACAATTGTATGGTTCTAAAGCAAACTGCTTGCCTTCTTCAGGAGGTGGGAGGGACAGAAGGAGAGAATCTAGACCTGGCCCAAGGCCCCACTCCCACTTTACTTTTGGCTAGGGTTGTCTACCTCACTTGGTTCCTTGGAGTCCAATTCTGACTTCCTACCTGGGGGTTAGCCCATTCCCCAATGTAGTTGTCAGTACAGGACCTGCTCTCAATGAAATCTTAGGACAGAACTCTAGGGATCTCAAATTGTTCAAGTTTCTTGATCTGAGTACTCCAAAATCCACACTAGATCCACTCACTGAAATATACTTGCTTTCCCTGCTTCCAAGTACAGAGCTTTGGGGGATCCACTTGCCTGTAGCCTATCTCTGGTTGTGCTAGTGTGTTGCTACTTTCATTTCCCTATAATGGCATGTTGACTTGTCCTATTGGTCATAATGGATTTCTGACTGACTTTGTATGCAGTTCTAGAGTACAGAAGAAGTAACTTCCTGTACTTTCTCATTGGATATCTTGATCATTCATTAATCTGGTGTAGTTTTTAAGTTTGAGGTAATAAATGCAGGAGTACCAAGCTACTTGGCTCTGTTTAGGCAGACATCTTCTCTCTTTTATCTTTCTTTACATTGACAGTGGCTTGTCAGTGACGTTCAATGGTTTGGAGTTGTTCGATATTCCAGGATTTGGTTTGTCCAGGTCTAGTGATTAGAATTGTGAGGTGCTATATCCCTACTTAAGTTTCAACTGCCTCTTGGCAGAATTTGTTTTTAGATTTTGTGTTTGTTTCCAGCCCACAAAACCATTCCTCTTTACAATGAAGTTAAAATAAGAGTGGACTAATTCTACCTCCTCTTAATCATCTTTTACTATTTGCTCACAGCTTTGGTCCTATGGTCCTAGCTTTGGCTGGAGCCTCATCTGAAAATATCCCTTTTTATAGTTCTTTGCATTGATATTACATCATATATCACCTCACTTTGAGCTTTCATCCTCTTGGAACTGTTTATACAGGACCATGTGATACTATTGCATTATTCCTCCATTATCTGCCCTTGTTGGTTGTTCAGGTGTTTTTCTGTCATGCCCGACTCTTTGTGACCCCATTTGGGGGAAGTTTTCTTGATAAAGACACTGAAGTGGCCTGCCATTTCATTCTCTACCTCATTTTACAGATGAAGAACTAAAGCAAACAGAGTTATATGACTTGCCCAGGAAGATGAGTCTTGTATAGTTGGAAAATCTTGAATCCCTAAAACTACATTACCCAAACTTCCTTTCTGTATTACCCACAGTTCTTTTTCATTTCTGTTTACGTGTGTCTTTTGCCGTGATTGTATATAAGTTTTGGGTACCTCCCCTCTAGCTCTCTCTTCCATGTGAAGTGAGTGGAGAACGTTCCCTGTGTTCTCTAGGTCTCTTAGTTACATCTTATAAATCTCTATAAATATTATACTTTGGAGATATTGAATATTGATTTTAAAATCCACAGTCTTCTTGATTCCAAACCCAATGTGCCATCCACCATCTCACTGCCCCATTATCTGCCCTTGCTTCTGTCTTCTTTATGTATCTTCATTATATCTAAGTTGATCAGTGAGTTCCCTGTGCATCCACATTTCTCCCTTCAACAGCACTCTATTTTCTATGATACAGAAATTACTTTCTTTCATTGTCAGCAATACATGCTTGAAAGTTTCTCAGTCCTCCTTGCTGATTTTCCTATAGAATGTAGAATTTTAGGTGTGAGGATTCTACTTATTCTGTCCCTTTACCTTTTACAATCTATTTATGCAAAATAAAGTGGGTATGTCAGACTATGCCGTCATTTCCTGTCATTCTCTGTCACAAATTCAAGATGGAGTTGTATAATTTGCTCCTGCATCAGTAAGTAGAGATGTTTTTTTGAGGCAGAGATTCTTTCATTCGTTGTATTTATATCCCCAGTATCTAGTACAGTACCTGGTACATAGATGACAATTAATCATTCTTTTTCTCATCAGTTAACTGACCTATCTCTTTTCTCTCATGCAGGTTCTCTTTTTCCATTGCATTTTCCTACACACCAGCTATTCATCCCCTACCCTCCCTCCCCAAACACAAACTTGGTCAGATCCATCCAATCCAATATCTACTGCCCTGGGACCCTGAGCTTTCTGATTGTTAGACTTTTGCTTCATCTGACCTAGACCCAGGCCTAACATTCCATTTCTTGGAGCCATAACCACTATGATACCTACATTCTACCCTTTTTTACTGCTCCTCTCACCAGGATTACCTCCACTGAGAACCAGAGCCTTGATTATTGAGCTTTCTTCTTATCTTGTCTAGACCAGTGATGGGCAAACTACGGCCTGCAGGCCAGATGCAGCCCCCTGAAATGTTCTATCTGGTGGCTCAACATTATTCCTAATCTGATGTATACAACGAGTAGGATGCAATACAATGAAACTTCGAAAGAGTGGCCTTGGAAACAGACTGACAGAGGAGCATTTCCTTTCCTTTGGCCCCTCTTTAAAAAGTTTGCCCATCACTGGCCTAGACCCAAACATACAAGGCAACTTTCTGCCCCTCTGGCCTATGCTGCCTATGCTCTAGCCTCCTCTTCCTCATTCTATCCAAACTCAGATTCCCAAGCCTGGGACCCTGGACACTTACTGTTTAGTTTATACCTTATTTAGTCTGGGTCCTCCTAGCCTTATTACTTTCCACCTCTCACCATTCCACATTATTGTCTTTCTCTTTTAGAATGAAATCTCCCTGAGGACAAGAATTATTTTGCTTATTTTTTCGTGTATTCATTCTCATCATTTTGTACAATGTTATGAAACATAGTAAGCACTTCATAAACACTTTTTTTCTTTCATTCACTTTCAGCAGGTTCTTCCCTCTTTTGTTTTCTTTTAATAATTTCAGTGTAAATTGTTTCATTATTTATTTCCTTGGTGGCTGCATTTATTTATCTTTCTTATATTTCTGGTGTTTGGAGTGTTAGCAAGTGGACCAATGGGTTATCTTTTGTTTTTGCAGGAATATTTCAAATTCCTCTCTTTTATAAGACGTCCATCGTTTTTATTTATGATTGGGCTCAGCCTTGCAGGCTTGCATCCTGAGTTCTTCTTTGCTTTGGGGAATATATTAATAAATTTCCTTCGGCAGTTTCTAGTGGGTATGGAATAGTCGTGTGGCATTTGAATTTCCTTTCCTCCATATTGAAGGTCTTTCTCCTGGTCACTCGCAGAATTTGGTATTTATCATTTAGTCACTGTGGCTTGGACTTCTAAGCATAGTTCTTATTTTGTTGTGTGTTTCTGGAGGTGGTTTGGGTTTCTTTCAGTTATTGCTTTGTGAAAGAGAGGAGAGTCTATTGGAAATGCAAATACACTGAAATGAAGGACAATCTGAAAGGAGAGAAGTAAAAAGGAATAGCATTCAATAAAGAAAAGCCATTGATCTCAAAAACAGGATGCAGAGACAGCTTAAGGATCATGGGCCTCCCAGAATAATATGATAAATCAAGAAACTCCAACACCATAATGCAATAAGTGATCAAAGAGAACCGTCTCAAACTTCTGAATACAAAAAAATCTTCCATAGAGCTAAAGACAACAAGCATGTGTATGGGGCCTACTTTGTGCCGGGCACTGAACTAAGCACTTTCTAATTATTATCCTATTTGATCCTCACAACAGCTCCTTTTTAATCTTCATGTTACAGTTGTGGAAACTGAGTCAGACAGTGGTTAAGTGATTTGCTCAGGGTCATACAGCTAGTAAGTGTCTGAGACTGAATTTGAACTCAAGACTTCCTGAATCCAGGCTCAGCCCTGTGTGTACTGGCTTAAGCAAAATAAATAATAACTAAATTTCCTGTGAGCTAGAACTGTATTTCATTTTAAAATCCTAAAACTGGTCTTTAAGAGGCATTATATCATCCTCTCCTCTCTTAGCCTATTAAATTCCTACCTCTTGTTTCAAGATCAACTCAAATGCCACCTCCTCTGTGAACCTGGCCCAATCTTTGCTAAGGGATGAAGTGGGAGGGGCAATCTTTGCTGTTGGGAAAGACTGCCCCTCCCACTTGGTCCCTTAGTGATCTTAGCAGGAAACACTGTATAGGCTAGATGTCTGTGCTTGCCTCTTGCTCCTAGAAAGGCCATAAGTTCCAAAAGGGTAAGCGGCCTTTGCAGTTCTCATCAGATCCCGAGGCAGTGTTTGTGTGCTGGTAAGAACGCTGACTTGGGTAGAGGGTTCAAATCCCAGCTTGGCAAGTCACTTAACCTATCTAGACCTCTTTGTCCTCCTATTTAAAATGAAAGGGTTTGTACGAGGTGGCCTCACAGGTCCCTTTAGCTTGAAAATTGGTCTCATTGATGCCATTGAGGTTTATCAGTTAGTCCTTCCATAGACTAGGCCTCTATTATGGATCAGAAAGAAAGGGAGAGATGGCATGGAACAAAGCTTATTTCTTTGGTTAGTCCTGGATGGCTTCCATAAAGTATATGGGCCATTCTCCCACCCACATGATAAACCGTCACACAAACTAGCAGAGGGAAACCATCCAGATGAGTTTTGCAAAGCAGTTGTTCATTTTGTAGGCTCTCCAGGGACATGACTTCAGACAGGCAAGTTTCGAGGTCTGATGAACTCTTTCCAGTCACCGGAAGGGACAAGGAAAATGTCAAAGGTGGAAATAGAGTCAGTCTTGTCCAACCTATAATCTTACTAAGAATCCACTTGCACAATATGCCAGATAAGTAGTCTTCTTGCCTTTGTTTATAGACTTCCAGTGAAGGGGAACCTACCACCTCTCAAGGAAGTCAATGTCACTTTGGGAGAACACTCAATGAAAGGGCCATTTTCTTTACACTGAACCCAGTGTAAAGTTCCTGGCCTCCTGGCAAAGTTCACCTATTACTATTCCTAGTTCTTCCCTTTGTGACCAGGTAGACCAAGAAGATCCTTCTTCACATCCTTGAAAACAGCTACTCTATCTTCATATCACTGTTTCTACCCAGTAGGGGAAAAGGATGGCTTTGCTGTGGGGCTTAAACTGATGAATCATGAGTTTTCACTGGACATGCTTAAAATCAGATGAAGCTGGAAATAGGGCAGTAAGACCAGAGATCCCATCCTCCACTTGTCTTCTGAATGGGAGAGTTTTTCATGGTGGGGCAGGGTAGAAATTTTCTCTGTTATACTGTTATACAGTTACACTGCCACTTAGCATTCCAATAATAGTGGAGTTATTGGACTTGGAGTCAAGAAAACCTCGTTTTCAAAATCTGTGCCTGACATGTACAAGTTATGTAATCCTAGGTAAGTCACTTCAATCCATAATCACCTACTGTGTTCCAGTCTATGTTCTGGGAATAGAAAGTGAACAGAATGTACTGAGGCAAGGCACATGTGTGTAGCTGTGTGAGATACATCAGTGAACCTGAGGTGTTGGTGAACTGTAGGTTTCCCACTGTGGGAAGTGGCAGAGATACCTGTGAGGTACAGGCCCCAGGGGAACCACCCTCAAAAGGGAAAGAATCAGAAAGTGAAAAGTAGGAGACTATGGGGAGGGGCAGTAAGGAGACCAAAAGGTCTTACCAAAGGTTAGAGAAAGAAAACACAATTAAAGATATTGAGCATTCACAGATAAACCAACCTGGAAGATATTAATAACAGAAGGAAATATAGCCTTATCAAAGATATTATGTCTTAAAGATTTTCTCCCCAAACAACTATTACCTTTCTTATACACGTTGTATTAATTTTTTTCATTCAAAAGTTTTTCAGTTTCTTGTAATCACAATTTTCTACTTTATCTTTTGGGATTGCCTCTATCCCTTATTTTGTTATGAGTACATATAGGGATATACATGAGTATGAAGAATTTAGAAAAACAGAGCAATATTTGTAAGAACCAAAGCAATATGTACAAAGTGTAACCAGAAAACAACTGACTGCTGAGATGCGTGTGAAAATGACCCTAAAAGGAAAGCTAACTTTGCATGAAATCAATACTGCTCTTAGATAATACATAACAGAACATGGTTTTCTCCAATTTGAGGAAAGGAAGAACTCTAAGGCAATAGTTAGACAAGGGATGAGTAGGAGGGCAGGATGGGAGAGTGGTTGCATACACTTGCAGGTTCAGTTACTTTATTTTTTGAGTTTTATTTTGAATTTGGAAATTTTTATTTAATTAATTTAGAATATTTTTCCATGGTTACAAGATTCATGTTCTTTCCCTCCCCTCTCCCCACCTCCTCCTGTTTAGCCACCATGCAATTTCACTGGGTTTTACATGTGTCATTGATCAAGCCCTATTTCCATTGATATTTGAACTAGGGTGCTCATTTAATCATATCCCCATCAACCCATGTGATCAAGCAGTTTTTTTTTCTTCTGTGTTTCTACTCCCACAGTTCTTTCTCTGGATGTGGTCACTGTTCGTTTTCATAAGTCCCTCAGAATTGACCTGGATCATTGCATTGCAGCTAGTAGAGAAGTCCATTACATTTGATTTTACCACAGTGTATCCGTCTCTGTGTATAAGGTTCTCCTTGTTCTGCTCCTTTCACTCTGCATCAATTCCTGGAGGTCATTCCAGTTCACATGGAATTCCTCCAGTTCATTTTTCCTTTGAGCACAATAGTATTCCATCACCAACAGATACCACAATTTGTTCAGCCATTCCCCAGTAGAAGGGCATACCCTCATTTTCCAATTTTTTGCCACCTCAAAGAGTGTGGCTATAAATATTTTTGCACAAATCCTTTTTCCCTATTATGTCTTTGGGACACAAACCCAGAAGTGGTATGACTGGGTCAAAGGACAGTCTTTTAACGCCCTTTGGGCATAGTTCCAAATTGCCATCCAGAATGGTTGGATCAATTCACAACACCACCAGCAATGCATTAATGTCTCAATTTTTCCACATTCCCTCCAACATTTATTACTTTCCTTTGCCGTCATGTTAGCCAATCTGCTAGGTGTGAGGTGGTACCTCAGAGTTGTTTTGACTTGCATTTCTCTAATTATAAGAGATTTAGAACACTTTTTCATGTGCTTATTGATAGTTTTGATTTCTTAATCTGAAAATTACCTATTCATGTCCCTTGACCATTTGTCAATTGGGGATTGGCTGACTTTTTTTGTACAATTGATTTAGCTCCTTATAAATTTGAGTAATTAGACCTTTGTCAGAGGTTTTTTTATAAAGATTTTTTTCCCAATTTGTTTCTTCCCTTCTAATTTTGGTTGCACTGGTTGTGTTTGAACAAAACCTTTTTAATTTAATGTAATCAAAATTATTTATTTTACATTTTGTAATTTTTTCTAACTTTTGCTTGGTCTTAAAATCTTTTCCTTTCCCAGAGATCTGACAAGTATACTATTCTGGGTTCAGCTAATTTACTTATAGTTTCCTTCTTTATATTGAAGTCATTCACCCATTCTGAGTTTATCTTGGTGTAGGAGGCTCAGTTACTTTATGAGTGAAACAGGAGAAAGACCCGTCCCTAGAGTTAGAGGACTTGAGTTCCTCCCCTCATTCTTAGTATCTAGGTGAGCTTTGCTAAGCCACTTATCCTCTTTGGGCCTCAGTTTCCTTGCCTACAAAATACAGGTTGTGGACAAAATGATCTCTAAAGTCAGTAATCCTAGGATCTGTAAAATGGGAGTATTTTGCTTTCCTCACATGATTCTCAGGAGGAAAGTGATTTGTATACCTATAACAAACACTATGATCCATTTGCTTTTCCTGGTTACATCTCAAGTGCCATTTCTGGGTCCTCAAATAACATTTTGGGGCCTAGAGCCTAGAGTGCTAGAATGCAAATGGTATGGTTCCACTGTCATTGATAACAAAAAGAGATTATCATTGAAATGCTAACAAATTCACTCTTGATTTCCATCTGTTGATTATCTTCCTGCTAGGATCTTTGGTCATGGCCACTTGTTGTGAGGATTTACTATAATCAGAATGCTAATTCAAGTGAAGTCATCAAATGGAAGTATTGAATTTCTTTCCTATATCCTTTATGAGTACTTGCCACAAACTAAATCTAAGACAGCGAACAGTTCTAGTTGGGAAGAAGTCAGTGTATGGGAATAGTGTAATAGGAATAGGGTGGCTAGGTGGCACTGCGCCTGGAGTCAGAAAGGCTTGAGTTCCCATCTGGCGTCAGACATTTACTATGTGACCCTGGGCAAGTTTACCTCAGTTCCCTCATTTCTAAAATGAGCTGGAGAAGGAGATGGTCAGCCACTCTAGTATCTCTGCCAAGAAAACCCTAAATGGGGTCATGAAGAATCACACTACTGAAACAGTCAAACAACAACAACAAATAGGGAGAGAGAATGCTAGGATCCTTGACTTGGAATAGAGGAGATCCTTATAGATAGGCAATTCTTCATTCAGAAACCATTGCATCCCTAGGGTGATTCGTAGAACTCCTAAGGCAGGAGGAACCTTCAAGATCAGTCATTTAGGCTAACCCCATGCCAAAATAACTACATTGGATGGTGGTTGTATGTGCTCTTAATTTCTTCTTTTTTTGAAACCAGCTCCTTCCATGGCCAAAATGGAAGAGTTCAAATAGCAGCTTCCATAAACACCCCAAATGGAACAGTGCTAATACAAACTTCCATATGCAGCCCTATCAAAATATTTCTACTACCAGCTTCCATACCTGGCCCAAATGGAACAGTTCTAATACCAACCTCCATACATAGCCCAATAGAAATAGTTCTATAACAAGCTACCATAGAAAGCCCAAAAGGAACAATACTAATACCAGTTTCCATACACAGCAGAAATGGAACAGTTTGAATATCAACTACCATACACAGACTAATTGGAAAAATTCCAATACCAGCTTCTAAAGATGGCTCAAATGAAACATTTCAATTAGCAGCTTTAATACATGCCCCGCCAAAATAATACCTTTTAATCACATGGCCCAAAGGAAATAGTTCTAATACCAGCTTTCATACACGAGCCAAATGGAAGTTCTAATAACTTCTTCCATACCTGGCCCAAATAGAACTCCATACCTGACCGAAATGGAACAGTTCTAATACCTTCTTCTATAACCTGGCCCAAATGGAACAGTTCTAAAAGCTTCTTCCATAACTGGCCCAAATAGAACAGTTCTAATACCAGCTTCTGCACACAGCCCAAATGAAAGAAATCTAATATCATCTTTTGGACATAGCCCAAATAGAACAGTTCTAATACCTTCTTCCATACCGAACCGAAAGGAAATAGTTCTAATAGCAGCTTTCCTACATGAGCCAAATGGAAGTTCTAATACCTTCTTCCATACCTGGCCCAAACAGAACAAATCTAATATCAAAAGCTTCTTCCATAACTGGCCCAAGTAGAACAATTCCAATACCACCTTTTATACACAGCCCAGATGAAAGAGATCTAATATCATTTTTTGGACAAGACTTAAATGGAACAGTTCTAATACTTTGTTCCATACTTGGCCAAAATGGAACAGTTCTAATACCAGCTTCTGTACAGCCCAAATGAAAGAGATCTAATATCTTTTGGACATGACTTAAATGGAACAGTTCTAATACCTTCTTCCATACCGAGCCGAAATGGAACAGTTCCAATACCAGACTCCATATAAGGGCCAAATGGAACAGTTCTAATACCTTCTTCCATACCTGGCCCAAATGGAACAGTTCTAATAGCTTCTTCCATATCTGGCCAAAATGGAACAGTTCTAATACCAAACTCCATAAAAGGGCCAAATGGAACAGTTCTAATACCAGCTTCTGTACAGCCCAAATGAAAGAGATCTAATATCATCTTTTGGACATGACTTAAATGGAACAGTTCTAATACCTTCTTCCATACCTGGCCCAAATGGAACAGTTCTAATACTTTCTTCGATACCAGACCCAAATGGAAGAGTTCTAATACCTTCTTCCATACTGAACCCAAATGGAATAGTTCTAATACCTTCTTCCATACCTAACCCAAATGAAATAGTTCCAATACCAGACTCCATATAAGGACCAAATGGAACAGTTCTAATACTTTCTTCCATACCTGGCCCAAATGGAACAGTTCTAATACCAGCTTTTGTACACAGCCCAAATGAAAGAGATCTAATATCATCTTTTGGACATGGCCCAAATGGAACAGTTCTAATACCTTTTTCCATACCTGACCCATATGGAACAGTTCAAATAGCTTCTTCCATACCTGGCCCAAATGGAACAGTTCTAATACCTTTTTCCATACCTTTACCCATATGGAACAGTTCTAATACCTTCTTCCATCCCTGGCCCAAATGGAACAGTTCTAATAGCTTCTTCCATACCTGGCCAAAATGGAACAGTTCTAAAACCAAACTCCATAAAAGGGCCAAATGGAACAGTTCTGATACCTTCTTCCATACCTAGCCAATATGGAACAGTTCTAATACCAGACTCCATATAAGGGCCAAATGGAACAGTTCTAATAGCTTCTTCCATACCTGGCCCAAATGGAACAGTTCTAATAGCTTCTTCCATACCTGGCCCAAATGGAACAGTTCTAATACCAGCTTCTGTACACAACCCAAATGAAAGAGATCTAATATCATCTTTTGGACATGACTTAAATGGAACAGTTCTAATACCTTCTTCCATACCTGGCCAAAATGGAACAGTTCTAATACCTTCCTCCATACCTGGCCGAAATGGAACCGTTCTAATACTTTCTTCGATACCAGACCCAAATGGAAGAGTTCTAATACCTTCTTCCATACCTAACCCAAATGAAATAGTTCCAATACCAGACTCCATATAAGGGCCAAATGGAACAGTTCTAATTACTTCTTCCATACCTGGCCCAAAAGGAATAGTTCTAATACCAGCTTCTGTACAGAGCCCAAATGAAAGAGATCTAATATCATCTCTTGGACATGGCCCAAATGGAACAGTTCTAATACCTTTTTCCATACCTTTACCCATATGGAACAGTTCTAATACCTTCTTCCATACCTGGCCCCAAATAGAATAGTTCTAATACCAGATTCTATATAAGGCCCAAGTGGAACAGTTCTAATAGCTTCTTCCATACCTGGCCCAAATGGAACAGTTCTAATACCTTCTTCCATTCCTGGCCCAAATAGAATAGTTCTAATACCAGATTCTATATAAGGCCCAAGTGGAACAGTTCTAATACCAACTTCTGTACACAGCCCAAATGAAAGAGATCAAATATCATCTTTTGGACATGACTTAAATGGAACAGTTCTAATGCCTTTTCCCATAACTGACCCATATGCAACAGTTCTAATACCTTCTTCCATACCTGGCCCAAATGGAACAGTTCTAATACCTCCTTCCATAACTGCCCAGATAGAATACCTTCTTCTATACTGAACCCAAATGGAACAGTTCTAATACTTTCTTCCATACCTTCCCAAATGGAACAGTTCTAATACCAACTTGTGTACACAGCCCAAATGAAAGAGATCTAATATCGTCTTTTGAACATGACTTAAGTGGAACAGTTCTAATACCTTTTTCCATACCTGCCCCAAATGGAACAATTCCAATACCAGCTTTTATACACAGCCTAAATGAAAGAGATCTAGTATCATCTTTTGGACATGGCCCAAATGGAACAGTTCCAATACCTTTTTCCATACCTTTACCCATATGGAATAGTTCTAATACCTTCTTCCATACCTGGCCCAAATAGAACAGTTTTAATACCAAACTCCATATAAGGCCCAAATGGAACAATTCCAATACCAGCTTTTATACACAGCCCAGATGAAAGAGATCTAATAGCATCTTTTGGACAAGACTTAAATGGAACAGTTCTAATACCTTCTTCCATACCTGTCCCAAATGGAACATTTCTATTACCTTCTTCAATATCTGCCCAAATGGAACAGTTCTCATACCACTTTCGATACATGGCAAAAATATAACAGTTCCAATGCCAAACTCCATGCAAGGCACCAAATGGAACAATTCTAATGCCTTCCACGTATTTTTCAAACTGAACATTTCTAATATAAGTTTACATATACAGTTCAAATGAAATCGTTCTAACACCTTATTACGCATATGGCCGGAATAGAACTGTTCTTATATCACCTTCCCTACATGACTCAAATGGAACTGTTCAAGTACCATGTTCAATACATGGCACAAATGGAACAGTTCTTTTTTTTATTATTTAGAAATTTTCCATGTTTACATGATTCATGATTCCCACCCCCATGCCCCTGGCCCCATTCCCTTCCCACTCCCAGAGCTGACAAGCAATTCTATTGGGTTGTACATATATTATTTTTCATAACCTATTTCCATGTTATTCATATTTTCTGCAGAGTGATCTTTTAACGTCAAAACTTTAATCATATCCCCAACCGAACTATGTGATTGATCATATGTTTTTCTTCTGCATTTCCACTCCCACAGTTCTTTCCCTGGAAGTGGATAGCATTCTTCCTCATAGGTTCCTTTGAATTGTCCTAGATCATTGCACTGCTGCTAGTAGAGAAGTCCATTACATTCGATTGTACCATAGTGTATTAGTCTCTGTATACAATGTTCTCCTGGTTCTGCTCCTTTCACTCTGCATCCATTCTTGGAAGTCATTCCAGTTCACACGGAATTCCTCCAGTTCTTTCCTTTGAGCACAATAGTATTCCATCACCCACAGATACCACAATTTGTTCAGCCATTTCCCAGTCAATGGGCATCCCCTCATTTTCCAATGTTTTGCTACCACAAAGAGCACAGCTATAAATATTTTTGTACAAGTCATTTTCTTATTATCTCTTTGGGGTAGAAACCCAACAGTATTATGGCTGGGTCAAAGGGTAGACATTCTTTTAAGGCCCTTTGAGCATAGTTCCAAATTGCCCTCCATAATGGTTGGACCAATTCACAACTACAGCAGTAGTGTATTAGTGTCCCAATTTTGTCACATCCCCTCCAACATTTATCACTTTCCTTTCTTGCCATATTGGCCAGTCCGATAGGTATAAAGTGGTACCTCAGAATTGTTTTAATTTGCATTTCTCTAATCAGGAATGATTTAGAATACCTTTTCATGTGCTTAGTGATGGTTTTGATTTCATTGTGTGAAAACTGCCTATTCATGTCCCTTAACCATTTGCTGATTGGGAAATGGCTTGGTTTTTTGTAAATTTGACTTAGTTCCTTATATATTTGGGAAATTAAACCTTTGTCAGAAAGTTTTGTTATAAAAATTTTCTCCCAATTTGTTGCTTTCTTTCTGATTTTGGTTGCATTGATTTTGTTTCTACGAAAACTTTTTAATTTGATAAAATCAAAGTCATTCATTTTACATCTTGCAATGTTCTCTATCTCTTGCTTGTTCTTAAATTCCTTTCCCACAGATCTGAGAGGCATACTATTCTATGTTCACCTAATTTTTTTGTTTACGATTTCACTCTTTATATTTAAGTCATTTATCTATTTTTGAATTTATCTTTGTATAGGATAAAAGATATTGATCTAAACCTAATTTTTCCCATACTTTTTCCAATCCAATTTTCCCAACATTTTTTGTCAAATAGTGAGTTCTTGTCCCAAAAGCTGGGGTCTTTGGGTTTATCAAACACTAGCTTGCTGACATCAGTTACCCCTAGTCTATTCTGTTGATCCACCCTTCTGTCTCTTAACCAGTACCATATTGGTTTTTTTTTAATTTTAATTAAATTAAATTTTAATTTTAAGCATTTAAAATATTGTATATTTTAAAAATGTTTATAACTGGCATTTGTATAGCTCTTTAGTTTACAAAGCATTTTACATATAATTTTCATTTGAACTCGTCTTTTTTTTTAACTTTTTTTTAACATTTATTAATATTCATTTTTAAGATGGTTACATGATTCATGCTCCACCTTTCCCCTTCAACCCCCCCCCCCCGCATCCCCCCCACC